>NC_091123.1:142542126-143142126 GCF_040183065.1 Periplaneta americana
AAAATGATGTCAATTCAAGAGGTTATATCCACATACTCACATTTCCCGTTGTCTGGAACAAGATCACAGGCACATTTCTGTGTTAATGGTTCTTGCAATTCATCATCTCTACTGTCTGTCATTCGAAAGCAATCTGTTTATAATTACTTCAACCCATTTAATCAATTTGAATTGCAGTAACCCATGTGCAGCTTTCATTAGTTACACCTCCACAAATTTATGACGTTATATACAGGGTGATTCACTAGGAAAGGTAAAAAATTTAGGATGTGAATTCTGAAGTCACTCTAAGTCAAACAGTGCATTGAAGCAGAAGGAGGTACCTTTGAAAATGAGCGAAAACATCGACCCCGAAAAAGAAATAATATAATTGACTCAAATCATTTAAAATGGATTCGCTGGTCTAATTTAATTGATCAGAGGAAACAAAAAAAACGGAATGAATTTAGTATTTATTAAATTAATATAATATATTCTGGAAGCATTTCAATATTTACATATAATTGGTAAAAACAGTAGATATTCATCACTATGCTACTTAAGTAATTTAGAATTGTGTAACAGAGTCCATTTAAAATGATTACTTAAAAATTTGTCTTTAATAATGGATAAAATATGAAAGCATTGAAAATTAGTTTCATAGAAAAATTTTTATTTGAAAACAATTTTCATGTTTATTTATTTATTTATTTATTTATTTATTTATTTATTTATTTATTTATTTATTTATTTATTTATTTATTTATTTATTTATTTATTTATTTAAATTTAAATATACAGAAGAATATAATTACAAATAAACAAGAGAAATAGACATAAAATAATACAAACAATATAAAGAAAGGAGATACAGTAGTATTAACAAAATTTGAGACCGAATGAGTAGCGCTCGTGTTCGGTCGCAGTTCAGATATAATATTAATAGGCCTATAAGAGAATATAAAATAAAATAAAATAGGAAATAGAACATGTAGTTGCAACATTTGCAAAGAAACAATAATTCAGGAGTTACAAAAACATTAAGTATTTTCTTTTTATATCTCACTCTTTTGTAAGGACAGCATATATTGACACATGCTTAGTGCCAGTAAGTTTATAACTTTGCACAAATTGTCTTCTGTACAGACTTTTTCTTCATCACACACGCCTTTTTCTTATAGTGTGAGTAGCAGTACTTACATGACTTCTTGGTGTTTTCATTTTGTGAAACTATTTTTTTTTTTTCAAAATTGTCAGAATTTGATCTTATAGGCTATTTACCAGCAGAAGTTAGAGAATTCACAGAAAAAAGTTATAATACTGAAGTTCCCATTTTATTAGTTATTTCTACCATAAGAACAAATAAGAATGAATTCTTGCAATTATTATGAATCTACTAAAATACATAAATACGCAAAAGTGAATTTCACAAAAAATACATTGAAATGTTTCTCAAATACTGATTAGGGCTACATTATTCAGCAAGTTTTAGTATTTGATACAAATATTAATATCGTACAGAAAAAAATAACTAATATTCTTCAAAAACTTGTGGGAAAGGAAATATTTATCATTAGGGGACGGATGTTGATGACCTAAAAATCTACTTAAAATGATCATTAATATGCCCTTAAACTAATGGAAAAATGACATAAGATTAAAAGAAAATGACATTTAAATATTATTCACCGTACTCGCACCACAACTTCTTAAAAATTAGTCACCTTGTTTCAATGACTGCCCTGCAAATCTCGGAGAGAGCAACTTCCTGGAATTTGACTAAGATAAAGGAAAAGAACATGCAACGAAATGAAGGTTTTAAGGGAAAACTATAGATTTTAATGAGGGTTTACAATATGTTTCAATCAGGGGTGGTCCATGTCAGTGCCTTCAGTCTCCGTGTCTTCCTCCTTCCGTGCTTCACTTTTGTTACCAGATGTTGCAGATGAGGGAGTGTGAATGACAAAAGAAATTGTGGATGCAGCGTGCATTCATTCTGGAATGAGGGATGGACTTTAACGTCTGTTCCAAACTATAAAACTCAAACTTCACTGATATTCACTTATTCAGTAGGTAATTACTACAGACCTATTTGGTAAAAAAAAAAATAAAATGCATTTCAAATGATCTAAAAGTTCTTAAAAATATTTAAAATGACCAAAAAATGCCGAAAAAAAAAATATAAAAATGACGTATTAATTCAAAAACATCAGAAATGTAAAAAATGCAATATAATAAATTACTTTTGTGCGTTGATATTAACATAGAAAGGATTTCTATATTAATAGGCATCGTCTTAATGTGAAAAACAAGAAGACGACTTTTCATCAACATCCGTCCCCTTATGTTTAAGTATTTTAATAAAAGTTGTTTATTTTATGTTATTGTTATTTAGTCAACTGTCCGAAGACAGGTTTGAACCTTATAACTCATAAGTAATACCAATAAGCCATCACTCATGAGACAACTAGGCCAGGAGATAATGGGGTAGGGTGGCCAGTTCCTTTCCCCCTCCAATGCATACTTCATTGGTTAACTACATATTCCACTAATCAGACTTCAGATGCATACAAACAATAGTTCTTCCTCTGTCAAAACCTTAATCGGAGGTATTTATTTTATGAAGAACAAAAAATAAAGAGTAACATTTTTATATTTTAGAATAGAAATAATTATCAATTTCATAAAAAATGGTGTCATCAACAAAAAGTGATAACCTTTAAAAGAGTGATATAAGATACAATACTGTAAGTTTTGGTTTCTATAATTACTATATACGGCATGACTGTTTTCTACATGTTTAACGCTTCAAGTAAACGCGTTGACTTACTGGAATGCTATGTACACATAGGAGTTCTGTTCAATGTGAAGCTTTACTTGTTGCAATTCTCTCTATCGTTGGCGTCTTCTGCACACGTCTGTTGCAAGGTATGTATTGGTAGAATACCCTGAATCCACGACCAGAGTTGTAGCCGTCAGAAACAAATCTCAAGTCAGTGTAAGACATGGCCGAAACGTCCAGTAGAACTGAAACAATTTAATGCCTCTCTTACAAAATTTTTCCTTACCATGTATCTTTCCAAGTGTGTGTGTGTGCGTGCGTGCGTGCTTAAGAAACAGAGAGAAAAAGGGATAGCTGATGAGAGAAGAGAGAGATGGTAGATATTTAGAAGTATAAAAGAAGGAAGAAATAATAAAAAGAAAGTTGTTGTCGTTGGATACATTATAGGTCTAGATGAACAAAACTAACTGCCGCTCTCGCTCGCTGTGTTCGTTGCATTTGTCTTTCGAGTCTCGAATCGTAACTCTCGTGCGCTTCGAGTCTCGCTCATCATTCTCGAAATAGCATTTGGTCAACGTGGAAAGATTTCATAACTTTGAATAACATACATCACTGAAATAAATAGATGATTGATACACAAAGACAAAATAAAACAGTATCATAGTTATCAAAATGTTCTGGTTCTATTATCAGATATTACAGATATTCATTCTACACTTCAGGTCATTATGCGGAAATCTGCGATTTCTACCTATCCCTCTCGCCGCTGACTATGACTCTACTCACGCGCAAGTAAACAAACTCCGTAAAGAAACAGCAAACCTGTTTCATCGGGCAACAAGTTTGGCTGCTTGATTATTACTAAGTAAATATCAATGACTATTTCGTTTATATGACGTCATTCCATTTTCAACCAATGAAGCCTAATTTAAATTCAAATATACAGAATAAAGAAATATAATTACAAAACAAACAAAGAGAAATACAAATAAAATAATACAAGCAATATAAAAAGAAGATACAGTAGTATTAACAAAATTTGAGACCGAATGAGCAGCGCTCGTGCTCGGTCGCAATTAAATTTTGAATTCCAACCAATCAGAGCCATACATCGCGATACTTTTTGCAACTCGTTTTATCACTAACAATTTATTGCATGGTCGTTCTTTTGTTTAGTCAGTGTCAGTGTCAGTGTCGCCAATTGTTTCCCCGTAAATCGATGAGCATGAATCCCTTAGACTAGAAAAAATGCGAAATCCTACTTCCACTTCTACATCATCTTAATTCCATGTCTATTGTATCTAAAGTAAATGACACTCCTATTGTTCATTTAATTAATATATTAATCAGGTTATTTGTAATTAATTATAAAATGTTTAAATTAAATTATGATTTCAGCATATAATGAAAATATATTTGTGTTATAATAAAAAGAGAAAAGCGCAATACATGTAATTAACATTGTTAAGCCTGTATTCGCTTTTCTCAATTGGCATTACTGAATTTATTTATTGCAGTAATCGATATTAATGTATTTCAAGTTCACAATGCCTGAATAGGTTAATAAATATACAATTACTAACATTTTGTGAGCGAATTTTAGGGATATATTATTTACATTTTTATTTTATTCACGAAATAATCCTAATAAATGTCACTCGAGGTCTGAAATTACTATAACCCTGAGGATTAGCGAATTCCAAACTCACACCAGCTGACTACACTAAGGTTCGCTTCGTATCCAGGGATGCTAAGGAATAATGACGGAATGGAGAGATGTTGACAAAATAATATAGACGCCTAATATGGGGAAACTGGAGAATCAGGAATAAAAACCCCAACTGCGACTTCGTCCACCACATGTGCCACTATGAATTCTTCAATGAAAAATCCCAGACCTGACTGAGACTTGAACCCGGGCCGCCTGCATAACAGGCTGAAGGTCTGGCCACTCAGCCACAGCAGGGGTACACGGTAGTAAAAATTCTTGCCACACTCTCTCCAACATATCTCTGTTTATGCATGCAATCGCAGCAATGATCCAATATCTTATATCTTCAAGGTACTGGGATAGAAGTGGTACATGAACTGCATCCTTCACATAACCTCAAAGAAAGGAATCGCAGACGGTAGCATGTCTAATCCAAACGATGTTGTACATTCTGAAATGCCTACGCAACAACTTTTATACCATAGTTACTTAATTTGTTTTCGTAAGCTGCAGAACGCAAAACAACTTTTGTTGTCGAGTTTATATTTTTCAACAATGTTCCCAATGGCAAGAGAAGATAAATACGTTTTTCGAAATCTATAACTTTACACTTTGAAATTTTGATTATCAATAACGTATACCGTGTTAATATCTTATTAATATTTAATTATCATATGAAACTATCACCGTCATGTTGATAAATGTTCTATTAATAATTCCTTAATCTAGTACGAATATTAATAACTTAACTTTTCACTTCTTAACCACAAGAGCAACGACCAGCCATTAATGAAGTCTGTGTACTTATTAATGAATAGTGTCGCTATTGCGTCACATAATTATAAGAATTCATATCAATCACTAACATCCTTTCCCTTGCCGTTACATTTCGCGCTCTTCATCTCCTGCATAACAATACACCAATACACGATTACCGCTCTTTCCACAACTGTCACACATCTGGCCTGATCCATCGGTTTCCTTTTCGTAGACTCTGGCAGGTTACTCATCTACGATAATCTTGTTATTTAATAGTGTGACGCTGTGTTGGTAGCCAATTATTATTAGATACTCACTTCCTGTCGACGACAGGGTCTCGCCGCAGTAACGCCACTGACCCAGAAGAAAGTAGTCCTTGTGACAGTTAACGCTGTACTCCAAAGAGAAGTCCAATACAGATATCTGGACCTGGCAGTAGCCTGAGAGACGGAGAAATCTGCAACAGGACACAAAAAACAATTTATGTACTTGTACACTGACGTTCTGACCCCACTAATCGATAGTTTTCGATAACTTTTTCGTGTAAGTGTCGCTTCTTTAATTATTACTTCTATGAATAGATGGCGAAGGTAACAGTCAGTGTCGCCAATAGTACATAAATATATCCTCATTATAAAATTCAAAAGTTCAGTCACCTCTAATGATTGTTAAAACATTAGATTTAGTGGGAAACCGCTGATAATGTTAATTATGAGAATAATTTATACTTAATCTAAATCGACATTCTCCCAAATACTGTTTACCCGTCCCAATAATAGGGTCACCTATTCAGAAATAGCGGAACTATTTCAAAGTTTGTCAATTTGTTATATCTTTGGTTCTGACTTATCCCGTAGGTAGTAAGTTCGTTTACACGATCAGAAAGTCGTTGGTCACATACCTTTGAACGTTAGTGTACAAAGAGACTAAACATTTGTTACAAATATCACTGAACATCAATACGCCCTCATATATATATATATATATATATATATATATATATATATATATATATATATATACACATACAAATTGTAATAATAATAATAATAATAATAATAATAATAATAATAATAATAATAATCTACTCCTAAGGGTTTTAGAAAACCATTTGTTGCCATCTCTGGTATGAATGAAGTCTCTTCTGTGTTATCTAATACAGAATTAGGAAATATTAATAATAATAATAATAATAATAATAATAATAATAATAATAATAATAATAATAATCTACTCCTAAGGGTTTTAGAGAACCACTTGTTACCATCTCTGGTATGAATGAAGTCTCTTCCGAGTTATCTAATACAGAATTAGGAAATAATAATAATAATAATAATAATAATAATAATAATAATAATAATAACAATAATATACACCTAAGGGTTTTAGAGTACCGTCTGAAGACTTAATACGTAGGTTTTTATTTGGCTGTTGAGGACAAAATGGTTCAAATCGATTCGGTTGAAACACGTTTTATGTCCTTTTTCTTGTTCTTAAGATTCATAGATAAAATCGTTGAGCTATTTAGAAGTAATTGCCATTTATCCCTTTTCATTTCAAGTAGATCATATTATATATTAATTCCCCTGTTATTAAATTATATATTAAATTCTCACTGAAAATTACGGTCTCGTGTACAACATCCCCAGATAAATTCTCACGTAGATATTGAACATCAACAAAATAAGTTCAACAAGTCGCAGTACACCACGGACGGATAGACAGACAGATATTCCAAACCACTTCTAATAAGTTAATAACACGTATTTTGCCTAAATTAAAAATACTTTGTAATAACACAACACTTCTCTGACCAGGAGATTTGTGAATAACGAATATGCTGTTCAGATTCTATTATTAGTCCATATCATTACACCAGTATCTCTGAATAAGAAATATTGTTAAATATAGAATTTTAATTACAACTGTACTCACCTGTAATAGATGTTGAGATTTTGTGGATAGGCTTGTGGATATCGAGGTGACTGGAAAATGCCACTGACTTGAGAGAACACTTGATACTGCGGCACTTGCGGTCGAGAGGGGCACCACAGCTGGGGACCTTTATTCCAGAAGTATTGTTTGACCTGCAGCAGCCACTGGGTGAAGCCCCAGATCCGACAGCTGCTTTCTGCCAAAAGAGTCAGTATGTCCGATGCCACATCAAACTGTTGCGGAAGAAAGAGATCTCGTCTTTCTCGAGGTATTGTATTATTATTTCGACTTGGCGCTACAGAGTTACCAGAAGACGTGCAATTGTCGCCATCGGACAGGATCACTCCACAATTTTGTTTGTGAGCTGAAGGTTTATTTTGGGTATAATCATCGTTGGAATCTGGCGTTATTCGTTGTGTTCCTTTAGTATTTGTGTCTAGAGAAGAGCTATGTTTTTCAACGTCTTTATCCTTGACGCTCAAAGTACTGGCGGATTTGTTGTAATTTTTTGCACCTTCAGCCATATTTCCTTCTCCAGAATAAGTTCTCGTTTCACTATGTACATCAATTAAGGAAATGCTATTACCATTTTCTAAGAGATGCTTTCTCTGTAATGTATTTGAATCACTTATATCTGAAGAACTTTCTTTGCAAGTTGAACAGTTAACATTCAGTTGAATTGGAGTGTTTACTTTCCTGTCGACATCCGCTGGTACATGTAATTCGTCAACGACATCAACACTCTCTTGTTTATTCCCATGGTGATCTATTTGTTGATCAGTTTTATCTTTCTCATTACTTGAGAATGTTTTTGTTTTGTTCTTAGTATAATTGTTGTAAGAAGAGGCTTTGCTGGGTTCGTATATATGTCGGTCTTGATTAATTTGATGACTTGTGTGTATAACGTCTGATTTTGATGAATTACCCAAGTTACTGTAAGAACTGTCATCTATATGAGTTTCATGGTTATCGAAATGAGTATAAAATGGCTGAACATACATTGTATTGTTAAGAAAATGCTCATTGTATTCATTTGCAGTATCATAGGAATAAATTGGTTTGTTGTTATAACTTTTATTTATATCGTCTTGTCTACTCCAAGGTACCCAATTTTCACAGTTCTCTTGGGATATTTCCAATAAAAATCCACCAGATTGATTGCTGTTTGTGTTCCTTCTGTACCGTACAAATTTTGGTTTCCCACTTCTCTGGTCTTCGAATACGGACAAAACCATAACTCCGGTCCTACAACCACAATAGCGACGCCCATCTATTTCCAGGAAGTCACCCACACAACCTGTGTAGCTGTCTTCTTGACCAACCCAAAACAATTTGAAGAGGATTCTCAATCTACACACTGTTGAGCTGTAGGGATGAATTTGATATACACAGTCAGTGTTGTCGTTGCTGGTGCTGAATGGAAATCCAGGACTGGTAAGAATGAACTGGCGTTCTTGATAAACTTTGCCGCAACAAAATGGCAGATAAGATGGCGGAGACGGTGAAATTGGAGGATACGGACCAATTGGTGGTGGTAGCACTGGAGGTTGCGGTGGAAATGGTAATATTGGTGGTAAAATTGGAGGTTGTGGTGGAAGAGGTTGTATCGGTGGTAGAATTGGAGGCTGTGGTAGTACAGGTGGTATTGGTGGTAAAATTGGAGGTTGTATCGGTGGTAGAATTGGAGGCTGTGGTGGTAGAGGTGGTAGAATTGGAGGCTGTGGCGGTTGTACTGGTGGCAGCGGCGGAGGTAATGAAGTTCCAGGAGGTAGATTAATACCGTTGCATTCTTGCAGCACAACATTGATTCTGAAACCTCCTTCGTTCTCACTTCCGTCCGAAACGAAAGTCACGCGGAGTTCTCCAATGAACTGATATACCCTGATCCCACTGAAGAACCCACAAAGAACATCCTGATCGCCTACTTCTAATCGATCTTTGTAACATCCTTGAGACGTCTCAGTGCTGAATTTCTCGAAATAAAACTCCGCTGTGCATAAGGATTGTTGAAATGGCGATGGCAAGGCACGTATTGTATACTGGCACCGTACGTTGTTGGGATATGGACGGGGATATCCAGGACTCTGAAGAATGAAATTGCGGTTGCTGAATACTCCACTGCATTCTGGGTTTACAGCCGGTGGATTTCGACACTGAATTTGGCGTACAATAATATCAAAGCCTCCTCGTCCACCTACATCTCCAGATCTGTAACAAAGAGTGAAAAATTTAATACATATAATGGTATCACTGAAAACCTTGAGTCTTACGCTTAAGAATTAATTAATTATCATTATATTATTATTATTATTATTATTATTATTATTATTATTATTATTATTATTATTACCATTACATTTTCTACGACAGAAATTCTAAATCTCTTTTCTTCGCCTCCAGATACGAGTACATTAAAGTCCAAACTTGATCTATAGCAATAACTATGTTTCATTTAACTTATAAATTCAAAATGTGTAAAACTGTAACATACTAAGCATAGAGTAGACTCCCGATTATCTGCAGTAATGGGGGGGGGGGGGGGGGTTTACAAAAACCACGGGTAATCGAAAATCGTATATAATGCGCAACTAGGTGTTACGATGTTCAAGAAGAAATTTCAGTTATTTAATCATAAAAATACATAAGTTAATTTATGGGTATAAACAATGCTACACTACTCACTATGTCAAAATAAAATATTGTATGTACTGTGTAAGCACTCACCACCTGAACTCAACAGAAACACATTCGCCCACAAACAGCAGGCAGGTTCACGATCATAATCCTGTTATTTATTTATTTATTTATTTATTTATTTATTTATTTATTTATTTATTTATTTATTTATTTATTTATTTATTTATTTATTTATTTATTTATTTATTTATTTATTTATTTATTTATTTATTTATATATTTATTTATTTACTTATTTATTTATTTATTTATTTATTTACTTATTTACTTATTTATTTATTTATTTTTATTTATTTATTTATTTATTCATTTATTCATTTATTTATTTATTCATTCATTTATTCATTAATTAATTTATTTATTTACTTTATTTATTTTTTTATTTTTTTTATTCATTTATTTATTTATTTATTTATTTATTTATTTATTTATTTATCCATTCATTTATTTATTTATTTATTTATTTATTCATTTCTTCTGTTTCAGTTAAGGCCATCAGGCCTTCTCTTCCACACCACCAGAAGTACGAATACAATAATAGAAATAAAAAGAAAAATCACACTATAAACAAAGTAAAGCCACACCAAAATATACACAGGTTACAGACACACAAACTTTAGATGAGGGATTAAATATCGTAATTAATTGTATCCTAACTAATTAGCGAAAACATGAACAAGAAACTTACAATTTTAATCTAGAGTAATGGAACAAAAATCAACACTTCTAGCAATACCTAAATATCATTAAATAAGACAACATTTTTCAGTTTAATTTTGAATTGTGATAAAGTCCGGCAGTCCCTGACGTCATTAGGTAACGAATTCCAGAGGCGAGGTATTTCTATAGTGTAGGAGGATGAGTCATTGTCTAGCGTTTGAGAGGGAAGACGATTTCGTCGTACAATTGAGAACAAATATTTATAGCACATAAAAAGACAGCAGTTAATCTGCAAATCGGATAATCCATTCTCTGATAATCGAGAATTTACTTTATTTATATATTATATATTATATTATATTTTTTTATTTTATTGGGTAATCAACATCTAGGTTATTTAGCGTATGAATGAAATGAAGGTGATAATGCCGGTGAAATGAGTCCGGGGTCTAGCACCGAAAGTTACCCAGCATTTGCTCGTATTGGGTTGAGGAAAAATCCCGGAAAAAACCTCAACCAGGTAACTTGCCCCGACCGGAATTCGAACCCGGGCCACCTGGTTTCGCGGCCAGACGATTATATTATATTATATTATATTATATTATATTATATTATATTATATTATTAAGGTAGGCCTAGTAGATTTCTATAAATTCTGTTCAAGTATCAAAAGTGGCAGACAAGTAGTCTGTACATGTCTATAGGTGTCTATACATACCTTGTAGCTATCCAGGCAGGCCCTATAATGTTTTGTTATTCTGTCTCGTTTTATATTATAATTTCGAATTTAATTGACCTGACCACCATTGTGGCTTGCAGCAAATACAAAACATACTAATTCAATAAATATTACAGAAATACAAAGGTTGGATGTATAACTAATAACATAGGCAGAGGTTCAGTTGGGCCGAAACACCGTTCCGGAAATAAAAATATATGAATGTCGGAAACATGGGGATTCCAAAATTTATCTCCACTACCAGTCGATTTGGCGATTACTAAATTTATAATGTGAGTTCCTGTAAATAGTTTTTCCAACTAAATCACTGAAAAGCATATAGAGTGTTAGTTGGGAGGTCGGAGGAAAAATATCTTTGGGGAGACCGAGACGTAGATAGAAGGATAATATTAAAGGATTTAAGGGAGGAGGGATATAATGGTAGGGCTGGATTAATCTTACTCAGGATATGGACCGATGGCGGGCTTATGTGAGGTCGGCAATGAACCTCCGGGTTCTCTGAAAGCCATTTTTAAGTAAATCTCAGAACGTAGGCCTCTAAAATATTACAATGGCTGAGAGAAATTTCATGTTATGAAAGATATACAAATGTCAATATAAATAGCAAAGACTATAACGGAAGTTGCAATTTGTCATTTATCTGAATTCATAGAATGTATGCTACATAGTAAAGAATCTAAACTAATCTAATCTGTTTCTGCTTGTAAGATGCGCATTAAATATCAGGGTTTTGTATCCTATGTTCAGCAGTGTTACAGAATCTAGATCTAACGTTATGCAGACTGCGCTATTCTCATTCACTATAGCCTAGATGTAAAGTTCAGTATTGTTCTGTTCAGGAAGATGCAGCCTAATAGGACAAGAGACAATCGTCCCATTGTCTGGAAGCAGAGGTAATATGTTGAGTCGTCTGTGAAATGAAAAGTTACACCCACGGATCGACACTAAAAAACTCCCGCGGATCGTTACAAGACAGTTCGATTGCTTGCCGTCATTTGTTTTCATTACTGGAAAGTTAACCTACATTCACGATTGCTTAACTGCGATAGAATTCTCCTACAACGACGAGCATTGGACTGTGTATACTGCACTTATATTCAACTATCCTACAGCTATTCTTCTCACAAGATTTATTATTATTATTATTATTATTATTATTATTATTATTATTATTATTTTCATATATTCGTTCTTTGGATGAGAATCTTACGTCGCTAATCACTTACATGCTCTAACCTAACCTAACCTAACCTAACCTAACCTATCTAACATGAGCTGAGCTAGCCTATTATTATAGCCTATATTTATAATAGGTATTTTGACATAGAATACGTATTTCCCTGCATCGAATATGGCCACCTGTTCCGCCACTCATGTTGAAACAAAAAATGACAAGCGTTTCAAATTCTTACTGTAACGAGGAAGTCTGATTAGTGTAATTTGTTACTAGTCAGCGATGCATGCAATGGTGGAGGAAAGGAACTGGCCACCCTGTCCCATTATCTCCTGGCTTCGTTGTCTCACGAATGATGCCTTACTGGTGTCACTTATTAGGTTCCAAGTAGGAATGGGCAAAAATAACCGGTTATTTTCATACGGTTAACAGGTTAATTACCGGTTATTTTTGCTTGCCGGTTGAAATAGTTTGTTTCCTTCTTCTTTAAATTTTACAATTTTGTCACTTTAGTTGTCGTCACTATGTCGTTTCTTATAAGGCTGCATTAAGTTTCGTATTGATCATGGTAAACACGAATCAGTTGTAATATTCTTGTAAGACTGACTGTCGGAAAGATGTCTTTACGCAGATTTCCTTACTTTTGATAGCAACTCTTTCTGAAATCTCATCAAAAATAGGTTCTTTTGATCTCAAGTCAGATTTTAATTAATTTTTGACCCATAGATTACATTTTATTACGTCATGATAGATAGGTAATTGTAATGGTTTCAGCCCCTTTGGCATTTCGATTACAGGAAAGAAGGTAAAATTTCTTGTCTTAATTAGACCCATTGTTCTGATTTAAATACCCTGCAACATAAGAAGAATGAATTTTCATTAATTATATTAATTATATCATATCTAAGAGTTTTGTGTTTATGCCCAATTTTCTTAAAAACTCAGGTTTCTCTGACACTTCAAGATGAAATAACAGGGGACCAAAGATATGCAGAGTCTTTTAACATGTATTTCTTTTTACATGTTTCTGGCATCCTGTTCAGATTAAATCACTGGAGAATGTTCTCTCGCTAAAAAGTCTGAACCTCCAAATTTTGTGAAAATTAAAAAAATTACGGTGCTCTTGGGACACCTCTAAATATTAAGCTAGACAAAAAATATTCTGCATTGTTCTTTATGATATCACCCACAACTTTTCAGTAGTATTACAGTTTGATTCCATGAACTTCATATTTTCACTCCACCCTATTGTATAACCATTCAAGATTGTTGTAGTTGATGTTGTATAACTTCAGAAAACTAATAGGCCTAGTATGTAACACTGTTACTATTGTTTTGGGAAAGTAAGTAATTACCGAGTTATGTTCCAATGTTACAAAGGATTTATGAAATTATATTTGTCATGGATAAATAAATTCTTAGAGAACAGAACCCAAAAGGTCAGACTAGGAAAAGAAATATCGGAACTAGGAAATGTAACATCAGGCGTGTCTCAAGGGGCGGTCCTTGCACCTCTATTGTTTCTTATATATATATATATATATATATATATATATAAACGATATATATATATATATAGAAATACTACGTCTCAGATAAGGTTATTCGCGGACGACTGTATAATTTATAGACAAATTAATGATGAATCCGATATCGCCGCCTTACAAAACGATCTTAACGTTATTGAAACCTGAACGACAGAAAATAAAATGAAAATCAATGTCAGTAAAAGTAAGTCAATATCCTTCTGTAGAACGCATAAAGAAATTTGTCTCGGATATCAGCTGAATGGTACATCGGTGCCACAAGTGAACACTTGTAAATACCTAGGTATATATTTAAGTAACAAACTGGGTTGAGAGGAACAAGTCACTAATACCACAAGGAAAGCCTGGAAAGCACCACATTTCTCTATGCGTATTCTGAAGAAATCTAACCGAAAGTCAAAAGAATTAGCGTACAAAACCCTTGTTCGCCCAATTATGGAATATGGAGCAGTAGGTTGGGATCCGTACAGACAAAACCAAATCGATTCAATAGAAAAGGTCCAACGCAAGGCAGCAAAATATGTCAAAATGGGGAAGGGACATGGTGAGGAGATAGTAAAAGATTTAGGGTGGGAACCTCTCAAATCAAGGCGACGAAAAACAAGACTCACCGCATTGTTTAAGGCACAAATGGGACACAAAGCATGGACCGATATCAATGCTAGATTAGCAACACCATCATACTTAGGAAGGGTTGGGAGGAACAAGTCACTAAATGTAGAAAACAAAGAACGGACGTGGCAAAATTTTCCTTTGTTAACCGCACAATAGCAGACTGGAACAGCTTACCTGCGGCAATCTTTCAGGGTGGTTCTCTTAAAATCAATACATTTAAGGAAAAATTGAGAAGATTAGACTGAAAATGTAATTGGAGGTGCAGTGTAATTATTTAAGTTGTGTTAACTAATTGAGTTGATATATAATTAATTAAGTTGATATGTAATTAATTAAGATGATATGTAATTTAATTGATATGTAAATAAATTAGGGCGATACGTAATTAATTAAGATGATATGTAATTAAGTTGGTATGTAATTAATTAAGGTGATATGTAATTATTTAAATTGGTAATAGTTGGGTGAAATAGAAATACTTATAAGTTAGATTTACTTTTGCTTATCGTAGGCGTTATTATAGAATAGTTTTTATTTATAGTCCTAGGTTTATTGCATCTAATATTTATAGATTTACGTTTATTTATTTTATTTCATTTGTGTTTATTTTATTTTATTTCTGTAATTGTAATTATTGTATATTATATATCACTGCCACTGGGTGTATACCCAATTGTAGTGTTAATACATACATACATACATACATACATACATACATACATACATACATACATACATACATACATACATACATACATACATACATACATACATACATACATACATACATACATACATATTACTTAATGGATTCAGTCACATGAATGTCTGTTAATGCATTTTATTTTAAGTAAATTTTGCTTTGTTTAATTGGCCCCTTGGGGGGGGGGGGGTGTTGTTCCAGAGTCTTCCTCAATTGTATCCGACCGCTCCATTATCCTCCTCATTTGGTTTGTGCCTTATTACATCTGTAATAGTGATACTGTGACATGACTAATCGCGGAGAATCACGGAGCGCGTCGGTGTAAATGATGAACTTGTAGTTACATACACTTTCTTGCATTTCACACATTTTACTAAGATTTCGGAACATTTTCTTTCAAGTAATCAGTCCAAGCTGAAGTTTCTCATGACATTTCCTGTCGGAAGTAAAGAATCCGTAGATTGTACAGACGTTAATTTCCTGTGGGGACGTTGCCTTACCTGAATTGTATCAGGGATCTCGGGGGACTGAAGCGGAAAGTTTGCACTCCGTTGATATGTCCACAAAGACTCTGGCCAGCTATAGCGACATAGTCACCAGAAATGCAGTCTCCCAGGTCAAAGGTCAGGAATGTGACCTCTATTATGCAGACGCTGGCCGCCGCGGCCTCCAGTAAGTACAAACACTGTTGCCGTGGCGGGTACGGCTCGGGGAAGCGGGGGGACTGCAACCGCGCCTCGGCCCCTCTGTACACGGCCCCGCAAACACCGCCGCCGCCACCGCCGCTCCATTGAGGCAGTTGCTTTGCAGGAAACAAAATTCAACAGAAATAACAAAACTCAGAAGTAGTCGTAGAATATAAACGAATGTGAAAGGTTGAATCTCACGTTTTCCATTTGTTCCCAACTTGGCTGGGATTTACTAGTGTCGTGCATTTCAAGCTCAATGTTCGGTTCAAATTTGTCGAGCATGACAAGAATCGCTCAAACTTGCGCATTCTATGATCTGAGCCCAAGATTGCAGGAGTGGATCAGGACAGCACGTTTGCACATCTCCTTTTTATGTTAGGTTAGGTTCTTTTCAAACTGAAATGACGAGCGAAGCGTAGGACAGTTAAAATTACTCTAACTTAACCTAACCTAACCTAACCTAACCTAACCTTACCTAACCTAACCTACCTAACCTTTTTATGTTAAGTTAGGTTAGGATAGGTTAGGTTAGGTTAAAGTAATTTTAACTGTACGTTTCACTCGTCATTTCAGTTTGAAAAGAACCTAACCTAACATAAAAAGGAGATGTGCAAACGTGCTGTCCTGATCAACTCCTAAGATTGCTGGCCTCTCCTACCCTCCCCTCCCAACCCTTCATGCTTTTAGCTTAGTAAGGATTTTAGAACAAACCTTGTGAAGTTTTATTTCGATGTAAAGACAGGTAATTTTTATTACAAAAATATGATTAAACATCGGAAAAAATATACGTACATATAGGTATATTACATTATATTTAAAAAATAGATCATATTGTTACTGTACCATTTACTGACAAAAAAACTGCTATAATTACATTCTTCACATAAGTTACTTACAAATGGCTTTTAAGGAACCCGAAGGTTCATTGCCGCCCTCACATAAGCCTGCCATCGGTCCCTATCCTGTGCAAGATTAATCCAGTCCCTATCATCATATCCCACCTCCCTCAAATCCATTTTAATATTATCCTCCCACGTGCGTCTTGGCCTCCCCAAAGGCCTTTTCTTATCCAGTCTCCCAACTAACACACTATATGCATTTCTGGATTCGCCCATACCTACTACATGCCCTCCCCATCTCAAACGTCTGGATTTAATGTTCCTAATTATGTCAGGTGAAGAATACAATGGGTGCAGTTCTGCGTTATGTAACTTTCTCCATTCTCCTGTAATTTCATCTCTCTTAGCCCCAAATATTTTCCTAAGCACCTTATTCTCAGACACCCTTAATCTCTGTTCCTCTCTCAAAGTGAGAGTCAAAGTCCCACAACCATACAGAACAACCGGTAATATAACTGTTTTATAAATTCTAATTTTAAGATTTTTTGACAGCAGACTGGATGACAAAAGCTTCTCAGTCGAATAATAATACGCATTTCCCATATTTATTCTGCGTTTAATTTCCTCCCGAGTGTCATTTATATTTGTCACTGTTGCTCCAAGATATTTGAATTTTTCCACCTCTTCGAAGGATAAATCTCCAATTTTTATGTTTCCATTTCGTACAATATTCTGGTCACGAGACAAAATCATATACTTTATCTTTTCGGGATTTACTTTCAAATCTATCGCTTTACTTGCTTCAAGTAAAATTTCCGTGTTTTCCCTAATCGTTTCACATAATATTCAAATAAATCACACTTGCTCGGTAACAATTTTTGTATGAATATGCGTATGATTGAAGTATTAGCGACGTGCGTTAAAGGCACTATGTTTGATTCAATTTAGTTGAGTATGACGAAATTCGACATTCGTCGTTGTTCGCTCTGCAGAAGAAGGCCTGTCGTGTTTGTTCCACTTTGTTATAAAAATATTCGCTGTCCTTCCACCATTTTATGTTTTAGAATAAATCTTGTGATTAGTTTTTCATATAAAATAAGATGAAGTCTGTAACGTCTTGGTTTCCTCTCTCATGTTTGAACATTGCACAATATAAAGGCTGGTTCACAATAAACCGGAAACGAGAATCGGAACGAAAACGGTAAAATTGTTAAAATGTGTACATTTAAATCTGAGCATTCACAATGAACGAAAAGCTTGCCGGAGCCTGGGATCGGGAACGGAGAGTTGGCCAAGTTTCAACTTTGGCGTTTACGTTTCCGATCACAGCCCACTAGATTCATTCTATTGCCATCTAAAAGCTATTTTGTCGTCTTATATTTTGTAGCAAGAAGACCGTGCCATAACCTATGCATTATTTTATTCTGTGCTGTGCATCATGGAGCAAGTTTTTTTTTATGAGATTCTAATATTAAGTGTTGAGGAAAATCCTCATGTTTACGATAAGCGGCGCGCCTCGTATAAAGATGAGAAAATGAAGGAGAATACGTGTCTTTCAATAGCTGCATCTTTGAACACCTATCGGAAGCGAGTCATATTTTATTACTGTATTGGTTGTATTACACACTACATATTCATGCTTCAATTCAATAACTACTGTTGTGTTCATTTTTGTTCTATTACAAATGTTTCTTCTCTAATTATTTTACGTTATGGCAGACTTATAATAGCTTGTGATAATAGAGATGCATGGGCATATTTATAGTACCGTACCTAATGAAATGTTTCAGTTGAAATTTCGAAGTTGGTTAACCTCTGTTTATGTTGGCTGCCTTGTACTCATGAGAGAACGCCATTGGTCAATTATACACAAATAACATCAGACTGCGTAATATCGACTTTACATATCGTTATTGACATGCATATCGATATATATATATATATATATATATATATATAGTCCACGGTACTATGAACATATGCGTTTTTTAACATAATTTGTTTGTTTTATTTATACGTAAATTTTTGTGATTCTTTAGCCATATTAATAACAAGAAAAATACCTATACTCATTACCGTGCGTAACTTCGCAAGATATGTGCCTGACATCCTTATGCGGCTGAAGCGCAGAGAGAAGAGGACCTAAGAAGAAAGGCACCGAGAATATGTAAGGAAGAGGAAAGATTAAACAAACGCAAAGGGAACTTCGGTTCTCCAGAGACTCGGCAAACATGAACCGAACTTAAGGTCTTTTACCGATTTTCAACTGACTCGGTTATTTTAGTTTATATGCTTCATTTCCACGTACTGCTGGATGCCTATAATGTAGGGTGAAGTTTGTAGTATCTTGATATCCCCTCTCATGTTCGAACATTGCACGACACTAGTAAATACAACTTAACATCTCCAAAAAATGAACTTTTCCAATTAATTTTTAAAATATGCACCAATTATTCAAGTTTATTTTGGTGAAACAATTATTTCACTGTCTGTAAGCTATTAGTTTTAAAGTTAGACCTAAAATAACTGTAATGTGAGACCGTACACATGGTATACTGGATGTTCATTTCAAAGTGTGTCATGACGTCACTGTTGTGAGTCAGCGATTTGAAGCGAGTTTCAGCTTATATGTCAGAGAAGTTGCCTATTATTCAAGGAGTTCAATCTGAACTTGAGAACGTGTACGGTATAACTTGAACGTCGTAGCAACAAATGGCGGTCTGTACGGTCTGTGTGCTACCATAACCTCTTTCGAACTGTGTTTTGCGCGGGCAAGTCGTACGCAGAGTATTTGTTATCATCGGTTGTGTACCACAACATTCCACAATACAAATCAAATGCTCCGTGTCCATGTTGACCGTCGAAGTTAATGTCAACAAATACGTAAGTAATCGTCTCAACCCTCTCGCCATATCCCAACAGTAAGAAAAAAACTCACCTCAGTACGTGTTTCCAAACAGTTCACATTCCTGCCACTACCGGCATTACCGTACGTATCGGTAAGTACTCGTCAGAATGAACGCCGTACTTGCTAGGCAACTTCTCTGGCACATAGGTAATATGACTCTGCGGAAGAGTAGGAAGATTGAATTCTCTAGGCTCAACGACTAGCCATATGACGGCATACAGCGAGCCATGACACACTTTGAACTGAACACGCAGTAGTACACATTTTAAACTAATATCCAGATGGTGTCAAAGACGACACCGTCCTCTGATGAGATAAAATAAGAGTTCGTTTAGGTCGTCTGAGATGGCGCTACAATTACGAAAAGCAGTAATCAATTTTCTACAGTGGATCTACACAGGACTTCTTTCCGAATATGGTAATCTATGGTTCACAGACCATATGTTCATCTCCTGTAGTTTGTATTCAGTCTGTAGCAATCATAACAACTATAAATCTTTGAATTATTACGCAATATGTCACTCTGTGTGCTGAACATACTGGCAATACGTAACACATGTTACTAATGAAACAATTTATTCATATCCAGCATCTACGCGTACTTTAAAACTGGTGTTGCCATGCATTGTGTGGCATGAATGATTTTGAAGATTTTATAATTTTGTACGTATATATGCAGAGTGATTCTAAATAAATAGTAAATATTTTAGGGGCTCAATGTATTACCCGTTCAAGGCGAGTAAGGGCCTGGGAGATGAGCGCGCCACTTGCTCTGTTTACGAACGATACCGTCCTGCAAGCGGGACAGTCAGACTATAAAGGCAACTGAAGCACCACATACTAACGCAACGTAATATGATACGACCATGCGACGTACTTATCTAGATATTATGGCATCATTTTTGCTTGGACAAAAGAAAAATATCTCGTAACATTACATAAATAAGTAAAATTTAAAAAGTTAATAATTATTAGTGATGTACTTAGTTACACATAATTTTAGTTACTTGTTATAAATAATATATTCCACTAAACACAACATACAGCATTTCACGATACATTTATAGTCGTAACACAAAAAGAGTATAATTATCATTATCAATATTATATAGTTTTTTATTTTTATTTTAGTTGGTTATTTAACGACGCTGTATCAACTACTAGGTTATTTAGCGTCGATGATATTGGTGATAGCGAGATGATATTTAATATTATATAGTAATTACACTTTGAACATAATCACTATAATAATGTTTAATGTTTGTATATAGGCACAATAGTTTCTGTCACACCCAGAACGAAGAGAAATTGAAGAAAAGTTTATTGCAGTAAACAAAAAATAACTCATACGGAAATCAGTTACATGTAGTAAATAATAAGTAATATCAGTCACTAAAATCATGATTTTAATTTGATTCTAATCTATAGACCAAGTCAATTTACTTATTTTATATTACAAATAGAAATACTTACAGAAAATACACCTATTAAAATATTTACCTACCTTTATTGCTTTTGTACAAGAAGAACCATTTTCTTTCTACTATAGAATATCTTAACAACACTTTCAGTAACTCATTAATGCTATTCTTTCTTAGGCCTATTCTAGCATGTAAGAACAATAGAAATATAAATCTTACAAACTTTCTCATTAATACAATGTTGGCACCTGTTAAAGTACAGACGCATAAAAATCCTAAGTGGTCAACATAAGATTTCTCCAGTACATCATATAGTGATGATACTAAGAGCATATGTTAATACCGACAAAATGTTAGCAAATAAGACTTACGGTAAAATTATCATTTTACTGTATTATGACTTGCATTCCACCTAGACACGAGTCCGTAATACCAGATGAAAACTTAAGTTGCTCTTTTCAATAGCTTTTCAAAAACTAAAACTTGTAGAAAAGAAGTAAGTTGAGCCCCATTAACCATGAACCGAAAAATTGTGAAAACTATTTCGTTTATATGGCGTCACTCCATTTTCGACCAATAAAGTGTAATGAAATTTTGAATTCCAGCCAATCACAGTCATACATCGCGATAATTTCTGCAGCTCGATTTATCAATATCAATTTATCGCTTGATCGTTCTTTTGTTTAGTCAGTGTCGCCAACTGTTTCTACGTAAATCGATGAGCATGAAGAATCCATTTTACTAAATAAAGTACGAAATCCTACTTCCATATCCACATCTTCATCTTCTAATTTCATGTCCATTGTCTCTAAAGAAAATGACACTCCTTCATAACAATTGTTCATTTAATTAATGTATTAATCGGGTTATTTCTAATTATAGTATAAAATGTTCAAATTAAATTATGATTTCAGCAGATATTGAAAACGAATTTCTGTTGTAATAACAAGAGAAAAGCGCAGTACGTGTAATTAACATTTTTAAATCTTTATTTCCATTTTCTCAATTGGCATTACTGAATAACGTTCAATTTCTTTATTGCAGTAATCGTTATTCATCTATTTTGACTTCGCAATGTCTGAATACATAAATACAATTATTAACATTTTGTGAGCCAATTTTATGGATATATTATTTACATTTTTATTTTATTCACGAAGTAGTCCTAATAAATATCACTCGAGGTCTGAGATTACTATAGATAAAAAAAATGAAATAAAAATTTTACTTTAGGTAGGAGTAGACGATTATTCTTAGACATCGTGCGGTTCGATGAAAAATGTAACCAGAGACCTAGTTTTTTTTTTTTTTTTTTTTTTTTTTACTAGTTATAGTAGAGACCACAAGTTAACTTTTGTACATCTTTACGTTTTGAATTTCGGAAATGTTTTTTCGTTACGCTAGTGTACAGGCCGACTCAGAGAGAACACGAATGTATTCATAACCATAGCAGATAAACAGTTTAGTTCGCAGAACCTCTGGGTCCTTACTCGCCTTGGACGGGTAATATGGACTCTTTTGAGTAAAAAAATCTACATAAACATGTGTCCAATTTCCAATGGATGTAGAGCAGCGGTGACCACAACTCGAGCTGCAGTGATTATATGCGACAGAAGCCTATGAAGTAAAGAGACGAAGGAAAGGTACTTGGCATGAAAACTGCAACCAGTGGTGGTTCTTGTACTAACATCTTGATCAATCTCTCGGATAAAAATCTCAAGCTTTGCTGTATCAGTAATGTCACTGCTGTCATCAAGAGCCAGTGAATAATATACGATTTTTCTTGCTTCTTTTTTTAACCTTCCTCTTTAATATAATCAGGAATTTTCTAAATTCTTCTCTCGATACTTGGTAGAGAAATTCGTAGTTTTTCAAAATTAAAAACTTCTTATGGACAAGTTATTTAAACTATTTTAATCATTACTCTTTTGAGAAATTCTGTTCTATTAAAAGACTTTAGAGCATGAGATATTTCAAACCCCATTAGGTAGCTGACTTCCTTACATTTATTTATCTCATCTTTCTCTTCCTGGCTATGATTTAAGGCATGTCAATTCCTGGCGTTTAACAGTTTGTTGGAACATAATATTGAATCAGTTTTTCTATAATAATAATAATATTATTAAATAGGCCTAAATAACTAATAAATAGTTACACTCATTTAAAGATTAATAAGATTAAAATTCATATAAAACCTAATAATTTTATACTTCTAGGGAGAAGATCTAAAAAATTTCAATATTCATGCACGTACAGAAGAATTATAGAAACACATACTTAGTGGTCAATAATAATAATAATAATAATAATAATAATAATAATAATAATAATAATACATTATTCAGCGTGGCAATTAATGTGTCCAGTCAGTTTCAATCCATTAGCAGATGCTCAACTAGCGCATGCGCATAAGATGGTGCAGAAACCATACATGAACTGCTCCATGAACCGCTTGTTGGAACGAACATATCTTTGGTTCTGACTTATCCCGTAGGTGGAAAGTTCGCTTACACGATCATAAAATCGTAGGTCAGATACCTATACACTGACGTTTAAATACATTATTCAGAATCAAATAGGTCTACATGTAAATTTTGAAAGATTATAGTCTTTATATTATATCGACGGTGTTCAGGTAAAAGGGTTTATCCTACAAAACATTTTTTTTCAGAAACAGCTATAATTAAGTTTTAGCACATTATTATTGGTTACTTTATATGAAAAAATGTAAACATGATTGTCAAAAAACATATCTTCAAGTTTTGTAATTAAATTTTAACTAATTACACTAATTACAGCAAAAAAGTCACATTTACAAAATGAGAGTTAAGACCTTTTACCTAAACACCATCGATATCATTCATAATGTTAGAGTCAACATTCATTTCGCATTTAAACTAGGGTCTGAAAGCTCATCAAGACTTCCCATTTGCCTTACCTTATCTGTCTGTGTAGAAGTGTTCGCTCGATCTGTATCTATCTCTGGTCTTCCATTTTGAGAGAAGCTGTACGATGGTCGATCGTAAGTATACCCAGTAAAAGTATCCGACTGAACGGCTGTAAATACGTTCACTAGCAAGATGAGTACACAGCGCCTATGGCTGGAACACATTGTAGATGTGATCCTGGCGGACTACATGCAAGTAATGAGTCTGAACACAGCACAATCCTTGAAAGTCGTGATGAATTTGGGTTACGAGGGACTCGCCATTTGTAAACTATTTGAGATAAGGGAGGAAATACTTGCAGAACGAAGAAATGACATGCATTTGTTTGAAGAGTAGCGAGGAAAAATCTGAATACCAAATATTGTGGTCGAAGTTGGAAAGTTGAAACAACAAACATATCTTAAAACACACAGACTAAGAACTTCAAGGCCAGAATGTTGTATTACACCACGGAATCTTTGTGTCATAAAGATTCAGTTTTCAACACATACAAATTATTTTTTAAGTAAGGAGTTACATTTAACTATAATAATAATAATAATAATAATAATAATAATAATAATAATAATAATAATAGCAATAATAATCTATACTAATAATAAATCTGTAGCCGAAATTTTTCTGGTAATTTTCGATTTTCCAAAAATAATTGGTCCTAACATATATAATTAATCATCCTGAAACCGAAAATCGCTTTTTTGAAATTTTTGTTTGTATGTCTGTCTGTCTGTCTATCTGTCTGTCTGTATGTTTGTTACCTTTTCACGCGATAATGGCTGAACGGATTTCGATGAAAATTGGAATATAAATTAAGTTCGTTGTAACTTAGATTTTAGGCTATATGGCATTCAAAATAAGGGGGCCTGAATTAAATAAATCGAAATATCTCGCTTATTATTGATTTTTGTGAAATATGTTACATAACAAAAGTTTCTTTACAAATAATTTCCGATAAGTTTTATTCCTTGAAAAATTTTGATAGGACTGATATTTAATGATATAAATGAGTTTTAAAATTAAAATAACTGCCATCTAAGGCCGTATAATGAAATAAAAAACAAATGACTTCGTATATAAGGGGCCTTGGACAGCAACAGTCGGTAGCTAAATTAACCGATTTGTATAATTAATTTTTATTTCACCATTGGAAAGTGTAGTTTCTCTAGATGGACATAATGCTATAATGTCATTACAGTAACTTCTGATATAATATAATGTAATGTAATATAATATAATATAATATAATATAATATAATATAATATAATATAATATAATATAATATAATATAATATAATATAATATAATATAATATTATATTATATTATATTATATTATATTATATTATATTATATTATATTATATTATATTATATTATATTATATTATATTATATTATATTATATTATATTATATTATATTATATTATATTATATTATATTACATTATTTAAGTTATTTGAAGGGTTCAGAACCATAGTGGGCCAAACGCCATTTGCTGAATACGTAGAAAAGAAGGGTTAAAATTAAGTTATTACCATAATTCAATGGAAACATATAGCAAGTAAAATAAAGTATAGACATTAAATCTAAATGATGTCATTGTTCATTAAACTATGGTTGCATGTAATAACAATTAAGAAACATGTTAAAGGAATTGTCATTGCACCAAATGAGTGCTCTCTGGGCCGAAATGATCGCATTTTAATTATTTAAACACAATTTAAATTAAGTAACGTATTAAACGATTTATCCTTCTATCAAACACTAATGTTCCCTGGATCAAATGTCCTATTTTAATTATGTAATTAATTTATATTTATTTCTAATGGGTGCAGCGGAGCGCACGGGTACGGCTAGTAACTTAATATAATCATAATAACTTAATAATAATAATAAATCTAATAATCATAATGATTTAATAATAATAGGTCTATAAACTAACCGTTTCATGTAGTCAAACAAAATAAATTTTTAATTTAGGTCTCATGAATCATAAAATATTCAGTCAAATCAGTAGATTTCATGGTTGCTAGAAAAAATAATTTTGATATTAGATCAATTCTAAATAAATTATTATTTCAAATTCGCACCAATTACACCGTGTGATTTCGAAAGAACATTTTCTTGTTTGAGTGACGATCACAACAGGTTTATATTTGACAATTTCTGAGTTGTAGATTGCAACAAAAGTAATGACACTTAAAGAATACCATTCATATTATTATTTAAAACTAGCCGTACCCGTGCACTCCGCTGCACTTGCTAGAAATAAATATAAAGTAATTACATAATTAAAATAGAACATTTGATCCAGGGAACATTCGTGTTTGATAGAAGGATAAACCGTTTAATACGTTACTTAATTTAAATTGTAAATGAATGTGTACATAAACATTATTTTAAGAAATACAGGAAACGAATGTACAGAATAGCCTATAAAGTTTTTTGTGCATAAAAAGCTATTTTAATCTCACCTGTCCTCGATTCACTCAGAAGTTACTGTAATAACATTATTGCATTATATCCATCTAGAGAAACTACACTTTCCAATGGTGAAATAATAATTAACTATACAAATCGGTTAATTTAGCTTCCGATATTACTTCATACAAACACAGAAACATTCTCTGTAGGCTATGTTTCATAGCTTTCGATTGTTGTTGTCCAAAGCCCCTTATAGACGAAGTCATTTGTTTTCATTTCATTACACCGCCTTAGATGGCATTGTATTTTTATTTTAAAACTCATTAATCTCATTAAATATCAGTCCTATCAACATTTTGCAAAGAATAAATCTTATCGGAAATCATTTGTAAAGAAACTTTTGTTATGTAACATATTTCACAAAAATCAATAATAAGCGAGATATTTCGATTTATTTAATTCAGGCCCCCTTATAACGCCCCTTTTAAATACCGTATTTTGAATGTCGTATAGCCTAAAATCTAAGTTACAACGTACTTTTCAAAAAAGCGATTTTCGGTTTCAGGATGGTTAATTATACATACTAACACCAATTATTTTTGGAAAATCGAAAATTACCAGAAAAATTTTGGCTACAGATTTATTATTAGTATAGATGCATCACCATTTTCTACAAAGAAGAGAATTAGGTAATTCGCTTTCGTGAATGTGTGTTATAATCTATTTATTTTAGTCATCTGACTTTACTATACCGAGCAGTATCTTGATTTGAGCACAGCAGTGCTCTGTACAAGTCCCTGTACTACCCTGAATTGATGTAAACAACACGATTTGTATTACACGCGACGTAGTTAACTTCATATGTTCGGTGTCCGAACTTCCATCTCTAGTACTCACTTATTCAATAATTCAGTCGTTTATATAAAATCAGTTGAAATCAAGAGATTGTTTTGAATTTCTGCAGTAATAAGCTCATCGGTTTTCTGATAACAGGTTCTCCTTTCTCTGCATTATTTGCACTTTCTCTTTTAACATGATTGCAGAAGATCACAGTGTGAGGAAGTGAAACTCGCGAGGCGCTAACCTTGTCTTGAACTCAGTTTGTTTAAGCTGAGGCGGAAATTTGTGTTTATCAGGATGTTGAAGTCAGATTACCTGTTTCGAGTATATGCTCACTTCCACTGCCTAAACTAAAGCAAGACTTCGCAGCGTCTATATGCAAGAAGACTGATAAGAAGCTCTCTTCTCAAGATTCCCAAACTGAACGGCTCCTGGCAGTTTACCTTACTCCGGATCGAATCAATTATATTATGAGCTTCACTTCATCGCTTACACCAGCGTCCGTCGTTACGAAACGGAATGACGTCAGGGCAAGCATTGACTATGCGGGCAGCGTGGACAGCGAGCTATCAGTAGGTACTGTAGCGGTGGGGATGCAATTGCAGTTACGAAAATAAGTAAAATTTTTCACAGATGTAATTCATCTGACTACATACAATCTACAAAGTTTCCCTTGTTCATGCACTGTCCAGGTCAGGCTTGCAGAACTCGTAAGTAGGGGAAATATGACGTCAGCCTCACTCCAATTCTATTGGGGATGATCGACTTCCGCGTAGAGTTGTTCACATTCTCTGGCCGTCAAAGGTCCATCAGTGGCGGCATGTAATTGTCAAAAAGGATTGTAATAAGGTCATTGTATTTATAATGCGTTATCTCGTTTCAAGGTTTACAATTATGCTAGATTTCCTTTCGGTAGTTTCTTTGAGATTTCTTTGCACCTAACCTGCTTTAGATTTTCGAAAACATTCCTCCTATCATCACCGGAAACATAAATTTATAGCGTTTAAGTAATGGACCTTGAAATTCAATTTCAATTCAAAATGAATAATACAAAGTGTGATGTCCTTAATTTAACAGTATATAAATAAATAATCAATATACAGTTCGTAATAATGAACTTACCAGAAAGTTTGTGCACTCCATAATTCTTAATATGGGCTTTGTTGAAATGTGGTTTAATATTGAAATGACGAGTAGAAATAAATTGGATGGGACACAGTAAACAAGCACTTCTTTCGTCTTCAACAACAAAATAATTATATTCCAGTTTCCTTTGGAAGTAGTATTTCTTTACGGGTTTAGATTTTACTATGTTCCAGTTCTCTTTAAACTGCAGTACGCGTATTGTGTGTATGTATATATATATTTATTTATTATTTATTTACATATTTATTTATTTGGCTGGAGTGCGTTACAATGTTGAATGACAACATTGACATCCGGTCATATGGTTATCACTCACTTATCAACTTACAATTTATTTATCGTCCTATTACTAGTAAAACCAGTTAAGACCAGTAATGCAAGTTTTATAAAAACAGGAATTAAAACTTTATTAATGCACGAAAAATCATAATAAATTCTTGAAATGAAGTAATTGATTTGTTGCCTGCATGCAACATTTCGGACTTATTTCATTTTAGTAAAATACAGAGCATAGAAAGACAAGTCGGGGACTGTACTTAACTTATTTTACACAAAACGTGGACTTAATCGGCTTTACTAGTAATAGGACGATGTATACATAGGTAGATCTTCTTACATTATATGCACACATACATTTTAAAATTTATTTTATATATCTTTTAACTTATTTATTTCCCTCATTCATTTTTCTCTTACTTTCTAAAGGTATGTTCCTAAGGATTTTATTATCTGTTCATTTGTAATTCTTGATAGCGTTTTGTATACCTGCCGCCGCGAGAATGATGTTGATGCAACCGAGCGTAACTAGAATGCCATGACCGCAATGATAGAAAAGGTAGGTGGGGTAGAAGGGGTATAAAGGCAGTCGCTCTGAGGAGCTACAGTTCTGCAGGTCTGGTCCAGATCATAGTGTATAATATTGGCCAATTAGTACGCAACAAAGGGGCAAAAAATCTCGTAAAACAGCATTAGAGGAGATCAGTAAATATTTTCACTAATGGTTAACTAATTTCATTTGAGCCTCTTTCATTTTAAGTATTAATATAATATTTTAAGTATTAATATAATATTTTAATGAAAGACGGAGTATAATTCATTAACGGAGTTCAATAGTATCAGTAGATGGACTGGCTTTCAGTTGTCATATTTGGAATTTTTTCTACTACATATTTTGCAATGAAGCACACTTGTGTAAATACATTAACTAAAGCTAAGTTATAATACAGTATATTTTATAACATAACAAAATGAAAGGGAAAAGTAGAATTCTAAAATGCAGCATTCAGATTTATTTAGCTTTCATTTCATCCCTAACCTATCAATCAATTGGTTTCATACACGTAAATACCAATATTAGACATTCACATTATTTTAAGCTTCTTTGATCAATATGAGAAAGAATTACCATACGAGTAAAAAGGAGCTGCCACTGCAAACCTCCGACCGTCTTTTTCGACAGAGCTGTGCTTGCGCTGAAGCGAAAGAGTGCAGCGGGCAGCAAGGGAAGCTGAGGTGACGTCACAGGAAATTGAGTTGATGATCACTGACCTAGGGTAAACCTTCTTTCACGAAAATGATCCCCTACATATGGAGAATGTTACATAACAAAATTATTTATTTATCTCGAGCCATTCAAAAGATATGCTACATTATATAAGCATTTTATAGGCTATTTAAGGGATAAAAATAATATTATAATCGATTGGAAATAATAATTTTAGTTTACAACATAGCCACATGTTTAAGCTTCAATTTGGTACCTCAATGAAGCCCTTTGCCCAAATGGAATTCTACTTTTTTGTCGTCAGAAGGATAATAAATGTCGGAAAATGTGAAATAGAATAAAACAGACACTGAAGATGGCGTAAGGTGTAGCAAGTATTGTGCGCTTATAGCCTATTATAAATGCCAAAATAATTATGAAATGATTGAGTTAATGGGTACAAGTTATACAGAGTGTTTCCGAGGTGGTGTTACAAACTTTCAGGGATGGTGGCGAAGGGCAGAAGTATCAATTTGAGATAAAGAACCCTGGTCTGGAAATGACAGAGTCGAAAGTTACAAGCAAAATATAGTTGTGTGGAAATGAAATAATTTTATTCCTCTGTACACCTTATTTATGTGTATTTATCTGTAAATCTTGTTTACGTTGTCTACTTACAGTATTCCATTCAGTGCGCTGTCTGAGGGATGGGGACAGGAAACTACACTAAAGCAATGCAGATAGCGTAATGTGTAACGGACATGGTTGGTCCTGATATGCACATCTGTAGACAGCAGTGTATGTGTACAAGTTGCAGTGTCCAGTAGATCACTTCTAGTGAAATGGAGTAGTACACGAGAGCGGAATAAGCAGATCTGATTTTCGAATACGGATGAGCCAATGGGAACAGTAGACAAGGTCACAGATTGTATCGGGTCAAGTGCGTACGTAGGAGACATCCGGTCCATACCATTTTTCCACAACTGTTCCAAAATCTAAGGGAAGGAGGGCACGTGGTCCAAATTACAATTCCATTTCCACACAACTATTTTTGCTTATAACTTTCGACTCACTCATTTCCGGACCATGGTTCCTCATCTCAAATTGATACATGTGCCCTTCGCCATCATCCCTGAAAGTTTGCAACACCACCTCGGAAACACTCTGTATATTTTTGAAAACTAGAAGAAATGAGCTTCCAGATGAGGCAAACACATTGTTTACCAAGTTTTGAAAAAAATCTGACATTTCTATAGTCGATAGCCAAAACCAAATATAAATTTTAATGGATTTGACATTATTCTAGGTTTCCTCGGCTTGGCTTTCGACAGTACGCAGACACTTAACATCTCGTACGATTCAGAAGTAGGGCAACTTTCCTGTACTATCAAAAAGGCCATGCTCCAAGAACTTAAGACTGCTTAATCTCCAAGGTCGTCTGGCATCTAAAAAATTAGAGTGTTATGCATAGACATTTCGCTAGCCCGCGCTACGAGTGTGCTAAACTAGCTCCGGCTATCGAGTGATTACTTGTACAGGATTTATATATCATATCATATCGCTAACACTGGTTTATGAATACGAAAAACGTTAGTTCGCTGATCATCCACCGGAAGCCCGCGCTAAGAATGTCTATGAATAGTATGACTCTTAGACATTAGCTAGCAAGACACGAAAGACTTAGCACAGTAGACAACCCTTCAAGTTACGAGAACATGATTTTAAGAATGGAAAATATACAGCAATTAGTTCTTAAACGATTTAATTCTTATTACATGATTGGAAGCTAGAATTTTTTTTATATGTAAAGTATATAGGTAGGCTGACTTGTTATCCTGAGGAGCCGAGGAGGAATTTTGAAGAAGTTTTATATTTTTGAGTTGTCATAATCATACTTCAATGTAATTTCTCTTTTAAAAACTGTGATAATTTTATTCCCTTGCTTTAATGGAGTTTGCTAATTAGTGCGTGTTTCTACTTCTTTTAACTTTGTTAGATTTTGTGAAGTTTAAACACTAAATTAAAAACTATTACTGAGATTTTATCTGAATGTAAAAATGAGTAACCTTTATACAGAGTGAAAGCACGAATCCTGAGCATAGTGTAACTGATAAAGTTCTCTACCATATCATTCCTTTGGGCTTACATTTCTCAGAAATAATTATTTTTAGACAGTGGTTTCATGACGACGACTTTTCGATTCTCGTTTTAGTATCGTAAAGTAATTCAATTCCATATCTATAAATAAGTGTGCTAAAAAAATTTCCGTTACTAAAAGTACTTTTAAGCACGATAATTAGAAATACTGAAAACATAAACTTCAACTATTTATTTATTATAAATATTCACAACACAATTATTCAAATTGGAAACTACAACATTTGGAGATTTGGTACATAAATTATTCACTTCACAATCACTCACTTTTCTAATTGTATTTATCACTTTCAATGTAATAATTGCATAGAAAAATGCAGAAAGAGCACATCCAACAGTTTAAATATTGTTGGATCTGCCCCTTCTGCATCTTCTATTCAATTGTATGTTAAAAATTACATAACAAGCAGAAAACAACTTTGTGACATCCAGGAGAACAATCATCATAGTCTACTACATAACCGAATGCCGTGAAATATATCTTTATCCATACGAATGTAATCCTCCTTCGTCTTTAACATCAGAAGTTCGCCATTGCGAGAGAACGAATCAACAATTTTATTCTCTTTAAAATATGAATACATTTAGGATTCTCGAGCGACTGTATGAATATATTGTATGAAATAAGTGCGAAACTAGCGTTTCAAGCACTCACCGTGTTATCGACCTCCCCTTCGGATCTGTGGACAAGCTTCACTTCTCATGCTTAAAACGCTGTCATTTCGCAACTTGTTGCATAAATAGCTATTATAATTATATTATTTTTGATCCCTTTATCTTTTAAACATTTACAAACACATTTTGTAAAAATGTCTACATTAAAGTTTTTAGTTGCAACAAATGCTTTTACTACATTTATGGTTTAAGAGTAAGTATTTTAATATTTTGATTAACAGTAAATCAGTTTTAAGCAATGGATAATTTGCAATACTGTTACAAGACGCGTGTTTCACGCTAAGCCTGAGCACCTCGTGACTGCCGTCAGTGCTGCAGGGAAGAGTGTTTCCGTCTGTTGGCAAGTGCTACTGAATTCACTGCCATGTAGAAAGTTTTTTTTGTAGAAACAAAATCGATTTCTTACTAAATTAAAACAAAGGACGCATAATGGCGAAGGAAGATTATATTCCTTTTATCTTAAGGATTGTGTGAAGTTACTGTTATTGAACACCTTCCACCCTGTATGAATTTTCATACCACCGTTCACAGAAGAGATGCAGCTCTTTGCTTGTTTCATTCTCTTGAACTGAAACAACCCAGAACTCACCACGTGGAGGTGGCTGCATGTCGAGTTCCGCCCTGCCCATCCCAACCTCCCTACCATGTGGGCAAGTGTTTCCATTGTTCATTCTTTGTCATTTGGACCAATATTTAGGTTTTCATTTCATATCTTTTTGTCTCAATTTATAGAAGTCACATTATTAAGATACTCCAGTGCAATATTATCAGTCACTGCATGTCAGTGCAACGAAAAATATGAAAAAATGCTTGATGTCATTCTTTTGTCTGCCATTTTTTTCCATTTGTAGGACCGTGCATATAAATGTGCAGTATGTACGATAGCTAAAGTGTAAGATAACTTTCGGTACGATCGATAATATTTTTTACATGAAATTAGTCACTTTTATTTCTTGATTCTCTGTTTCATGGTTTTCTCCCTTTCTTCCATTTCGTCTCTCTCTTTTTGATATGCATTGAAGTTTCTTCCTTTCTGCTCTTGAAATACTCTAATAAATAACACTGATCTTCTCTATGAAGGTTCTGTGAGGAAACTCGCATATTTTTGTGCATACTTTCCGCACGGACCAGAAAACTATCACCAGAACTATTTGCAAGTCTGGTGAGATATTTCGAAGGAAAAGGGCTGTCATTACAGTGGGTTGTGAAGCCAACTCCCACCACACCGGTCACACACCGTGTGGGAGAGTGGGGACACTAATCCTAGGGGGTGACTTTACTTGAATTCCTTGGATAAACTGGGATCGAAATTGTTAACAGGGACTCAGTACCAACTTTCAATACAAACTGAAGACAAGAAGTTATTGATCTTATCCTCTACTCTCAGGATTTTAGAGATAAAATTCATGAATGACTTGTGTCCGTAATTGATTCATTGTCTGATCATCGACACATAATATTCGATCTAACTTTTGCTACGAGATTTAATGAAAGCTGTCAAAGCCCCAGATATGCCAATTGGGAACATCTTTCGAAAGGAACTGAGTAGCAGGATGCTAATTTTTCAAGCTTTCAACTACACTAATAAATTGAAGTTAGAATCATCCGCACAGATTCTCACTACCAATATCATTCTAGCTTATGAGACAAGCTGTCCTTGTTATCAGAGAAATTGCAGCTGTAAAATACCCTAGTGGACCACAAGAAATTGGAGAATCACCGAGTGCGCACAGAGTCGACTCCAGGCTGGTTGAAGAATGCAGAACTAACCTGGAAAATACCTATTCAGATGTTCCTGGACAAAGTGGAATGTATGACAATAACAAGCCAAGTAAGGAACTTTCATCCAATGCTATGGCCCGGAACCCTGTGTTGGCATCTCTAATAATCAAGTAGGAGAACCTGATGAAAGGTTTACTAGGAGCCTGTAGATCTACACAAGCCATATAACAGGCTAAACGTCTTGTTGAGAATCTAAACCTGACTCAACTGAACAACTTCTGACGTTGGAAATGAGAATTTATAAGATGGTTAACTGGAATTTTGACTGGACACTGTCATCTGAATAAGCACCTACATAATGTTGGGCCTTAATGATGACTCAGCTTGTAGGAAATTTGGGATGGAGGCCGAGTTATCACTCCACATTTTGCTGGATTGTCCAGATCTAAGCAAATCAGGCATCATTATCTCGGGAAACAAACATTATATCTTCTGAGAAAATTAATCCCAGTAGTACAGCAAAGCTGGAACGCATTGCGGTCTTGTGGGTTGATCTCCAGTTTTTGGGGTGCACATGGGGGCCATTTGTGTCCAAGTGTTACAGCTGTAATCTACACCCTTAACTTAGAAGAACAACATTATATTTCGTTCAGTTATTGCGCAAACCATTTCCAATTCAATATTTTCTACTAGTTTTGTGCCAGTTCTTTCCTCGGTATGTGCCTTGACCATCTGAATTCTGAAGATTTCTCAAAATATATTCTTCCCTTAATGTGCTGGCAGCTATTACATTTATATAATAAATCACTTTACAGATTTTTCCGTCTGTTCTAGAGATATATATTTTTACTGATCATTTTTGTTAAATTTCAAATATATGATATTTTCGTTTTCTTTAAATTAAGCTTTACGTTATTTAATGTTCTCTGGCATTGTCTTAATATATTCTATTGACCCTTTTCACACCACCGTTGTTCTTATTACTGAGCCAAGTCGTCGTACTGTACAAGATGGTCCTCATCCATAATAATACCAGGAGTTATTTTCAGAGTCTGTTATATTGAGGCGATGAAGATTTCTTTCCACGCAGTTCTATTTGCCAATATGAATAAGGCAACTGCTTCTCTTCTTGTTTTACGACTGTCTTTCATCCAGAGGTCACTTGCCCTCTATGCTAAGTCACAATTTCATTGCACATTATTGCAGTTTATAGGAACTTCGGTTTAGTTACACTTTTAATAAATTCTTGTGACTTTTCTGTTACAGCAGAAGAATCGTAATTTTCGAGTGTAAGGATAAAAATTCGAACGAATCTTCAGTGTTAAATGTTCTTACTTTCGTAAATAACTGGAATGATGCAAATTAAAAAAAAAATAATATTCTGAAGTCTATGTTTGTATATAAGATCTCTACATTTTTGTCGCATGAAATGTTATTGAATATTGCAGACAATGGTAAAATGTATTGTGACGAGTATGTTATAAATTACGATTTCATCCTTCATCATGGTGCTGCAATGTCATTGCGATGGCGTAGGCCAATAAATTATCAATTGTTTAATATTTCAACGTTATATATATTATGAAGTGCATTTCTCTGTTGGGTATAATTTCAGTTCTGTCTCCTATTCTAATTTCCGTTATTACGTCCATATACGTATTTCTTCAGTAAAATAAATGCTCTCGAATATAAGATTATTAAATTTGTATAATATGCAATGAGATTTCTTCAAGTCATTGCTCAAAATTTAGAAAAACATATGTTTTATGTTATAAAATTGCAGTGTCAGATGTGCTACTATTCGGTGAAACAATTTAGGAAACGAAATTATATACCATTATCTGAAGTTAACTGTGGATTTTACTATTGCTCGTCCGTGTGAAAACGAAAGCATTAGTCTCTTTCCTTTATCGATCATACAGTTGTATCCAAAGAAACTAGAGACTGTACTGAAGTCGACGAGTTTTATGTTAATTTACTAACAGTTGACTATCAAGTACGTATTGTAAAATTAAATAGTACATACTACAACTGAAGTATTGTAGTAAATTTAGATGTAAATGTAACGCATGCGCAGTAGATACCAACAACTTTCAATCTGACGTTCGCTACCGGGATTTTTATACCAGGTGGTCCATCTGCGCCGTTTTAAAAACGATTATAGAAAACCCATCAAACATAATTTTCTACATTACAAGGGCAATGCCTTCATGAAATCAATGTGATGGCAGTTGTCGTTGGTTTAGATCAATGAGTAAATAGCCTATATTGAAAGAGATTTGTACCTTGTAATTATTATTATTATTATTATTACTATTCATTAATATCACTTTCAAGCCACTGTCTGTAGCCTAAAGCCTATGAGCTGCAGCTGCATTTTTCCGTGTTTCGTCATACAGCAGAACAATGTCGGTGTACTCCTCATTCGTAAACGCACCAGAAACACCGCTGTTATCATAATTAGTAACAAAATAAGAACGAAGTAAATGGAGCGGGTTCATAATCCTGTTACTAGTTGTACTTGACGCTGCAACCAGTAGGACACTCGATCAAACGCATTTATTTTGTATTCGTTCCCTAAGCCTCTGAACTAGGCAACTGTTTATCGTTTTGTGTACGAAGGGAAGTCTAGTTCAACAAAAAACTGCGCAGATGGGCCACCAGGTAGCTATGCCACACTAGCGTTGCAATGAACAATGCTGTACGTACGAAAATAGCCGAATTTTAAGTTAAGTGGTCACTTAAACAATACTGACACTACAAGAAACTCCTTTCAACGTCGCAGAAAGTGGTAGATGCGCAAGAATAACATGAAATATCACTGATGGTTTTGCATGACGAAATCGTCTGAAGTGTCTCACAATGGATAGCAATTGTGTAGGCCTATTTTAATTCCAAGTAAGGATCTATTAATTCTTGATAAAATTATTATGACATGTGTATCATTCTGGGTAAATTGATAGGCAAGAAAACATTCAGCTCACGCTTCGATATACAGATGATTCTTTATAATAATTATTTTTAAGGCTGTTACTATTAAACTTTTACAAAAAGTAAACGATACATTTTGTTGAAGATTTGAAATATTATTTACTTCACTTCAATGTAATTCGTGACAGCGAGATGATATTTGGCGAGGTGAGGCCTCATATTCGTCATTTTATAACTTTACATTCGACTTATATGTGGTATAAACCTCTCAAAAATAGCAAACAAATAATTAACCCAAGCTGTAATCGAACACACACCTGAGCGCACCTCCGATTTTCGAATTTAGTTTAACAAAAGATTCAATTAACATGATGGAATTTCCGATACTTACATAATCTTACTTCATGAGTTGCATAACATTAATATGAATAGGAGATATTTGATCATCACAGTTACACGTCCAGTAAAAGCTGTCTGCACTTCTGTACACTCAGTAACTGCTGTAGTAAAGTCAACTTCAACTGGAAGAACTTAGAACAGGTGCAGCCCAGTAGCTACCTTTGCTGCAACAACTTGAAATGTTGACAATTTTAATAAAGGAGATGTGCAGTGAAATAAAAATATTTCTATTAAAGATCCTGTTATTGATAAGACTCCTATATACACTATCTATCAAAGAGTAATTAGGCACCCAGGATTTTACGTGTTAGATGCCATGTTTCGGCGGCTACTATGCAGTGGTATGCAGACAATAATGTTCACCGGTTGGAATGGCCTGCACAGAGTCCTGATCTCAATCACATTGAGCACCTTTGGGACGAATTGGACCGGCGATTGAGGTTTCGGGAAATTCGGCCAACTTCCATTGTCCAACTGAGTGCCATATTGCAAGAGGAATGGCGACGCATTCCAATGGATATCCTACACAAACTAGTGGAGAGCATGCCTGACAGGGTGGCTGCTGTTATAGCAACAAGCGGTGGTACCACGAGGTTCTAAAGCGGCAAAAACAGTGCCCAATTACTTTTTGGTAGATAGTATATTTTGAAAGCGATAAACTGAATGCGTAATGAAACATTACCGGCTTACTGGAACTTAAAATTAATATATTGACTAGGATTTATGTGACAATATAATTTTCGAAAAAATAATACTAACAGATTAATACACTACCCAACATGAAATTTAAATCCGAGAAAATAATACATTTTTCAGTCTATTTTCACGCGTAGATTCTGAAAACAATATTTAAATGTTTAAAATGTTACATCACGTCACAATTTTTACATATTTTAGATATTCTACATCGAAAAGGAGTTCGCGTGCCACCTGGTAACACGCGTGTCATAAGTTGGCTACCCCTGTCCCACACGATTACTTACATACTTGCAAAACGTAAAGATGAAAATGTATTATTTGTTATACCATCTAACTAAGCCTTTGTCAGTTATTAGGATACCGGTAATAAATCTGTCTTTTCTTCTAGAAGTAGACACGGCAAAGAGATAAACCCAAGTAAAAGACTGGTCTGGCACTTCTAATGGGATTGTAATGTTATATTATATCCTGATAAGACGTGATGTAACTTATGTGAGAATATGTGTTTCTGTGTAGATGTTAATGGTTTAATGCATGAACTAGGGGTTGAGCATAATCTGGATGACTGTCGATTGTTTATTGATTCATCTAAATTTAGCTTTAAAGCAGTACTATTTCATAATTGTAATAACTTTTCATCAGCCAAGCGAGTAGAGCAACAAGTTAGGCATATGACTTGGCTAAGAGAGAAGTTTTATATGATATTCTTATTGAATCTGGTATTCCCAAATAACTAGTTCGATTAATTAAAATGTGTCTCAGTGAAACATACAGCAGACTCCGTATAGGTCAGTTTCTGTCAGATGTGTTTTCAATTCACTGTGGGCTAAAGCAAGAAGATGCACTATCACCTTTACTTTTTAACTTTGCTCTAGAGTATGCCATTAGGTAAGTCCAGAATAACAGAGAGGGATTGGAATTGAACGGGTTACATCAGCTTCTTGTCTATGCGGATGACGTGAATATTTTAGGAGAAAATCCACAAACGATTAGGAAAAACACGGGAATTTTACTTGAAGCAAGTAAAGAGATAGGTTTGGAAGTAAATCCCGAAAAGATAAAGTATATGATTATGTCTCGTGACCACAATATTGTACGAAATGGAAATATAAACATTGGAAATTTGTCCTTTGAGGAGGTGGAAAAGTTCAAATACCTGGGAGCAACAGTAACAAATATAACTGATACTCGGGAGGAAATTAAACACAGAATAAATATGGGAAATGCCTGTTATGATTCGGTTGTGAAGCTTTTATCATCCAGTCTACTATCAAAAAATCTGAAAGTTAGAATTTATAAAACAGTTATATTACCGGTTGTTCTTTATGGTTGTGAAACTTGGACTCTCACTTTGAGAGAGGAACATAGGTTATGGGTGTTTGAGAATAAAGTGCTTAGGAAAATATTTGGGGCTAAGCGGGATAAAGTTACAGGAGAATGGAGAAAGTTGCACAACACAGAACTGCAAGCATTGTATTGTTCACCTGACGTAATTAGGAAAATTAAATCCAGACGTTTGAGATTGGCAGGGCATGTAGCACGTATGGGCGAATCCAGAAATGCATATAGAGTGTTAGTTGGGAGGCCAGAGGGAAAAAGACCTTTGGGGAGGCCGAGACGTAGATGAGAAGATAATATTAAAATGGATGAGGGCGGTGGGATATGATGATAGAGACTGGATTGATCTTGCTCAGGATAGGGACCTATGGCGGGCTTATGTGAGGGCGGCAATGAACCTCCGGGTTCCTTAAAAGCCAGTAAGTAGGAGTAGTAATAGTAGTAGTAATAACTTTTCATCTGTTCCTGTTTTCCATTCTGTAAGTCTTAAAGAAAGTTATGGAAGCACATACCTATACTAAGATTGTGCGTGTTTTAAAATATGAGGCTCATTGTTGGAAGATATGTGGTAACCTTAAAGTAATTGGTTTGCTGCTTGGGTTGCAAGGGTGCTTCACTAAATAGTGTTGTTTTTGTGTTTGTGAGACAGCTGTGCTACAGAAAAACATTATGTGGTACAACAATGGGACAAGCGGGAGGAATATGTTCCGGGGGAAAGTAATGCAAATGAAACAGCATTGCTTCAGCCTGATAAGATTCTTCTTCCTTTCTTTCACATAAAACTTGGGCTGTTGAAGTTTGTCAAGGCACTCAACAAGGACGGTAGTTGATTTGCATATTTACAAGGCAAGTTTTTACAGTTAACATATATAAAATTGAAATAAGGGATTTTTATTGGACCTCAAATCAGAAAACTCACGGAGGACGAAATGTTTGAGAAAATTTACAAACGGTTGAATTAGCAGCTTGGCAATCATTTACAAAGGTTGTGTGTGGTTTTCTCGGAAAAACAAAAGAAGGAAACTATAAAACTTTAGTGTTAAATTTGTTGAAATGCTACATGGGTTGTCGAATGTCTTTGAAAATGCATTTCCTTCATTTACATCTAACTTTTTTTCCGGAAAATCTGGGTGATGTTAGTGATGAACAAGGGGAACGGCTTCATCAAGACATTTCCATCATGAAGAAGAGGTACCAAGGTCGTAATGATCCAGTAATGATGGGGGATTACTGTTGGTTTCTTGAAAGGGAGAGCAGGCAGAAGTACAAGAGAAAATCACATATACAGGGTGATTCAGACACCGTAACAGTTATTTCGGAAATTATTGCATTAAAATTTTCGAGACAAAAATATTTATTACTAAAGCACATGTGAACTTTCACTTGAGCTTGATTTTATCAATCAGCCTTAACAGGAATAGGGTCAGTGGCGTATTACTTTAAAATTTCAAATGGGAGTCGTGGTAAAATATGATACCATTTGATAGAGCTCTTCAAAACAAACAACTTTCATAGGAAACGTTTTTATTAATTCCTACTCTTTCAATGAGAAAACGTGCTAAAAGACAATGGGCGATTCAGACCACCCGTAAGTCATTAATTCGGAAACTAGTGCATTAAAATTTTCGAAACAAAAGTATTTGTAACTAAAGCACATGTGAAATTTTACTTGAGCTTGATTTCATCAATCACCCTTAACAGGAAGTAGGGTCAGTGGCGTATTACTTTAAAATTTCAATTGTGGTGTGTACTAGTCTATGTCAATATTAAATGTACTTATATAGTTTACATTTTCTTCTCCTAACATTTCTCAGTATTAATGACATTTTATTTTCGTACGTTTTCTCATTGAAAGAATAGGAATTGATAAAAACGTTTCCTATAAAAGTGGTTTGTTTTGAAGAGCTCTATCAAATGGTACCATATTTGACCCCGACTTCCATTTGAAATTTTAAAGTAATACGCCACTGACCCTACTTCCTGTTAAGACTGATTGATGAAATCAAGCTCAAGTGAAAGTTCACGTGTGCTTTAGTGACAAATATTTTTGTCTCGAAAATTTTAATGCAATAGTTTCCGAAATAAATTACTGTTACGTGTGGTCTGAATCACCCTGTACTACCAAAAACTTTTAAGCAAAGTTGCAGGAATTTTCCCTTAAAATATGACCCAAATATTATTGTATGCATATAAAATTACATTTGTGAATTAATCTTAACTTAGCATGATTACATCATTATATCATACATCATTGTATCATAAGAATTAATCTAACATAATATTTTATCTGAAACCGCGTACGTGCAATTCTAAATGTCTTTATATCTTTTCAACGTGAAGTGATAGAAGATTTCTATGGCGCTTTTCAAAAACAGCGCTACTTTTTCGTTATGAATCGCTATTTTTATCGCGGAGATATGACAAAAATTATTTTTGTTGGGTAATGTTATCAATGAAGTACAGTAATATAAAGTTCAGCTAAATAAAAATTACAAACATTAATGAACAGAAGCGTGTGGAACTGAGGACCATTCTAGCTAGAGAACTACGATGGTACGAGATAGCAATAATAGAATGCAGTTAATTCTTGATTAGCAAGATAACGTATCACAACAGTAATTCAGACAGCGGAGAACTTCTATAACACTATAATATGCCAAAGTATTTAATGTTAACTGGAAAGTGAAATTATAATTTAACAGCACTGGAACATAATACTAATTTCACGTACAATATTATAAAACTATTTTTGTCTTCTTGTATATAAGATTCGATCACCATTGTAGCTATAGACTTAATTTTTCTTCAATTTGTCGCTATTAAATTGGTCTTTTCAAAATCATTTCACAAACATATATGCACTCATATAGGCTTAATGGATACGAATAGGAAACTGTATTGTGTTTCTGGGTAACAGACAAGAATATATTCAACTGTTCTAGTATTGTTATGTCAGTGTTGATTATGTAATAATTTCAAGCATCTATCATCTGTCCAAGCCCTCTAGTACGTTATTTTATTTATTCAGTAAGTTTGAGACGTAATGCAAATTACAACAGAAATCAATATTTTGCGTTCAATGTAAATTTGGTATGGTTAACGTTAACTTATTTCACAAGCAATGTTAAAACTTAAAATATTAATTCAGTAACCATTTAGATCATGAAAAACTAAATATTTTTTTCTTTATTAGCATTCCTCTAAAGAATACACGTTGCAGCTGCCTTTCATATAACAGTGGTAGTCCGAAATTACATTTGTTAATATTTACTGCGTTTTCATTGTTTACTTTAATTCTCATCTCCAGAGCAAAAATTTCATCAGAAAGAGATTTATCAATTTAAGTTATTTTAAATGAATTGTAATCGAAATAACATTCAAAGAAAACTCTGGACTCTGCTTTCTTCTCATTATTATGTAAATAATTTATTTTTAACTATATAATTGTTTCCGTAACGGCTCCTCAGTGAGTTCGCTGCGGTGGTCCATGGATGGATATTAATTTTTTAACCGTTGATCTGCAAGTATTGCATGATATTTCGTAAATTATAAAATACACGGACGTCATGTTGAATAATTTTCTGAAACTATTTATTTAAGTTGACAGATTTTCTTCTCTATATTCTTCGTAATTAATTTAATTTGTAAAAATAAACTGTACAAACTATATGCTTTCGACGGCTTTATAACACATAATACAGTTACTCAACCTTTATTTTGAAAGGCCTTTTCTTATGGAGTGGGATAGAATTGTACAACTAATTTTTAGTTGGCTCTAAATACAGGGCAAGTCAAAATGATGAACCCGAATTCAGTAATTCATTGTGTGAAATCTAATGAACGTATTGTATTGTGAGACGTGTGCTTCGAAAGATATACAGTAGAACTTGGTTATAACGACATCCAAGGAACCTTGAAAATTATGTTGTTATAAATGAGTGTCGTAGTAACCGAGATTCATATTATCAGTCTAGTAAGGTGTAAAATGAAAAATAATAAACATAATTAGGCTTATTTTAGATTTATGTATTCACTTTTAAGCATACCATGAACACAATAAAATACACGTACAATTATAAATACAGTATTCTGTATTAAAACAGTTTGTTCATTACTCACCAAACATATTTACTGAGGAGTGAAATAATCAGTCATTTTACTCTGTTGTCTCATACTTGCCCAATATACACTTTCTAAATTAAATTCTATGTTCATTATTTCAGTTGCAAATTCACTGCTCCTTCTCCTAGCTTCTTACTCCCTCCTCTTACTTACTTACAAATGACTTTTAAGGAACCCGAAGGTTCATTGCCGCCCTCACATAAGCCCGCCATCGGTCCCTATCCTGTGCAAGATTAATCCAGTCTCTATCATCACGCCCCACCTCCCTCAAATCCATTTTAATATTATCCTCCCATCTACGTCTCGGCCTCCCTAAAGGTCTTTTTCCCTCCGGTCTTCCAACTAACACTCTATATGCATTTCTGGATTTGCCCATACGTGCTACATGCCCTGCCCATCTCAAACGTCTGGATTTAATGTTCCTAATTATGTTAGGTGAAGAATACAATGCGTGCAGTTCTGTGTTGTGTAACTTTCTCCATTCTCCTGTAACTTCATCCCGCTTAGCCCCAAATATTTTCCTAAGCACCTTATTCTCAAACACTCTTAACCTATGTTCCTCTCTCAGAGTGAGAGTCCAAGTTTCACAACCATACAGAACAACCGGTAATATAACTGTTTTATAAATTCTAACTTTCAGATTTTTGGACAGCAGACTGGATGATAAGAGCTTCTCAACCGAATAATAACACGCATTTCCCATATTTATTCTGCGTTTAATTTCCTCTCCCTCCTCTAGCTTCATAGAAATGTTCACAATTCTAATGGCTTCTAAAGTGTCACTCACTTCGTTTAGTGGCCATACGGCGTTAAAATGCGTGCACTTAGTGAAAACTTCCTGCCGAAACTGACCGCATGCAGGTACCATTAACACCGCATGAATTCGGGCAGGTTACAATGGGGTGGGGAATCTGCCTGCATTCCAGAGGTCTATGATAGAAGGGAACAGTAAAGGATTTGCTAGATTTCAGCAAAATAATTTGGTTCTTAGAAAATTGTATTCCAAACTGAGGTTGAAAATTACGTTATATGCGAGGTAAACGCATATACGTTTGTCGTATTAAGCAAGGTAGAAAAGCATATGTCTTATGGGGAATTAGTTGGGATCACAGAATATTTGACGTTATAGGCGAGGTGTCGCACAAAACGAGGTCGCTATAACCAAGTTCTACTGTATTTTATAAGTTTAGCTTCCCCACATTGTTTACACTTTCGCACCAAAGCAGTGAAGGAAAATGGCGTTGACTGGAGAACATAAATCCTTCTGCGTGCTTGGTTCCACGTAAACAACTCTGTGATTAGTGTTCAGCGGCATTTCCCAACCAAGTATTGGATAAACCCACCTACTGGGAAGACCATTCGTAAGTGGTATGTGCAATTCAAAGATTCGGGCTACATCTGTAAACGAAAATCGATTGGCCGTCCGAAGACTGGGGAAGAGCCCTGTACAGACTAGGATATTTCTTGCTCATTTAATGACACTATCTTCTGCTACCATTTCTTGCGCAATGTGCTGGCATGCCACAATCCGTAGCGCTTGAACATACGATGCCTTGAAAAGCACAAATACTGTCTCAAGAAAAAATGGCTGACAACGAAATCGAAGCTGTGGTTGCTGCCGTACTAGTAGTTGTATCTGTCATTATTTGCGCCGAAGAAGAAAATTACGATTGTTAAATAGAAGATGGTGGACAAAACCATGGATATTAAGACAGAATGAAGATAGACGGGAATTACATAGCCTACTGAATGATGAACTGAGGACAGAGGACAGTGATTCTTAGGCCTATGAGAATTTTTGGGAATGAGCGAACAATTTTTAAACAAATTATTAGTTAGTTGGACCTAAGATCACGAAGAAAAACACAGTTATGCGTGAATGTATTTCAGTTTCACGGAGGTGTATATGACATAATTATTGAGCATTAATTCATTCAACATTTTCCTCACAACATAACCTCAATGCCAATGTTATGATTATATTTTATAAGTTAGCACTTAGTCTCAGGTTTTTGGCACAGGAGAGAGCTACAAAAGCCTAATGTAAGTTACTCATTCAGAATACCTGCGAGTACAATCTCGACAATAATTCCCGAAACATTTGCAGAAATTTATAAAAGTTTGAAAGAAACATACAGTACATGAAAGTAAGTGTAAAAATATATAGCCCATTTTTATATTCTAGACATTTAACTGTATATATAATATTATGTGTATGTATATTAATGCTTTAATGGCAGTCTTTTCCTTGCTTTTATATTTACCATCAACGGAAAATGAATGGAGCGTTTTCAAGGATTATGGAACTTCCCAAATTGTCTTGGTTCTCTGGACGGAAAGAATGTAGCATTTCGTCCACCATAAAATATGGGATTGTATTACTTCAATTACAAGTGTGGAAAATGGGATTAGTATTGTTTTGATGTAGATGCAGAATATAAATTTATTTTTGTGGATATTGGTTGCAATGGAAGATAAGTGATGGAGGTCCACTTTACAATATTTAGGCTCACAATTCATAAAATTTTCCTCTGTTAGAAATACTGCCTGGTACTTCCATTGAAACAATATTCACAATAGTTGCAGCGATGCTTTTCCTTTACAGGGACATATAATGAAACCCTACAAGGGAAATCTTACACAATCGCAGAAAGTATTCAATTGTCGTTTAAGCAGGCCTAGGAGAACTTCTGAAAATGCTTTCGGAATATTATGTAATCGTTTGAGAATTTTGTTGAAGGAAATTGAACTTCCTGTTGAAACTGTAGAGTTAATAACATTATGTGCATGTTCATTACATAATTTTTATTGGAAACCTGCAGTAACAAATATATTGGAAGATTGAAAAGAGAAGACACAGATCAGTGTGTGGTTCTTCCAGGACAATGGAATAATCATAATCTAATGACGATTCATAGAAGTACGACAGGTATATACAGATCAGGAATCGAAGCTCGCAAAGTAAGGGACATACTCAAGGAATATTTCAATACTGTGGGATTTGTACCATGACAATGGGAATCTATTAAAAGATGTAAATACGGATAGGCCTACATAAAGAAACATTGGTCAAAACACAAAAGTTATTGCAAATGCTGTTACAATATGTAAACATGTAGATCACAACACAAAATTTATTGCATACAAATCCTAATTCAGAAATATATCTCATAACACACAACTTATTATAGCTTATATATAGATATATGATTTAGAAATAAATGTTACAACTCAAAACATATTGTAAACAATATCCTAATTTAAAAATGTATGTCACAACACAGAAGTTAGCCTACATACTGATACATAGTTTAGAAATTTATGTCACAACACAAAATTTGTTAATAATAAATTGTTTTATAACTTCAGTCAATAACTTATCAATTAATACAGAATCAATTTTCTGTTATTTCACATCACAAGGTTATATGTCCACAAATATTTTCGATTTTTTTTAATTATCTTCAGGCGGAGAGACTTAAATTGACAAATTGAGCATAAGTGAAATACAAGAAAAAAGTATATACACATTATAAATAATAGAGACAGAACATGTCATACAAAGTAGATCACATGAAAATAAAGAACATCTAAGATACCAAACTTCAAAAATAATTTCACAGTATATTAAAGATTCCAAAACCAAACATCAAATACAAAAAGCTAAATCTGAACATAAGAAGGTCATCAAGCTAAGGAAAACAATCGAAATAATAGCATTCACATTAAAGCTGATAAATCTGATTCCATTGTCCTGCTGAAAAAAGAAGATTACGTTAACAAAACATTAGAATTTATTACTAGAAATCAAATAACAGAACTTGAAATGCATCGTACTAAACTCTATCAAAAACAAATAAAGCAGTTGGCCTAATTCCCTAATAGATATCTAAATCAAAACCCTAGTATGCCTATTTTGAAGACTCTACCCAAAACTCTTGTAGCAAATTTATCAATGAGACCTGTTGTTAATAGTATGCAGGGTCCAAATCACAAAATTAATAAATTCCTTTTACAATTAAAAAAAAGAAACACTTCCAATAGAAAACAAATACACTTCTGAAGTTCTCAACAACTTATTCAACAGTTAGATATGTTAAAAGTCAGTAAACATGATAAAATGATTTCTTTGGACATAGAAAATCATTATACGAACATTCCCATAGATTAAACCATTCAAATAATGGTTACAAAATTACATGGTTTAAATATCAACCCTAATACAGTAATACAAATTGAAAATATATTACACATTTCCTTATATCAAATTTTTTTCAATAATAAAATATACAGACAAACAGACAAAATATGGAAGATTCATTATCAGCCTTTATAGCCGAAATTTTCCTTCAGCACTTAGAACATTAACATATTCCTAATATACAGCTAGGCCGAACAGCATAATATTAAAGCATACTTTCGATACGTTGGCGACACCTTAATAATATGCAATAGTAATTCACAATCAGAACATATCGTCAATTCCTTCAACAGTTTGCATCCCCAAATTAATTTCACGCATGAACAAAAGTATTAACTTCCTTGCTCTGAACATTAAGATTTAAAAATCCAAATTTATCTACAACATTTACTGGAAACCTATGTCAATCAATTATACCATACATCAAACATCTACAGCATTTTCTCATTCATCAGATTTTAATAACGCAAGCAATATTTTACCTAACAAAAACATTACCGACACCTCAGCTACATATCAACAGAGTTTACAAAAACCCCTCGAAACAACAAATCGAAATTCTGTAGTAATTAACAATCATAATCCTGTTCAAGTTTTCCAACAGAGTGAAGATGTAATATCTTATCCAGAAAATACACAAAGTGATCATATAAGTTTTCATCCAATGGAAGAGTGGGAAGAAAAGCTATGCCACATCCAGTCTGTAGGAGCGAGCGAAGATTTTGAAGCTCTAATGGAAGATGTTAGGCATTTTCTCACACAGCAAATGACTGAATTGCCAGGACCCCAACACCCAGCCGTGAAGCATTATCAAGCTCGTAAAGTAAGTAAAATTAACAGTAAATGTAATTATCAAACAACATCCAATCCACAAAAGAAATCTAAGAGACAGCGAATGAAAAATAGGCAAAAATATGAGTATGAACTAACCCAGTATCAATTTTACAATCAAAGACGTAAAGTAGCAAGAAAAGTTTTACATAATTTAAATCACAAGCTACTTGTAAAATCTCGACACGTCTGATGACCGAACATTTTGAACATGTTTTTAGTACTACAAATAATAGCTCCCCTATTGGTGATGAGGATGAAGATTCCATACAATATCCTGAAGATATAGTGATTACTGACAGTGATATTCATAAAGCGTTATTTGGTATTAAAGTTGACACTTCCCCTGGACCAGATAGAATAACAGTACGCGTTTTAAGGCATCTCAAAGCTACCAAATTTCTTACACTGCTTGCAAACACTATGCTTCATTTTAATCATGTTCCAAAATTCATGAAATTAGCACGTACAATTTTAATCCATAAAGGAGACGACGTGAAGATTTAAAACATTGGAGGCCAATTACTATTCACTCCGTCATTCGAAGAGTCATTGAAAGAGCCCTTGACATTAAGCTTCGGTCTTATATTGTATTAAATGCTCATCAGAGAGGTTTTATTAATATGCCTGGAACTCATATCAATGCATCTTTAATAAATGGCTGTCTTCAATCATCTAAGCTTAATAAGAAAGACTGTTGTGTAGTGTTTCTGGACGTGTCTAAAGCCTTTGATTCTGTTGGCCATGAACATATTCTTAGGGCCTGTACTACGACTCTCGGATAAAGTTCTAGTTTAAACTTATCCGGCAGATGGCATATTTATCCGGAAGTTGGGTTGTAATTGCGTACTACGACTTTTGGTTATGTGCAATCTGGAGGCTAAACTTCCAGATTAGCAATCCGGGAGGCAGAGTAGCAGATTGGCGTTATCCGGAGGTTGGAACTCGGTGTTGAAATCAAGATGGCTGCACGTTGTACAGCTGGTGATTTGAAGGATCAATTTAATTTTGATACTGATTCTGATGATAAGTTCTGGAGCAGATGCTTCGTTATATCAGAACAGCAAAACGAATTAGGCCCCGTCCAAATAATTTTGAAGAATGGGATGACGAGAAATTTTTTAGACAGTTTCGAATAACGATACCTACTACATGAAATCAATTATCAACTGAAACAAGACACAGCTCGTAAGTACACAGTTAATAATAAGCTACACTATTTCGGTAGGTATTACATCAATATTTTGTATATAATAACACTATAATAATTACTTTGAAGTACAGTAACCTGTAATACAGTAGAAGTGAGGTTAGAATGTTGCTTCATACAGGTGTTCTGTTGCCCTTACAAGGTATGAAGGTGATTGATATAATAATATAGGGTAACTTACAATAATAACAGTTTCAAAATACTTTTATATAAAAAATAATAACAGTATATAATATATCAAAATCCTTTATATGGTAAACTACCATTTCTTCACAATTGCGTTACCACATTACGATACAAATGTATTCACATATTTGGGTTCTAGTCAAGTCATATGTACCATAAACGAAAGAAAAATTGAGTGCCGACACCAATTTCCCAAATAAAGGTGGAAAGTTGCTGTGAAAGTGGAGTGCGGTGGAGAGGTACGGGTAGGCGGGATCGTTCTATCGAGATAGAAGAGTAGGCGGCAGGGAAGGGCAACACATTCATTTCATTACTGTGTTTTCTTACTAATTAAAGGGAAAAGACAAGTTTTCGTAAGATCGAGTTAGTGACAGGTTAGTATGATTTGCATATATTTACAGTTGTCTAAAAAAAAATGTCAAAACTACATCCAAACCTCTCTCTTCCAGGCTATCCTGTAGGGAGTCCTTGCCTTCTTTTGGTAACGCTATTGTAAAGATTTACCGGTAAAGTTGTAACCAAATCTCATTGTTTATACATTTTTCCAGAAATAATGCCTTACCTCCAATGGACCAACTACTACTGGTATTGAGATTCTATGCCACTGGGAGAACATTGACAACAGTAGGAGATTTTTGTGGGGTCCACGAAGTTACAGCAGGAACTGTTGTCAATCGAGCTAGTGCTGCATTTGCTGCTTGGTTTAATTGAAGTGATGACTTTTAATGCTTCATTGGGAGTAGTTTTATTTGCTCCAGTAATTAAGTGCAAGGCTTATTTCCCCCCCCCCCCAAGGGATTCTGTCTCTTTTTGATGCTGTTACGAATACTTCTGAATAGTATTTTAATACAGGTTTTATGTATATATTATAGGTCTTGATTAAAGTTTTCCTAGAACTGTTTCATTTTGTGTCTGCTAGTTGTTTAGTCAACTCTCCGAAGATAGATTGGAATACCAATAAGGCATCACTCATGAGTAGACATTGGATTTTTAGGCACTAAAAATTGCAGTTTTAGGCGCCTAAAATAAGCTCAAAATTTGTAAAATTAGGCTCTATTTTAATGAAAATAGGCTTTTAGGCACATCAAGGTATCATACTTATTTCTTTCACTGAAATTTTTAGTTATACACTAAAATACGCACAAAAAAGTATGTTTAAACATTAAAAAAGAATACTATATTGTATTTATAAACAGAGCTGCACAAATTTAATATATTGAAACTAATGAAATAATGATTATTGATATCAAGATTACTCATTTTAAGTTATTGAAATTCAGTTCCATGCTCAGACTTTATTATAATTATCTGCACAGTACACCACCAGAATTTTTTCTAAATTCTCCACAGTTAACCTTTGCCTTTTGTCACTGAGAATCATTTTGAAAGCAGAAAAACTTATTTCAACCGAAACTGATGTGAGAGGCGCAAATTTTAAATTAGGTACAATAGAAACATCAATACTTACTGGAACATTTACACTTTCCCCCGATATCACTCTTGATACTTTTTCCAACAATGAAAATCCTACATTCTTATTTAATACGTTGTCCCACTTATTTTTAACTTTTTTCCCAGTTTCGCCCAAAGCAGAATGTATGTTCACTTGAGCTTCCTTTACTATTGCTATTTGGCTACAAAGAGATTGTTTTTCACTTTCTAATTGTTCAATGCTTGCAGGTATGAAAGAAAAGTTTGATGTTATGTAGGCAATATCGTTTTTCACTCGTGAGTCATTCAGATAATCTTTCACTGCTTTCACACACGCTTTCATGCAGAAGAAGCTAAATTAGTAGCGTGAAAAGCTGCCAGCTAAGCAATTAGAATATAAGAATATCATCCCGGCAATTGCTATCAAAGTTGTAAGGAAGAACTGAATATTATGAGTACATACGTTTGACTGGAGAATTCAAAAGGTTAAAGTGTAGTGGTCTTAAAAAGAATTATACCTCAGGATAGCTCAGTCAATGTATAAATATTATAGGCCTACTCATTAAAATTAATAGAATTTATATATTTCAACTATTGTTACATACCTGTTTGCTACAAATCTTGCAGAATATTATTTTTCCATCATAAGTGAATTCTGAATATTCTGTTAGCCATTGCCGGATCAATGTAGATTTTGCACTTATATTTTTCGGCATTATCGCGTTAAACTTCACAGGAAAACGCCCTACCGCTCAAAACTTCTCAACACAAATAAGGTGAGGGAAAGAGCAACTGTTAACGAGCATTCAAATGAACCGTTGTTATTGAGATTCAATTGGACAAAAATACAAAGTTCCACTTATTGTTGCATTTCCTGGTAGTGTTAACACTAGGAGGGCCTTTCTTTTAAATATTTTGTAATGGTTTACCCTATTAATTCGCAGTTTTACGACTTTTCATAAATATTTCAAAAACACTCTTTCTCCAAAAATTGTGATTTTATGACACTCTGAAGGGCAGTACAGCTAATCGGTTTCAGACCGAAAACAGTCATTTTTATAGTATAGAATATCTCTGAATCAGTAGCAGCACATGTTGTGATTGTTGCCTGCTTCAAAACTAAGGTTGGTTCTTTGTCGGCATTTATGCCTCCAAACATGTTAAATTCGGTGAAATCTATTGCGAGTGTCGTGAGATTCAAAACATTTTGTTTCCTTTATCAATGGTTTCATGGCCGGTGTGAAGCAAACTTTCCACTTTTTAAATGCCTTAAATTTCGCAGTGAATGCATGTATAAATTATAAAAAGTAAGAGTAAAATGCGAAACTTTACAGTGAGTTAGGCATTTTTAGGCGAATATTAACAAATTAGGCTCTAATAACCGTTTTAGGGCATTTTAGAGCACTATAAAACTCTTTGAATACCTTTCAATTTCCATGAAACACAAATATTAATAATTATTTTTACTTTTCTCCTAAAGAAACAAAATAGGCATTTGCCCTAGAATCCGATGTCTGCTCATGAGACAACTGTCAGGAGATAATGTGGTAGGGTGGCAAGTTCCCTTCTCCTTCCTTGCATATATCGCTCACCAGTAGGAGTAGGCCTAACATATTTCATTAATCAGACTTAAGATATGCTTGCTATATACAGTATTATTATTATTTAACAAACTGTAACAGTTTATTAAATTTTAGACGTGACAGTTTTTCTTCATTTCCTGAAAGTTTTGGAATTGGCATTTATGTTTTGCAAGGGAGCTGTTTCATTCACGCTAGGCCTAGTGATTCATGTATGCAAACATATTCATATCGTTACTTTTTATATATATTTTATTGCTTGGATCCCTCACAGTGATGTCTTAACAGGCTAAGATGATTCAAACACAAAGGTTTGATAAATACATTTTAAAAATTATGACCAGGTACACTGTAGGCTATTTAAAACAATAAAAATGCACTGTATCTGCAATTCAAATTTATTTTACATAAGCAAAATATGGTAAAACAACATTTTTCAAGAGGCACATTAATTGAAGCGTCGGCTGGAACAACATTATAAATTATATTTGGTAAAATTTACAGGAGCTGCAAAAATGTGTATATGCGTACAACTTTGTTCTTATGAGGGTAGCAAACTTTTGAGTGGACAAATTTCACGTACTGCATTGATGGACAGTTGCAAGCCAAGGAGTATAGCAAGGTAACATGACATACAACATTATTACACGGAAACACACCGAATGAAAATTTTGTAACTTACAACGTTGTTCCAGCTGACGCTTCAATTGTATTCAGGTACTCTGTGAATGTGTACTTAAAACAAGAGAGATGCACTATAGCTGCAATTAAATTTAAAATTTATTTATTTATTTTGTGTGAACAAAACACGACATTTTTCAGGAGACACAATAAGCATAATCATGTATTACATCCACTGTCTCATTATATATGCTATGGTACATGTCATATTTACAAATTAATAATATACAGGCTAATACATAAGAGTACATAGTAACTGTAATTAAACACAACACAAATACATATGCAAATACACAAAACTTGGAAAACTGTGGCAGAGCCAACTTCAGCTATAAGCCCCATATGTTAGAGATCTGCACGGGCCATAATTCTTAGGCCCGGCCCATCTCGGCCTGATCTGAACCAGACCCGAACCCAACCAGAAACCTTAGATTAGTTAATAATTATCACCTGACTCGAACCTAATCCTGAAGACTAGCAGATAAAGCAGAGGCCAGAGACCACAGGGATCAAGAACAGCTGCAAGAGATTATCACTCCATTAGAAGGATGAGAAGAAGTAATCTCCCAGTCATCCAGGTCAAACAAATCTGGTCAACAAAATTAAACATATATTTTGTTAAAACATAAAGAATGGGTGATTATTGTAGCATTTACTTTCTGCCACTAATTGAAGATGTCCTTGTAGATGGACCACCCATTAAAGAGGAGGAAAAAGTAATGTAAAAACTCCAAATGTTACTTTTGATATTCCAAACCCCATCTCTTTCCAAACATGAGGACATGACTTACTTTTATTTCAAATCATTCTTTGTTATAATGTTAGCATCCAACTTTCAACTAATGTATTTTTTAAAGAAATCACTGTAATAGTACTGAAGTTCATGAATTTCTAACATCTCAAGTAAAAGTAAGTCAACATTAAACTTACAGTTCACAGATGGAGAAAGATTTTTCAATGTGGCTAATGCATTCCTCAGGGGCTTGCTTTTTCTTTCTTTCTTTTTTTTTTTAAGCATCCTTGGGGTGTAACTCGATCAGCTATTATCCCATTATCAGCTGAAATATTTAAGAGAGGGATATATGCTTATATTCAGATCTTTCTGAGTTTAGCCTACACTACCTACACTGAATAAACCAGTAATTTCACTTAAAACTTACTTTCATTACACTGTGTAAATACCCGTACAGTGGAAGACCTTCACCTGCTGCACCAGCTGACTCTGTAATATTTTAAGAGTGGAATTAATTCATAAGATATTTAATTCTGGAGAAAGATGATGTTTTATCATAAATGTGTGGACACTTCAAAGTCAGCAGCTGTAACAGTATTGTATTTTCTAACGTGCTATTAATCCAAACTCATTTTTAACAATAAGAAAGTGAAGCTGCAATAAAAAAGAGAGAGAGAGAAAACCAAGCAAATAGTTCTATTGTAAATAGAGTGTAGTCAGTTTCTGTTTTACCTTATGAAAAGATATTGTTCAGTTTTTCTGTACACAAAAAATCATTCACAAGTTTCAAAATGAGAATCCTCACGGTAAAATTGAAATATAACTTAACATAATGTGGCCTAATCTAATTACAAACCCATTACAGAGAAATCTCAAAATAAATTCTTCAGTTTAGTGTACTTTCTATTTTTAGGCCTACATTTATAAATTTCAAATTCCCACTCAAATCCCACATAATATTATAATACAATGATGTTTAGTTTTTATGACATCCATTTCTTGTGACCATTTCATCATTATGTACAATTTATATTTTAACATTTTTTTTTTTTTAACTTTTGCATCTAATTTATCTACTGCTTGCTGCAGATTTCATATAGTATGTGTGTTAGTTTTATTTTCAACATGTTGGCTGAAAATGTGTTTACATGTTACAGCTATTTCAGATTGGAAAAGGATCATACGTAGAATGTGAAAGAATGTTTTGTAGTATAAATCAAATTACCTGGAGATATTGTTGGGATGTCCAGTTTCACTTCAAAAACTAAAGAATTGCACTGTGAACCTGAATGGTAATAATAGAAATAATAGTATTATAAAGTAATAACGACATTAAATTAAATTTGTATAACAATTTTCAAGAATCTAATATTTTCTTTTATCTCTAAAGCTCATCATCTCTTCTTCTGACTCTTAATTCCTTACACACTAACCTCATTCGTGTTATTAGCTGCACTGGTATCAGTGGAACTTGGTTTAGTTACTACTTCGCCTGTAACAAAAGTAAGTAAATAAATGAGTGAATGAATGAATAAATAAATAAATAAATAAATAAAAAGAATTCAAACTTGTGTTATACAATTTCCTCTGCTTATTATGTAATAATTGTATAAATTAACATATAAGTGAACTTATGCATTGAATATTAATAAAAATAACTGAGAAATCACTCAATTGATAGGAGAATTAAATCACTTACCTTGGCTAAGTTTGGATTTGGTTTTGCTTCAGTTGGAGGGGCTCCAATTGTTTGTAGCCTGCATTGTCTCTCTGCAGCAGCAATTTTCTTTGTGTTCTTTTCCAAGAATTCAAATTTGCTTCTCAGCTGTTTTCAGGTCCTTGTATTTGTGCTGATGTTACTATATTCTTCCCATGCTTCATTCTATATTACTAAAAAGGAAGTAAAACTAGGTTAATTCCATATGCAACCTACAACATTAGAAGATATACTGTAATTCTCTTTTTCCCTTATCTAAGTTTCTATACTTAAATAAGCAAGAGCTTTTAATGGACGATTGTCAGTACAATATCAAACATGACTATACTGTACATAGAAACTTTGGAAAAAACTGAATATCTTCTGTTTCTGTGTTATTTTACGAGGTGTTGAATGTGCATTACAGTGAGTGATTATAGTCGAACTGGTAGCAGCAACAGATATTGCATTTTAGTGGAAACGTCTCTCCACCTCATGCTGTTCTTTTAAAAAATAATGTTAGGCCCTATCTGTGATCGAATGGTATTATAGGCCTAATACAAAATATCCGCCCATTTACTAACAGTAAAATACGTAGGCCTAACATACTGAAATATTGGTAATTTGCTAGGAACAGTGTACCTTGCTGTACTAATGTTGGTTAGAAATCCCAGGCCAAAAACAGCATTCATTATTATCAGTATCAGTGAACGTTTCTTTTTAAACGAGTTACTATGCCTTCGACCCATGATTTGAAGCCGTGAGTACATTATTTCTAAAAAAATTACCGAAATAGGCCCTATTCACTAATAATGTAGGCTATACAACAAACTGAAAGCACACTTAATATTAATTACAATACAAAAATAATTGCCACCTACACTTCTTGTGCAGTTACACATGAATAAAACAATGATTATGGAGAAAAACGCACTTTTGCTGGAACCCGCACCCGTCCTCTTTAGGCCTACTAATTAAAACCAAAATATTATCATATTGTAGGAATTATTACTATTCGAAAAGAAACATAACCTTTAAAATCTTACCTTTTGCTTCCATGTAAAGTTTCTTCATACAGTATGTGTAAGTTTCTGTTCTTCACTCTGTTATTTTCTTGGCTGGAGCTTCAGCATTATAATAAATAATAACAATAATGCTTACAATAAAACCTCAAAATAAATAGTACCATATAAACACGGAACATTAACATGAAATACGCGGGGAAAGGTATACCAACGCAATAAATTTCACTACATTTTCAGTAACTTCATTGCCAACGTAATAAAAATGTTACTATATCATCCGGATAACAATCCTGCAGTTAAAATCCGCTGGTAGTACAGAACAAAATATTTAACTTCCAGATTGCTAAACTGGAGTATACGAATCTGGAGCTTTAACAGGCGATCGTAGTACAGGCCCTTAGAGCCCTTAAATCATCTGGCGTTCCGCAGAACTTGTTCAGACTTATTGGTTCCTTATTAACTAATAATACAATTCAAATAGAAACTAACCACACAAAAACCAAGCCAATAAGCGTAAAACGAGGCGTTGCTCAAGGATCTCCATTGTCTCCAATACTTTTTCAATTTGGCACTGAATTGCGTTCTTGAAAATTTAACAGATCATGAAATTAGCAACCAATATGATTTTACACTTTCCAATGATTTTCAAAACCTAAGTGCTTTTGCATTTGCTGATGATTTGGCTCTCGTTGGAAAAGATGAAAAGTCAGCAACAGCTCTCGTTGATATGGCTGAAAGTAAATTAAATGAACTAGGTCTTGAAATTAACACTATTAAAAGCAAGTGTATAATTCTCGAAAGAGGTGTTTTAACTAAAGGAGCTCTCATTTCACTTCATGGATCAGCCATACATAGTACTGATGATAAATCTGAAACAATTCGATATCTGGGAGTTGATTTTCGCGACAAAATATTCTTAGATAAAAAGAAAATTATAACAAATTTAACACGTGATCTTAACAATCTTACACAAACTCCATTACTGAAGCCTGATCAGAAATTGAAGATTGTGAATGAATATATATATGGCCTGGGCTCATCTATCCTTTGCAATGTGCTCCACTTGAACAACTTCCTGACAGCTTCCTTAAAGATCTAGATAAAGTAATTAGAAGTGCTGTCAAAGAAATGATATCTCTTCCTGATGGTACACCTAATGACATACTATATTCTTCTAAAAAAGTACATGGCCTAGGGCTTATTAAGGCTGAATGGGAAGATAATATTCAGCATTTTAACATCTGTAAACGACTCTCACAAGTCAGTGATGATCATCTCCTTCTTGTCAGGAATCTTGAAGAGGAGAAGAAAACTGCTCTCAAGCGCCTGAAAATTCCTGAAGCCAACATAACACCTCGAACAACTGGAATACATCTACGTGATGAATTGCGAAAGTGATCGTTTGACTCCTGGTGTCAGTTACCTCATAAGGGGAAAGGTGTAGTCATCTATGAAGAATATCTAAGAGCCAATTCATGGGTCAGCACCAAAAGGAATTTGTCGTCTTCAGAATATATTAATGCAATCAAGATGTCCTGCAACCTTACTGCAGTGCGCTCCGTTCCTGGCAGAGCTTTCAGCACGACCCGTTGCCGCCAACCAGGCTGTAACGAGACAGAAACTCTTGGCCACGTGTTGGGCTTTTGTCGGAAAGGAGAGCTATTGCGTAACAACAGGCATCATAGAGTCCGTGGAGCTATCGCCTGTCTTCTTCGGAACAAGGGTTGGGAAGTTCATGAAGAGGTCCACTGTATTTCTGAAGACGACTCTCACAGAAGAGCGGATATAATAGCAATAAACAGGCAACAACAAAAGGCTATTATCATAGATCCAACTATACGCATGGAGAGAGATCTAAACCAAGCTCATCAGGTTGATCAGGAAAAGAGGGCCATTTATGAACCTTGTATTCCCTACCTTAGTGCCAAGTATAACATCCCTCTCTTCAATTGGTCAGTGACAGGTTTATTTTTTGGTGCTCGGAGTTCTTTACCAAAATTTACATATCATTTTTTAAAACAATTATCAATATCATCTTTTGAGATTCAAAAAATCATCACGCAAATTCTCAAAGATTCTCTGCATATTATACATTTCATTTATACCACTCAGAAGGCCTTAATTAAGGATATGCTAATTTTAAATAAAATCTTTTTTTGTCAGTATGATTTAGTCATCTTCTAAGATTTTATTTTACAATTGATAATCAATGGTGCTTAATTATCACACTTTATTTTATAACACTATTCATATTTAATTAATTGTATATGTTTGCTATTCATTTCCGGATCCTCGTGGTCATCCTTAATTAAGGCAGGATGAGTTTCTGTCTCTCTCTCTCTCTCTCCATTTTGTCACAAAATTTGTAAATTCATGTTTTTAGTCGATCGTTCAATAAGCACACCTCTTAATAAACAAGCTACATAATAGAATACAAATACATAACACAATTAACTATTGAGAATGGTTTTAATAAAAAAATGATTCAGAACTTTATCCGCAACAGAATTAGAAAATTAAAAAATAAGACACCCACCACTTTAAAACCTAACGATTCCTAAAAAGTCAAAACTTGGAACTTTATGACCTATATAGGGAAAATTAATAATAAACTATCTGACTTTTTCAAAAAAGAAAACAAATATTACTTATAAATCCAACAATAAATTAAACAGTATAATCCCCAATAAAATCAGGAACACTAACAAACATTTACATAGTGGAGTTTATTAATTAAATTGTATTAACTGCAATATGAAATGCAGGCCAAACAAAAGGGATTTTTATACTAGGTACAAGGAACATAAATCCGATTTCGTTAACAATAGAAATAAATCAAAATTTGCCGCTCAATTAATTAGCACAGGTCATGGACTTATTAGTATTCACAGCACATTACAAATCTTAAAAACAGTGAATGTTCCATATTTAATTACCACAGCTGAAGAATATTTCATAGCCAGGAATTATAATCAAAACATGTAATTGTTAAATGGACAAGTTCTCAATTCCCAAAATCCCTAATATCGCATCACTATATAATCATTTATCGAGCAGTTTTGCTTTGCCACTTGTTGAAACTTCGCTCTCCCTTCCCACGTACATTCCACACAGCGTATACGATCAGTCACAATTTTTGTAACGCTTCGATGAAATGACATCAACGTCTGACTCTTCTTCTGAATATGGTATCACTAATGGCTTACAAATTTAAATTTTAATTATCAATACATAGATACCTACAATTTTATGATTGACACTTGTTATATAACATCAAAAGATTCAAATAGTGTGTTCATCACTTTATATGACTGTTAGTTTGAAAACTTTAGAAAATGTTTTATCAACAGTAATCTCACTAGACGTTTTGATTTATCTAGAGAAAATCAAAACTCGAGTGGGATTTAATTGACTATTACACGATTAGGAGAAAGTATATAAAGATTAGAAGTAACGAAGTACTCCAATACAATAAAATATTAATTGACTTACGAAAATACAACTGCCTTCAAATGTATTATTGTACCATCTCAACATTACAAATATTACGCTAGATGCATGCTAGATGGCAGTAGTGTCTTTATACAGACACTGTAATGATTACTATTCAATAAATCTTAATATTAAACAATCTCTGATACGTGACTATCCATAATGTCATACAGCAGAAGTTCTTTTTATCCTCTCAGAGCAGAAGCTATAACATAACCTAACTAATATACACAAGTATTAGAAAAGTTCTAATTAACGACGATGACATAAAAAATAAACATGAATAATTTTAAAAGGAATAATTATTGAATGTACAATTTTCAAATTTGAATGTGGATGGTGGTTCAATTGATGTTATATTGGACGTGTGCGTAATAGAAGTGGAACTCGTTGATTTAGGACTAAATGGTGTATACAACTTATTCAGAATTTCCGAATGAATAATTTTAAAAGGAATAATTATTGAATGTACAATTTTCAAATTTGAATGTGGTTGGTGGTTCAATTGATGTTATATTGGACGTGTGCATAATAGATGTGGAACTCGTTGATTTAGGCCTACATGGTGTATTCAACTTATTCAGGATTTCCGAATGGTGCTCTTCATTTATTTGTAAATCGGATTTCAGAAGATGCATAGGTATGATCAGTGATTTTTATTCATTCTTGTTCTTGAGTCATATTTGAAACTGCTGTGCATCGACTGGAGTGGTTTGTAATTTTATATATATTTTTGACGTCCAGACCAGCGCAGTTTCAAATGTTGGCAAACAAAGAAACAAATGCTAGGGACGCGATAAAATTAAACAAATGCTAGGGACGCGAAAAAATTGTGCGATAAACAGCCATGATTGGTTGAAATACGTCCATTCGTACCGTTTTATTGGTCAAAAGTAGTATGACGTAGTAAGAGTGTAATAGTCATATTAAAATTACTTAGAACCACATTTTATATCATATTGTTTTTAAACAGTTTCGATTTTTATTTATAATGTGTGTATATATTTTTTCTTGTATTTCATCTATGCTCAATTTGTCAATTTATTTCTCTCCATTTGAAGATGATTTTAAAAAAAATCTGAAATACTATTTGTGGAGATATAATCTTGTGATGTGAAATAACAGAAAATTGATTATATATTCGTTGATAAATTGTTGACTGAAATTATAGAACAATTTATTATTATTATATTTCAACTTATCTGAAATCTTAACCTCAATATGACTTTGATACAAAATTAGTTTTTAATACTGAAATACAAAATGGTCCTACGAGATCTTATTGTAAACACATCCTAATTAAGAAATATATAACAATTCAAAACTTATTACACCAGTACCCTACATAGTGATACAGAATTTAGGAATGTGTGTCACAACACAAAACTTTTAAATATATCCTAACTTAGAAATGTCTTCTGTCACAACACAAATGTTGCAGTATAATGTATGCTTTGAACATGTATGTTACAGCTCAGTATTTTTATAAAAAGAAAATATTTTGAAAACTGTTGTTTCTTTTAATTTTTATGCATTTTCTCTTTCCTCTAGGTCCTCTTTCTGTATGGAAAATAGTAAATCTGTAATCATCCTTCTTCCTTTTGAAACTCTTCTCTTACTTTTGATCCCCCTCAGTGTTCCAGAGACAAGTTCTCTCAGAATATCTAAATCAGTTTTGGCTTTGTTTTTTTGTCAAGTATACCTTTTGCAGTGTTCAAAATGTCTCTCTCTTGGCTGCCATTCGTGTCGCTGTTTCTCTTCCTCTTCTTTGTTGACACTCCATTTGTAGACGCCGCTCTACTGGTAGATGGAACATTAGTGGCTGTAAGGGCTCATTCTCTTCCTCAGCAATCTGCCACTCTCCAAAACGTGAGGAGTCTTCGGTATCAAGTGCAAAACAGCTTGTCTTAGAGTCATCCTAAAATGATGGAAGTTAAAGATCATTAGAAATGAGATAAACTCACACAAATAATTAAATTTATTGAAATATATTAGTATAGAAAGATTAAGCTCTATTCGATTTATAATTTTAGAGTTAATTTGCACAGTTTCAATATCCTATTGCAAATACAAATTATTCCAGTTGCATTAATATTCTTCTGCCAACACATTTCTCATATCACATGCAGAAGTTGCATAAAAATGAATAATTTGTTTTACTATATAGGCTTCGAAAACACTTTTGTGCAAGACAAACTTAATTTTCATTATTTTCGAAAATTCAAGACCTGTTTCAATTAAATAGGCCTAAATTATTCAATATTAATAAGTAACTACATATTGATTACTGCTTCAATTTTTATTTCAATAGGCATTTTCGATTAATCATATAAATTGATTTCAAGTACATAGTAATGAACCTAGGCCTAGGTCTAAAACTGCGACAGTGCGTGTATACTAACGTAAAAACTCGCCATTGTCCATACGGTCAGAAAAACAAACACAGAGAAAATGTCTTCTGTGTGATCGGTGATATTTCCATATCGAAACCACAATGTCCGTGTGGATTCCGTAATACTCTTTTTTTACCTATTAGAATAATTATATTATATTCAATTAAATGAAAAAAATATTTCATAATAAACTAATTTGCTTACCATTACATCTTCAGAATCTGCAGTGCAAGTTCCTCGTCTTGGCGTAAAATGATCCTCCAAGAAAAAACAATTTCTCAGAGTACCAAATCGAGGGTTTATATATGTATCTTAATCCTGCTCCGTTCTTCTTGGATTGTTTTATTTTATTTAATTCAGCCACAAACGTAGTTCGTAAACTCTTTATTTTCGCTACAATGTCATTGGCAGATGAGGGCCCAATATTCTCCAATGCCGCAGAAATCCTCTCCAGTGCTTCTCTTCTAGCATGCTTATTATGATAGTTGGGAGACTTTGTATTACACAAACGAGTCTCTTCGTTGTATGTGTCGTTTAAACACTCAACTGCAATCCTGGACCACTCATTTTCAACGCAATTAAATACACCGCACAGACGAATTACCACTAGGCCTACACACTGCAATAGCAAGTAAAAATGACAAAATACCCAGCTCCGTTCGTTCACATGCAATCTTGAAGCAATTTCATTGCTTGTCATCAGATGGCACACAAGTTCAATGTCCACACGCCATTTCGGGCGCAAGAAATGTCCTCGTCTGTGCAGGGCGACACAGAATAAGCTTTGCGAGGGTCCTTCTGTGCTGATCTCACGCTGGAAGTGGATGGGTTCTCTGAAAGGTTAATTTTCAGTGACGAAGCGGTTTTCCTCCTTTCAGGCAATGTGAGAATTTGAGAAGCTCCTAATCCCAATGCACTTGTGGAAAACCAACGCGATTTCCCCAAATTAAACGTCTTCTGTGCCATTTCCCATGAAAAGATTTATGGACCCTATTTTTTCAATGAACGCAATGCGACAGGACATGTTTTCCTTGATATGATGCAACGATGGCTCCTCCCGCATCTTGAAGAGGATAGTGCAGACTTCATTCTTCAACTGGATGGTGACCCTCCGCATTACCGTTCGGGACCATCTCAATTGGGCGTTGCAACAACGATGGATAGGCCGTACATGTGTGAGAGATGCGCATCTTCTTCGTTGGCCACCTCGTTCTCCCAATTTGACCCAACGTGATGTCTTCATGTGAGGTTGTGTAAGGGATCATGTTTACGAACTATCACTTCCAACGACCTGGACGACCTGCGCGCCCGCATCACAGCAGCCATTGCTGAGAATGACCGTGACCTGATACAAAGGGTTTGGTAGAAGATTGATTATTATTGGCTTGATATATGTCGTGTTACGGAGGGTGCTCACATAGAACACTTATGATGTGTCTGAAGAAAACTTTAAATTTTACCTTTCAAAATACATGTCTCACAGTACGATATGTTCATTTTCATTAGATTTCACACAATAAATTACTGAAATCGGGTCTACCATTTTGACTTGCTCTGTACATCGATGCAGATAGTGCAAACTTGGAAAAGAGCCTAAACTGTGTTTTGCCTTGGTAACACGAATTTCGAAGGTATTTATTATCTGTTGCTATGTGCAACGGTAATATTAAGAAATTTTCTTTTTACCTTTCCAAAATCCCTCTTTTTCAGATAAGTTTTCCATGAAAATCCTTTAATCTGGAGTAAATTTCAGTTGTGTAATTTGAGCGACCTAATCTAAACTAAAAATGTGAGGATTCGATCGTTAAGTGTAACTAAAGTGGAAATGAGGAAAAGATCGAGGAATAATTAGTTAAGTGTTAAGGGGAAGACGAATAAAATATGCCAGTAAAAAGAAAAGTAGTAAACAGAGTTAAAGTAAGTTAGAAATGGTAAGTAAAGAAAATTGAGTGTTTTATGTAGGCTACTAGACGATGTCGAACAGCGCTCTCGAGCTGTGAACTGCAGAGCCTTCATTCCTCCCTTACCGTGCAACGGTTCAACACAGGTACAGCCCGCATTTCACGAGAAGATCCGAGCAAGGAATGCGAGTTTTTCTCCACTCTTATAACCTATCTCCGTCACGGAACGGACCGGCCATTGACTGAGCCTTGTTTATCCCAGCCGGTCAATGACATCACTCCTATCCACCTGCTCCTTAAACAACGCTGAGTTACTGGCTTACTGTCTCCTCTTACCCCGCAAGGACCGTACTCCCCTAGCAGGGATCCTCTGGTGAAATTTGGACAAACTGGACGAATGATCGCAAACAAAAGCGAAACTACTAATACGGCGGCTGGTACTTCGATTACGTTTATACATCTTACCAATTGATTATGAGCCCATTTTAGATTTGAACTTGATAAACTCTGACGAACAAAGAATGTAGGCTTGTCCATGAAAGCCTTCAGGTCATCTTATCATGTTAATTATGAGAAGAGATGCAACAGCGTGTATGTGACTCGAGTACTGTACATGACGTCAGAGGGAAGGGGTAGAATAATTGTTTTCTGTATCGTCTGGTTGCAGCAACAGTGCTCAACTGTGGTGCTACGTGTCTAGTGCAGTGTTATTGCGACTACTTTATACAGACTGTTTCGGAGGTGGTGTTACAAACTTTCAGGGATGATGGCGAAGGGCACATGTATCAATTTGAGATCAGGAACCCTGATACGGAAATGACCGAGTAGAAAGTTACAAGCAAAAATAGTTGTGTGGAAATGAAATAATTTTATTCCTCTGTACACCTTATTTATGTGTATTTCTCTGTACGTTACTGTGTACGTTAACAGAAAACCACAATTCCAAGTCGCACAGAGATTGTGTGCACTCGATGTGGGTCTCTGGCGTTTCGTCAGCCCACGCGAGTTGTGTGGATATGAAGGGAAAAGTTGGGACGGTGTCGGGTGGAGTTCCCGGGTAGCTCAGTAGGCAGAGCGCTTGTAGTTCAACCAGAGGTCCCGGGATCGATACCCGGCCCCGAAACAATTTTTTCCCTTGAAATTATTCAAATCTGCTTTACAGGGAGCTTTACCTGAAAGACTAGATTTGCATAATATATACGTCACTGTGTACGTTAACAGAAAACCACAATTCCGAGTCACACAGAGATTGTGTGCACTCGATGTGGGTCTCTGGCGTTTCGTCAGTCCACGCGAGATGTGTGGATATAAACGGAAAAGTTGGGACGGTGTCGGGTGGAGTTCTCGGGTAGCTCAGTTGGCAGAGCGCTGGTACGTTCAACCAGAGGTCCCGGAATCGATACCCGGCCCCGGAACAATTTTTTCCCTTGAAATTATTCAAATCTGCTTTACGGGAAGCTTTACCTGAAAGACTAGATTTGCATAATATATACGTCACTGTGTACGTTAACAGAAAACCACAATTCCGAGTCACACAGAGATTATGTGCACTCGATGTGGGTCTCTGGCGTTTCGTCAGTCCACGCGAGTTGTGTGGATATAAAGGGAAAAGTTGGGACGGTGTCGGGTGGAGTTCTCGGGTAGCTCAGTTGGCAGTGCGCTGGTACGTTCAACCAGAGGTCCCGGGATCGATACCCGGCCCCGGAACAATTTTTTCCCTTGAAATTATTCAAATCTGCTTTACAGGAAGCTTTACCTGAAAGACTAGATTTGCGTAATACATACGTCACTGTGTACGTTAATAGAAAACCACAATTCCAAGTCACACAGAGATTATGTGCACTCGATGTGGGTCTCTGGCGTTTCGTCAGCCCACGCGAGTTGTGTGGATATAAAGGGAAAAGTTGGGACGGTGTCGGGTGGAGTTCCCGGGTAGCTCAGTTGGCAGAGCGCTGGTACGTACAACCAGAGGTCCCGGGATCGATACCCGGCCCCGGAACAATTTTTTCCCTGAAATTATTCAAATCTGCTTTACAGGAAGCTTTACCTGAAAGACTAGATTTGCATAATATATACGTCACTGTGTACGTTAACAGAAAATCACAATTCCAAGTCACACTGAGATTATGTGCACTCGATGTTGGTCTCTGGCGTTTCGTCAGCCCACGCGAGTTGTGTGGATATAAAGGGAAAAGTTGGGACGGTGTCGGGTGGAGTTCCCGCGTAGCTCAGTTGGCAGAGCGCTGGTACGTTCAACCAGAGGTCCCGGGTTCGATACCGGGCCCCGGAACAATTTTTCCCTTGTAATTATTCATATCTGTACGTCTTACACATACTGTATTCATCTGACGTTGTTTACGTTGTCTACTTACAGTATTCCATTCAATGCACTGTCTGAGGGATGGGGACAGGAAACTACACTAAAGCAATGCAGATAGCGTAATGTGTAACGGACATGGTCGGTCCTGATATGCACGTCTGTAGACAGCATTGTATGTGTACAAGTTGCAGTATCCAGTCGATCAGGCCTAGTGAAATGGAGTACACGAGAGAGGAATAAGCAGACCTGATTTTCGAATACGGATGAGCCAATGGGAACAGTAGACAAGCTCACAGATTCTATCGGTCCAAGTATCCACGTAGGAGACATCCGGTCCATATAATTTTTCCACTACTGTTCCAAAAGTTAAGGGAAGAAGGGCACGTGGTGCTAAATTACAATTTCAATTCCACACAACTATTTTTGCTTATAACTTTCGACTCGGTCATTTCCGGACCATGGTCCCTTATCTCAAATTGATACATGTGCCCTTCGCCATCATACCTGAAAATTTGTAACACCACCTCGGAAACACCCTGTATATTAAGTAATTCTAGTAATCTTTATGTAGGCTTTAGTTGAATTGTACACTCCATAGAGGACTACCAAGAGTAACAACTTTACATTGGTTATATTTCACTCCAAATGTTCTCAACAGGTAGTGCCAACATTTATGTTCCACCGAAGTATGCTGTATTTTTTTTTTTTTTTTTACAATTCATTTTGAGGGGATTTTCAGATAAATTTTTGAAATTCAATTAAGTGGATTTATTATTTTTCCATCAGCGACTTAACATGTCACATTTGAATAATGCGAAAAGAAAAAAAGAAATACAAAATGAATTACGAATTGCACAAGAATATGGTTATAATAGAACAATGGTAAAAAAAACTCATTTTCAAAAAATTGAACATAAAAGAGAAAACTTTTCCACTTTATCTAAATCATTTTAGAAAAAACCAGAACATGGTCCATCCTTACATACAACAAAATAATTTCAAAAAGACTTGCTAATTTCTTCCAAAAAGAGAATATAAAAATAGCATACAAAACAGCTGACAATAAAATCAACAATAATATCACAAGTCATTTACATAAATCTGATAGAAATAACAAGAAAGGCGTAGGCTATAATATGCTACAATGTAAAACTTGCAAAGCTAAATGCATAGGACAAACTAAACGAAATTTCAGAACACGTTACTAAGAACACATTACGGACTTTAAATTCAATAGAACTAAATATAAATGTGCATCTCATTTTATTCAAAATGGACACGAACTTGGCTCAATGAATGACACGTTAGCAATAATTAAAACTTATAATGAAAGCGAGTATATAATTACCGCTGAAGAAGTTTACATTTCAAAATATTATATAATAAAGACAAAACTTTAATCAACGAAAACCTACCCAACTTACAAAACACCTTATACAACACAAGCAGATCAACGTTGACTTAAAACTGTCAACATTCATATTATAATACTATATAGGAGAGTTAACATACATAATGTACATTTAATAATATTATAACACTATTGTCAGACGCAACGACATAATACACTGCTGAGTTTTTATATGATATCAAACAAACTTAATTTGTATCTGTATTTTATTATATCAATATTTGCATTTTAATCATATAATATTTTTAATATTACCACAAACAAATAAATGAAGGCTTGTAAAATATATATTAAATCTTGTACTTTTAACTTCAAGTTTTTAACTCTATCGACATTGATATTCAAATGGTTTGCAGAAAAAGAGGTCAACATATTGTAATTTGTAAAACAACAAACGTATTTGATGATGTCGCAATTAAGAGCGATGAAAACGTTAATACGAACATTAAATTATGTAATATAGAGGAATTGTACCTTGTATATGGCATGTTAAGTCACTGACGGAAAAATAATAAATCCACTTAATTTAATACTGTGCTTTGTCTGAAACCTGCCCTTGTTTACATCTGACATCTGTCCAGAGTTCAAAGACACCAACACTATATGGCTGAAGCGTAGGCAACCTCGTGTTCATGGAAAGAGAGGTTTGATCTCTAATTATAAGTCTGTCCGTACCTTGTAAGTTTATTTTAAGAAAATTGAGGTACGAAATCAAGTCCGTCAAAATTACCAAATATGAAATCCAGTCCTCACTTGATAGTTTTGGAATAAAATTGGCAAATTTTGAGTTTGTATGAATGTCTTCATTTCATTACGAAGATGGACGAACCTTTCCAGCATGTTACCACGACTAAGCCATCTGACTTGGCAGTAGTAAGATACATCCGAATAATCAGAATTAATATCGTCAAGGAATTGTCGGAACTGTCGATGACGTAAAGCAGCGAACGAATAAGTTTGACTGTTCTCACAACTATCGTCATAACATTGTTCAAAGTGACAGACTGTGCATATAGATTTTCACGATGAATATGGCAATTAACTATCTTAACCTTCTGCATCGAGTCCTTGTTGAGTTAAGAACTTTCGTACTCTTCCCACAAATCTTGTTTCACGTCCCGTCATAGAAGGAGCGCCATCTCTTGCTATGCACACTAAGTTTCTCCATGGAAGTTAAAATTTGGTCATAGTTTTTGTTACAGATTCAAAAATATTTTCTTCTCGAGTTCGATCTTTTAGTGAAACGACATCTACAAGATCTTCATGAACATTGAAATATGAATCGACACCCCTCAAGAATATTGCTAGATGCGCCGTATCTTTGCGGTCAGTCCTTTCATCAAGAGCTAGTGAGTAATAAGTAAAAGTTTCACTCTTGCTATCAGTTGTTCGTCCAAGTTCCTCCCATTTCTGATATGCGATCAGCAACAATATTACGGGACAATCTTAAAGATTGAAAACCATTACCGTATTCCGAACATATCTCTTTTGCAATAGCTATGAAACAGTCTTTTGCATATTCTCCCTCGGTAAATGCCTTTGAAGCCGTTGCAATTTTTTCACAAATTTTGTAGCTAATACGAACCTAGTTTGTTCTACTAACACACGATGATGATGGAAGGTTTTTTGAATTCAATTTTGATTTTAATTCCTCTACAGACTTTTCACGAGCGGAACCAAATAATTTCTCTGGTCCATACAGTTCAGCATGTGTTGAATTGAAATGCCTTTTAACATTGTAATGGCTAATGTATCCAAATTCCTTTCTACATATTACGAAATGTGCCTTTCCGTCATTTAAGATAAAGAAATACTTATCTATCCACTCACTACTGAAACCTCGTTCCCTATCCATACCAGCCGCCAAAGTAGATAAACACACTACGTACAGAACACTGCAACAGCGAGTGCAGACTGACTGACTGACTGTTGTTCCAGTTCAGTAGGAAACAGTACGTACTCGTTTCACAGCTTGTTCAACATCCCTAGTAGAGAGAAGGCAAACTACTACTGCTACTAACTAACCAACCAGCCAAAACCAACCAACCAAAACCAACCAACCAGCCAAAACCAACCAACCAAAACCAACCAACCAGCCAAAATCAACCAACCAACCAGCCGAAACCAACCAACCAAAACCAACCAGCCAAAACCAACCAACCAAAACCAACCAACCAAAACAAACCAACCAACCAAAACCAACCAACCAACCAACCAACAAACCAAAACCAACCAACCAGCCAAAACCAACCATCCAACCAAAACCAACCAAAACCACCAACCAACCAAAACCAACCACCCAAAACCAACCAACCAACCAACCAACACCAACCAACCAACCAACCAACCAACCAAAACCAAACAAAACCAACCAACCAACCAAAACCAACCAACGAACCAACCAAAACCAACCAACACCAACCAACGCCAACCAACCAAAACAAACCAACCAACCAACCAAAACCAACCAACCAACCAAAACCAACCAACCAACCAAAACCAACCAACCACCCCACCAAAACCAACCAACCAACAAACCAAAGCCAACCAATCAGCCAATACTAAACAACCAACCAGCCAAAACCAACCAACCAACCAAGCCAAAACCAACCAACCAAAACGAACCAACCAACCAGCCAAAACCAGCCAACCAAAACCAACCAACCAACCATCCAAAACCAACCAACCAGCCATCCAAAAGCAACCAACCAAAATCAACCAACCAACCAGCCAAAACCAACCAACCAAAACCAAACAGCCAAAACCAACCAACCAACCAACCAAAGAGCCAAAACCAACCAACCAAAACCAACCAACCAGCCAAAACCAACCAACCAACCAACCAAAACCAACCAAAACCAACTAACCAGCCAAAACCAACCAACCAAAACCAACCAACCAACCAAAACCAACCAAAACCAACCAACTAACCAAAACCAACCAACCAACCAAAACCAACCAACCAACCAAAACCAACCAACCAACTAACCAACCAACACCAACCAACCAACCAAAACCAACCAACCAACCAACCAACCAACCAAGCAATACCAACCAACCAAAACCAACCAACACCAACCAACGCCAACCAACCAAAACCAACCAACCAAAACCAACCAACCAACCAAAACCAACCAACCAAAACCATCCAACCAACCCACCAAAACCAACCAACAAACCAAAGCCAACCAATCAGCCAAAACTAAACAACCAACCAGCCAAAACAAACCAACCAACCAAGCCAAAACCAACAAACCAAAACGAACCAACCTACCAGCCAAAACCAACCAACCAGCCAAAACCAACCAACCAAAACCAAACAGCCAAAACCAACCAACCAACCAACCAAAGAGCCAAAACCAACCAACCAAAACCAACCAACCAGCCAAAACCAACCAAAACCAACCAACCAGCCAAAACCAACCAACCAACCAAAACCAACCAACCAACCAAAACCAACCAACCAGCCAAAACCAACCAACCAAAACCAACCAACCAAAACCAACCAACCAACCAACCAGCCAAAACCAACCAACCAAAACCAACCAACCAAAACCAACCAACCTACCAGCCAAAACCAACCAACCAAAGCCAACCAGCCAAAACCAACCAACAAAACCAACCAACCAGCCAAAACCAACCAACCAGCCAAAACCAACCAACCAGCCAAAACCAACCAAGACCCACCAACCAACCAAAACCAACCAACCAGCTAAAACCAACCAACCAGCCAAAACCAACCAACCAGAAAAAACCAACAAACCAACCAGCCAAAACCAACCAACCAACCAAAACCAATTAGCCAAAACCAACCACCCAAAACCAACCAACCAAAAGCAACCAACCAAAACAACCAACCAAAACCAATCAAAACCAACCAACCAAAACGAACCAACCAACCAAAACCAACCAACCAAAACCAACCAACCAACCAAAACCAACCAACGAACCAAAACCAAACAAAACCAACCAACCAACCAAAACCAACCAACTAACCAAACCAAAACCAACCAAAACCAATCAACACCAACCAAAACCCATCAACACCAACCAAAACCAACCAACATCAACCAACCAACCAAAACCAACCAACCAACAAACCAAAACCAACCAACCAACCAAAACCAACCAACCAACCAAAACCAACCAACCAATCAAAACCAACCATCCAAACAATCAACCAACCAACCAACCAAAACCAACCAACGAACCAAAACCAACCAACCAAGCAACCAAAACCAACCAACCAAAACCAACCAAGCAACCAAAACCAACCAACCACAACCATCCAACCAAAGCCAACCAACCAACCAAAACCAACCAACCAACCAACAAACCAACCAAAACCAACTAACCAACCAAAACCGAACATCCAACCAACCAACCAAAACCAACCAAAACCAACCAACCAACCAAAACCAACCAACTGACCAACCAAAACCAACCAACCAAAACCAACCGACCAACCCAACCCAACGCAACCCAACCCAACTCAACCCAACCCAACCCATCCCAACGGAACCACCACTACTGTTGTTGCTTGTGCTGCTGCCACTCTACCGCTACTACAAATTGTTGCTGTTTTCTATTGGCTTTTACAATGAAATGATTTAGGACCCATAATAATCAGATAGTTCGATATTTTCTATTTCTCAAATTAAAAATAAAATAATTCTTATTAAAATAATACATTTTTCTTTGCTCATCTTAAATTTTAAGTGCGCTGTGATTTCCGAAAAGTTTGCATAGCTACTCACCAATTTATATCTACCGACGCCTAAAAAGACGACGAAGCCCACTAAATGCATGTCTTAAAAAGGACCTGCAGCCACTGTTCGTTCCTCTTTCTTCATCTTCTGCTGGTAGGTGCTCCAATGATGGTGCTGGCATGTGAGCTGGAATGGGAGCTGGTATGGGACCAGGCATGTGACCTGGCATGTGATCTTGCATGTGACCTTGCATGTGATCTGGCATGTTACCTTGCATGTGATATGCCATGTGGCCTGGCATGTGACCTTGCATGTGAACTGGCATGTGACCTTGCATATGATCTGGCATTTGAACATGCATGTGACCTGGCATGTGAACTTGCATGTGATCTGGCATGTGACCTTGCATGTGATGTGCCATGTGTCCTGGCATGTGACCTTGCATGTGGACTGGCATGTGAACATGCACGTGACCTTGCATGTGATCTGGTATGTGACCTTGCATGTGATGTGCCATGTGACCTGGCATGTGAACTGGCATGTGAACATGCATGTGACCTTGCATGTGATCTGGCATGTCACCTTGCATTTGACCTTGCATGTGATCTGGCATGTGAACGTGCATATGACCTTGCATGTGATCTGGCATGTGCACGTGCATGTGACCTTGCATGTCAGCTGGCATTGGATCTGGCATGCAAACTGGCATGTGACCTGCCTCATGAGCTATGTGAACTAGAATGTGAGCTACTATGTTAACTGGCATGTGCTCTGGCATTTGAGCTGGCATGTGTTCTGCTATGTGAAGTAGAATGTCAGCTGGCATTCGAGATAGTACGTGATCTAGTATGTGGTCTGGCATGTGATCTGGAATGTGACCTGGAATGGCATCTGGCATATGAGCTAGCATGTGATTTAGCATGTAAGCTCGAATGTGACCTGGCATGATATCCACGTAATCTTCAAAGATCTCATCTATGGCGTGCGTCAAATCTGCAAGAAGCAAAATAAACTCCATCGTTAAGCATGTGTCATTGCATTCACTGGCTTTCAGTGAATGGTATATTAATAGGGCGAGGATTTGTATCCAACTGTATATTTTTATTGTCCATTGCAAGCCATACAAAATAATTTTGTATGTTTTGAGCGAATGTAATGACGAATATTCAAAATTAATTGTACATATTTTTGCATATTTCAGGCGTTCTTGTATATATAGACTATTGAACATGCAATGTAACCTACCTATTTTTTAGTATTTTGTGGCATAAAGTCCAAAATTAATATATTTTTTAAAAACAATAATATTTGGAATTGTTTGTCAACACATAATATTTCTCCCGTAACTGTACCCGATGGCGGGAAATTCTTTGCATATGCAGTGTGGGTGTGGAAAAACCAAAACAACCACACTATGGTTTTGTTTCATTATGTAACTGCACAACAAGAAGCATTCCCAAACACCTCTACCTACCTGACGTCATTATCATCCATACAAGTAGTTTATTAGGACATGTGGCCTATTACGATCTCATTATAAAGAGGAATTTTCTCCCCAGCACTTTCTGGGACGTCCCAGATATCTCTTCCCATGAGATTGAAAGTGAAGTATAGCTTTTGAGATTCTGTGGGATCTCATACATCGCAAATGGCTCATCAGTTGTTCCGATATTTCTGTATGAAATTGAATACTGATTCCAGACCGACTTCTTCTATTACTTCGTCGTTGAGTTTATGGTTCCATTTTGTATATCATGCTGTTCTTCACATAAATCTCATTTTGTTACTGTTATCCAGCTTTCATTCACACGCCTCAATGTCCATGCCTCACTACCATAACAGAGTACAAGGTTTGTTAAAGACGTATTCTAGTGCTTTCTGTACCAAGGAAGGTTTCATTACCCTGTTCATTATTCCCATAGTTTTGGAGTATTTTACAATTTTGCTCAAATCCAAATCATTATTAAATACTAATTTCTAGGCAAGATATGTAAAATCAATAACTCATTCTAAAATTTTACCATCTAAACATATTTTACGATGAACATTTTATTTCCATTTAATTTTATGCAATGATATTTAAATTATGAACTGAATATTGTAAATAATTTTCTGTGGGTGCTATTAAACTAGGTTATCTGTAAATACCAATGAACCTATTTTTAAATTTCTGTTTACCTGCAACTGACTATATCGCACTTGTCTCTATTCCTGAAGAATTTCATTCTTGTGCATTATAAACAGAAGAAGGGAGAGACCGCAATCCTATTTTAATCCTGTGTTAATTTCGAGCCATTCTGAGGTCCTATTACTAATTTTAACTGAAATTAAATTTGTCCTACGTAACTTAAAAATCTCATAACCAACTTTCTCTGTTTTGCTTATTCTCAGTTGGAGATTTTTTGTGAAGTTTATTTATACACACTTAACATCTGTGGTCATATTACGTGTGTAGGATCTTTGGATATATCAGTAGGTCGTCGACGATTGTTCTGACTCTGTTTTTATTGTTGTGTGTTATAGATGGCTTATGTTCATGTAACTGATTTAGATTTTGTTCTAATGTTTATGATATTGGTGATTAAGGTGGTCATGAATCATGGTATGTAAATTTCCAATCAGGATGTATCTTCGTGACTGAGGGAAACCATGAAAAACCTCAACCAGATTGGCTGACCAAGTGGTTTGAACCCGACACCTTCTGAATACGAATCTCAAACACTACCGTTTGAGCCAAATCACTCGGTTGTCTTTATTGCTTATCAATTTCTTGTAATTTTATTGTTTGTTAGTTGCAATTATAACAATAAACATTACAATTTGTAACAATAAACTTTACACTACAGTAGACTACTAACATGCTGTGTTGTGCAGTGTTGTTCAATTGTGCAATTAAAATTGTTCGGAGAAAATTTTGTCACTAACCCTTTCATCCAGTATTCACACGATGTAAACCATGCGAAAATTTCGTGGTAATGTACTGGAATGTGCCGCTTTTTAGATTGTAATAATGAAGAGAGTCTGTAATTAAAGGTGTCGCCTTTAAATGCAGTGGAGGTGTTTGGGGGCCAAAGAGGTAGAACTCCATGCCCAAGTTACCTCTCATACCTAGCGGGAAGAAAGTAACTAGGGTATTGTAAATGGACATAATAATTAAATAACATTATTTCATGATATGAATACGTCACTTGAGGTTGTTCCACGTCAATTTATCTACATAGCCCTATTTCCAAATAAAGTCAGCCCTTCTTTCTTCCTGCGTAGCATAGTGGCCTGACTGTATAAAATTCCTGATAATAAATATGTATTATGATAACTTGAAATTACAATATTAAAACTTTTGCTTATGGACATGCTTGTTCAGCAGCTTCGTAGTCAACGTTGAAGTCTCTGGTCGTAAGCTTAAGACATCGCAACTCCAGTAATCGCACATGCAGATCCGTTGATATATCCAGTAGTGTCATTCAAATTTTTAACAACCTGTTCTCTCCGCTAATGACAGCAAATTTAAAAATATTAAATGACATAATAATAAGGAGCTGCAAATAAAGAAAACTGGAATTCAACATGTTCTTTCATAACAAAATTATGTGCATAATTTCAAATGCAGACTCGTGTCACGAAGAAGAGAAGTAGACTTCTGACACTTCATCTGTTCGCTCAGCGGCGAGGGGTTGCCTCACTATAGAAACATCATGTCACATACGGTATCTTACCTATATCAGTAGCGGCTGGTGACCGAAATCCTCGGCGAGGCCTGTAGTAAGTAGTTTAAGCAGGCTACCTTCCATACAAAATGTTTATTATTGATGATACTTTATTATGATTGACATTATTAGCCTACTATATTATTATTATTAATATTATTATTATTATTATTATTATTATTATTATTATTATCATTAATGAAAAATAATATGTCAATCTTCAAATAAGTTGCTATGCTATGAGTTGATTTCAGTAGGCTTAACTATTTAATTTTTATAAAGTAACGAATATTATGCTCAACTAAAGAAGCATGTGTTGAAATTTCCCTGGAAATATTTTTCAGATCGCTGAAGTTTCAGTAGACACACTGTTCTTTTTTTTTTTGTTTGTTTTTTGACAGCAACAAGCACGACTAACAGAAAAGTTTATTTCAAATCACATTACCCAAGACCCATTTATGTAACTCAAACCAGAATGCATTGAAAGCTTGCGTTTTAAGATTATCTTCCTGAAAAATTGTCAGTGATGGCGTAGGTCTGTCGTAATTTAAAACTTTCCTTTTTCAATATTATTTCTTATCGATAACGATACTCTAACAATGAATTTATTACAATTATCATCATTATTTCTCGGATTTCTTTCGATTTCTATTTTCCCGAAACACATAACCACACTGGACCACACGACGGTTCACCACTGTTAAGACCTCCCCACACCGACGCGAAATATTCGCATGGGTGGCGAATGTTTCGCTTCGCAAAGTTGCCACTGTCTCAGTGTAGCCTACATTGCGGTATATGAGAGTGCTCACACCGACGCGAAAGTATCGCCGGACGTCTGCGAATCTGCAGCGTTGAAATTTAGATTCGTCGCCTGCGCGGTTTTTTCGCTGCCGCCGCGAATTTTATGATGGCGTTCTGTGAGAAATTGTAAGGAAACATCCAGTATTATACGATTTATTCTAGAGGATTACAAGTAAGAAAGAACAAAGGGCAATATGCGATGCAATCCAATTGAAATTAAATGAAAGTGGTAAGTTATTCACATCTTTAACATATCTTAAGAGAAAAATTTTATCCTATGTAGGGCCTGTCTATAACCAATAATTTCATATTCGCATGTTCGTTGCCTTTTATTAGTCCTTCAGAATGTCATAGCATTGCTTAGTACAGAAATGCATTTCTAGAGAACCTACCTATATGAACTTTGTGTCATTTAACATCTTTCGGAGGTTTAATAGTTCAAAGTTAATAATTTTCTCAGTTTAGGAAAGGTTTCATTCTTAAAAGCAAATATATAAGCCTACATTTAATAGTAATTTTTTGCCAAAACTAATCTCATTCATATTTTATTCCTATGAAATACTCTAGGAACTTTTATATTAGCTAGTATAGAAGAGTTGTTTCAATAAACATGTTGTTGTTGTTGTTTTCTAATGCCAGGCGTTTGACAATAAAGTCATTTGACCTCTTGCACTCCAATATTTTTCAAAGATATTATCATGTCCAGCCACTGAAACACAGATTTTGAGGTGTTCCGAATCCATTTCTTGCTTTAAGTTGCACAATGGACAGTTAGGGGACTGATATATTCCAGTTCTATGCTGGTGTTTGGCCAAACAATCATGGCCTGTTGCCAATCTAAATGTAGCTACAGACGATTTGCGTGGTAAATCGGGAATTAACTGTGGATTTTGATGCAGAGAGTTCCATTTTTTCCCTTGGGATTGTGTTATCAAATTTTGTTTGTTGAAGTCTAAGTATGTAGATTTAATAAATCTTTTCACAGAGTAATACGTAGATTTAGTAACAGGTCTGTAAGTAGCAGTGCTACTCTTCTTTGCTAAAGCATCCGCATTCTCGTTTCCCAGGATTCCACAATGGGATGGTATCCATTGGAATACAATTCTTTTATTGAGTGATATTAATTGAGAGAGCATTTTAGTTATTTCTGCTGTTTGAGATGAAGGTGTGTGTTTAGAGACTATTGATAGAATAGCTGCTTTGGAGTCTGACAATATAACTGCATTTTTAAATTTACTGATGTGGCATAGAAGATTCCTGAGACTTTCACTTATTGCAATGATTTCTCCATCAAAACTTGTTGTTCCATACCCAAGAGATCTATAAAGTGAGAAGAGACAGCACGTAACACCTGCACCGGCACCTTGTTCTCTGGAGATCAAGGATCCGTCAGTGTATAAATGAAGCCAGTTTTGTGGAGGGTGTCTAATATTAATTGTCTCTAAAGACAATTGTTTTAGTATTTCAGTGTTTACTTCTGATTTCAGTATTTCTTCTGTTAAATTTAGATTATATTTCATATTTAATAGAGTTAAAGGGTTTGGTTTAATTATTTTCATTAACCCTCGTGCAGTATTACCTAACATTAGTACCCGCGTTTGGTGTCACTACAGCTCAATCAATAAATCAATGTTTTGGACTTAATATTTCTATTATATTACGCGGTATTTGTCTATATAATGTTAAAATAACCGACTAGCAATTAATTTTTAAATATTAAATAAAATGTTATAGGATTTTTGTTTAGTTAACTGTCCGAAGACAGGTCTGAACCTCACAAATGATACAAAGAAGGCACCACTTATGAGGCAACTAGGCCAGGAGGTGATGGGGTACGGTGGCCAGTTCCTTTCTCCCTCCATTGCATACATCGCCGAAAAAATTAGCAAAAATCTACACCTAGCAGATACTGCTTCATCAAGTCGTCTTTGTTACCCATTCAAACTTAGAGAATACACTTACACATAAACAGGATAATTTTATTAATTAAGAGTATACGCGAATAGAATATAAACAGTTTCTTCTTCAACTTTTACCCAAACATCGATAGGAGTTCTCAACTCCTTCAAAAACTGTCCTGATTTTTTTCTTTTACTTTGTTACAAATTATAAACCTCTCAACCCTGGAGCGACCTGTAAATGGTAATATTTTAGTGAATTATTTTGTGCTTTTTTATATATTAATGCGTGATACTAGCCTTGTGGGAATTTGAATTTTTGAAAGTTCAGTATTTGGAGCACACTACCAAGTCAAGGCATTGGAAGAATCTTGTTATCTATTAGCAAACACATTTGACTTTAAAGTAAAGAGTTCTCCTTTTTAGATCTTTCATGTCAGATTCTAGAATCTTGGCGTAACTAAGCACTTGATTGAGGATATTGAATGTATTCTACTGACTGACCTCAATGTCAACCAGTCGCAAAAATTACAACGTGTTCATAATTCTTGTGTTCGCTTCCTCTGAGATGTCCGTCGCGCTGACCACATTACCCCATCCTTCCAAACCCTAAACTGCCTACGGCTTAACGAACGTAGAAATTTTCATTCTCTTGTTCTCCTTTTCCAAGTCCTTCACACTTCTACACCTGCCTACCTTGCCTCCCGTTTCAGTTACCTGTCATCATATCATGATCTCTTCACACGCACGCATAAAAGCCGCATACATATAAGACATCATCGTATTCATCATCATACACAATCTCGCTCTCGCGCCTGTGGAATACCCTACTTAATTAATAAAAGAAATGCTTCTCTCTTCTCAACTTTTACAATAAACTGTCTAGCTTTCATTCATCAGTTAATCTTTTAGTACTTTGATTTTTATTGTATCTGTAAATTTAATATTAATTGCAATTATAATTGTAATTGTATTCTTAATATTGTAGTTGTAATCCCATGGTAGAGGGGTAAAGAAGGCCTGATGGCCTTATCTCTACCAGGTTAAATAAATAAATAAATAAATAATTTGTTTTAACTTCAAACATTTAAGAACAGGTTCTACGAACTGCGACAAATTCAACAAGTGAATCGGGCGACTGGTGTGAACTGACTGAATGACACCACTGGATAAATGCTCTATTCGCTACTAGTAAGAATTCAAGTCTCCTATACTTGTTCACAGAGTCCTTGGATATCCAGAGTACCGCAATCCTTTGCACTGGAAATGCCGAAAGATCAGCCATTTTTATTACAGCGCACGCTATTTGCCATATGCATTTGTATAGGAAATGTTGTTGTTGTTATTGTTGTTGTTATCTAATGCCGGGCTTTGGCAACGAAGCCATTAGCGTTCTTGCTCTCCAATATTTCTCTGTGGTGGATCCATCAGGTAGAACTTCACAGGTTATGAGATGATCTTCAGCCATTTCTTCTTCTTTGTTGCATAGAGGGCAATTTGGATTTGTGTAAATTCTTATTTTATTCAAGTGTTTGGCCAAATAATCGTGTTCTGTAAGCAGTCTGAATTTTGCTACTGCAGATTTACGTGGGATTTCTGGAATAATTTAGGAATAATAGGAAATTAATGTCGCCTAAATCAGAATCAAATATTTTTAATTTAAAGAGCCATGGACATTGGCCTAAATTGAGTTTTACTTTTAAAATTCCAATCCCAAGCATGTTGAAATGGAATAACAATGGCGGTCGATTAGCTGATTGTGCTACTCTGGGATTCTGCTTGTGCATAGCTGAAAGCACTTCTACTTTAAGATGTAAACAGTTACTTACCGTCGTAGGTATCGTATTGGAAGAAGAAAAGATAATTCTCCAGTGTCTGCAGATTCTGCCTCCCCTCCTCACAGACCTTCTTCTCCCACTCGGTGTACTGGCTGCCGGGTTCAAACAAGTAATCGCTGCTCGAGGTCTGGGTGGCAGCGAGTACCTTCATCGGCTTTCTTGGTTTGCCAGTTGTATCATGTCGACCTAAAAGGTAGTGTAATTCTGTATTAAAATCTTCGTATACCTTATTTTATTTTAAGGAGTGTAGTTCGGTGGCTCCTTTGAACACCGAACTGCACTCCTTGAAATAAAATAAGGTATAATACACTGATTGCTGACTATGAAAAGGATAAATTGGTGCTGTACAGCCAAATGGTGAATACTAATTGAAAATGTTTTGTTTTAAAACAATATGCAATCGTAACATTCTTCGCTTTAGGGTGCCGTGCAGTTATTAAAGTAATATAGATATTTTGTATAGACATTTATTTGCTAAATGATTTACATAATATTTAATGTATACTGTAATATTTGTTAGATAGGCTTTACATAAGTTACAATGAACTTTAATCACGTTTTAAAATCTTGTCAAATCTTTAGCAATTTGAAATAGCTAAAAAAATATTTATTTTTCAATTTTGGTCAATCTTTAACACGTTTTCTTGTAGAGTGTTGAATTAGAAGAAAAATTTTATCACCACAAGCAGCTTAAGTCTTATTATTTATTGTTTTAAACCATGAATTTAAATACAGAAATTGCTCATCTTTACTTCTTTTCCTGCACTCATATTATATTATATTATATTATATTATATTATATTATATTATATTATATTATATTATATTATATTATATTATATTATATTATATTATATTATATTATATTATATTATATTATATTATATTATATTATATTATATTATATCAAAGCAGAAGCGGTGTAAGTCAAAAATGGGTAATGAAGGTTAAAGTAAACATTTTGTAAAATATAGCGCCAAGTAGCAATTAATATTCAATTTATTTAAACTATATTTAGATTATATTTGGTTCTATTATTTTTCTTATTTCTTAATCAATTTTGTATGAAACCTGTTTATATAATTTTTCATTTTAAATTTTATTGTGAGCTATTCTGTGTCGCAGGGCAAACCCAAAATATTGGGTCAGACCAATAAATTAAATTAATAGTCAGTGGATAGCACGAAGTATATATTAATTGCTACTTCGAGCTGTATTGCACAGAATTTTTACTTTAAACCTCATCACTCAATTTTGACTTACACCACTTCTGCTTTGAACGGCTCATAGGATAAGTTATAATATAATATAATATAATATAATATAATATAATATAATATAATATAATATAATATAATATAATATAATATAATATAATATAATATAATATAATATAATATAATATAATATAATATAATATAAACTAGTCCACTCCTGAATGAATAAGACTCGTGCTCAGGAGGGGATTTGAATACAAACAAAATAAAACTGACAGTGGATAAATTATAAATTAAAAAGTGTTAAATAACTTCGCTTACTTACGGCTTTTAAGGAACCCGGAGGTTCATTGTCGCCCTGACATAAGCCCGTCATCAGTTACTATGCTGTGCAAGATTAACTCAGTTCCTACCATCAAATCCATTTTAATATTATCCTCCCATCTACGTCTCGGCTCATATTAACTTGTATTCATTTGTAATTTACTAACATTAAAACAAATAAATAAATAAATTTAATTGACCTACAAATTAGTGCATTGTGGTGGACGGTATATTTTTGTTAAATTATTTATAATTAGGGCCCGGAAGTTGATGACCTAAAAATCACAGGAAAATGGCTTATAAAATGGCCTGAAATTTGTGAAAATATAACATCAAAATTTAGGAAAGTGACGAAGATTTTAATAACAACAAAAATAATAATAATAATGATAATCATAATGATTCGTAGAATCTCATGTTTGAAGGATCGTCGGTTGTCTTGAAAGACATATCTGTATATTGAAACATTCTTTTCTACTTCAACTGACGTCATGAGCACATACTTGAAGTGATCAAAGTGTTTTCTCTTTGCAGAACTTTCTCGACTTAAGACATTGACTGGTACCCAATGTTGTTTCCCAGTACATTCTTTCATTTTGTCTCTAACTTGTTTTCCAATTTTTCCTACTCACTGTTGCAAAGCTTCTTCGAAGTTTTTAATCTTTTTGACACCGAATGAATGCTCTTATCTCTTTTCTCTAGCTATGTTATTGTTGTTGCTTAAACTGAAAAGTTGCCATTGATAAATGACAAAAATCCCTAACTTCCCTTAATTTGAGGACTAGTCAGCAAGTTTTGAGAAACTGCTATAGAACAACACTTTCTCTATCAATACTGTCTTCGCTTGTAAGATACAATATGCTAACTGCGAGCACTGCGTTTCTAGTATTTATACTGTTGCGTTTAATGGGAGCAATCACGTTACACAGACCTGTAGTTAAGGTTGTTGCAATCATAAGGCAAAATTCCTGCATGACGCAATCTGCTGTAGGCTCTGGAATGTATAATATGATGACACCTAGAAAAAGTCCGTTAAAAAGAAGAAATGGGCAATAAATTTGCGAACCTTGACAAAATTTTTGAGTAAGCTGGGCTGAAGACATGGTTCGGAAGTAGTGATCTAGGCCGTGCTTTACATCACTAAAAGGTAAACGAAACGGGAGAATGCTCCTGTTTTTAATTAAGTAAATTCTAAATTGATCTTGTCCCTTCTTCGAAAATGTTTGGGAAAGCTCAGCTTACCGTGCCTACCCTGAAACTTCGCCATTGAATGCAACAAAAAGTAGAATATTTCCTACAAAAAAGACCAGTAAACAATAAAAGACCAAAAAATGCAAATAAACGCAAGTAAATGTAGAGTATAATGGTTCGTGTTGACGTGAAACGAGTTTATTTTGTATGCTACATTGTCTGTGATGTCTAAGAATAAACTATATTTCATAACTCCGAGCCCTACTCATCACTCATCAATTCACCACTATTTTCCCACCTCACTCTTGATATTCCCATTACATCTGATTCCTCTCATTGTTTCCTTCAAGTTTTCCAACTTACCTAGTACAGGCGGAGTCTTGACATACCACGTTGCCGTCGGTCTTCTTGTCGTCGATCTTCTTGTCCATCTTGTCCATCTTGTCCATCTTCTTGTCCATCTTCTTTTCTTCTCTCTGTTGGATTTCGTCATGACATGTCCTTCCCCAGTATCCCCCACCCGGACATCCGATTGGGGGGATAGTTTACGTCCGGAATTTTTTACCAGGGAAAGACTCATCATGGCATTTTTATCATATAATCTTCTTGGGATATATATAAATGCGGTAGCCTCCCATTGCTATCCGCACACCACTCTCTCTTTCGCATCTTAAAAGATCCCAGGGGGCCCCAGCGTGAAGGTGAGGAGAGTGGATTTGACTAATTAGGCCCTCCGGACTTCACCGAAATTCTCCACAAGGGTTAAATATCAGTTCCATCAGGGTTTTTGACCTGATCAGAGACCAGGAAATCCCAATTAGCCTTTGCCCCCCACATTGAGTTTAAAGCGTTATAAACGTTATCCATGTGAAAGGATAACTAAGATACTTATCAAACATAACATCAAGAAAGTTAGTCTTCCAGGATGATTTAAAATTAAAGTTATGTCATTGAAATACTTGATACGCAAAATTAGCATTATTACTAAGAAATAAATCTTAAATCCCAAACCTCTCCGCAGTGCATATAAAGAGAAGGCATATGTCACTGTTGATAGTGATTCATCCGCCGGACGGGAAAGTTAAGCCTGGCGGCCTCCTTAATGCTATTGGAGTAGGCTGTGTGTGACACCGAGTTTCCTCTTCTCTCTTCCTCATCTTCATCATTATCACTCATTCCAGACATTACACTTACACATACACTCACACTAGTACACCCTAGTACGCGACATAACTCTCCACAGATACACATCAAGTACAGCGTGACCCGCCGAAGTGGTGTGCAAGTACAAAATGAGTCACAGTCATGCCATCTATCCGCAATATGCGGAATCCGAATCACGTAAAGTGAAGTGGGTAGGCAGTAGATACAAATATACTAAGAAATAAACGTGAAGTTCTGTCTACATTAATAATAAGATTATTAGAACGACACCATTTTTAAGTTTACAAATACTATTAATTAAATTTTAGTTTGCGCAATACCTAGATGCGAAACAGAAACAAGATGAAATTAAACTTCTATCAAGATTAAGTAAACTAACACTTCAATATTATTAATTTATACAGTGATAAGAAAATTGTAAAACAAATGTAAAGGAAAAATCGTGAACTGAATATAATTTATTAAAGTAATAACTTATAGGATTGATAGAATTATGAAAAAAACTTTAATTTTTATATTCGTGTGGAGTGGAGGGGACACACAGGTATGCAAGAGATAATTTTGATTGTGCTACTAAACCACTTGAGTCTTGGTGTCTAGCCAAAAGACACAAAAACCCTATAAGGAAGAATGTAGGCCTGCTGTTTTATCGTCGTTAAAATCGACATATTTTCACACATTCCGACAGCTTAGTGTCAAAGGACACTAACTCCAAAAATCGACTTTTTGAGTTATTTATAGTATCACTAGTGGCTTGTGCAGCAAATGCTGCAAACTAAGTTCATTAGACGCTCAAATAAACATTTTTCAGATTTATTTTCAATGAAGAATACCAGACATTCGGAAAGTTATTTGCTTCCATAACAGTGAAAGATACTCTCTCTCTCTCTAGCCAATACTGAAGAGAACCACGCATATAAATATCTACACCATACCGCCATTAAATATATGAAAAAGACCCAACCCCACTTGATTAATGGTCGGCCGTGTAGCTCAGTTGGTAGAGCAGCTGGCTACGGACTGGAAGGTCCGGGGTTCGATCTCAGGTGGTGACAGGATTTTTTTCTCCTTGCCAAACTTTCAGAACGGCCCCGAGGTTCACTCAGCCTACTATAAAATTGAGTACCGGGTCTTTCCCGGGGGTAAAAGGCGGTCAGAGCGTGGTGCTGACCACACCACCTCATTCTAGTGCCGAGGTCATGGAAAGCATGGGACTCTACTTACATGCCCCCCAAGTACCTTCATGGCATGTTAGGGGATACCTTTACCTTTTTTTACCCACTTGATTAATAACTATAAAAATATTTGATTTTTAATAATATTATTATCTTACGTAAGTTTTATAGCTTTCAGTAACATATACTATATAATATACTATATAGCCGCCACTCAGTAAAATATAGAAATCAAAATCTAATTTAAGTTATCCTCTACATCTACTTATATAACCTCAAAACGTTTCACTTTCATATCAATATAGCATTAATATGTATAATTAATGAAAAATAGTCACATCATGGCATTAACTACAATAATATTTCATTTCTAATGGTAATAATGTCATCAAACCACCTCAAGTTTTGTAGTTTTTAATATCCAATACACAGCTGTACTCAGAAAATTACACACCACAGAATCAGACCTGTAAATTATTTTTAGTAAGTGTTAAAGTTTTTAATAACCAATTTAATTTGAGCTCTAATGTGTCAGCATTCTTGCAGATCATGGCCTTCGTGTAATATTGTTTACTATAGTAGGTATGTGTTTTGTTTTATTCTGAAATGCAACACGGCCGACTTGATGCTCGCTTCGCTCCTCCTTTACAAAAAAGCGAAGGGAATATCAAGTCGGCCGTGAATGCTATTAGCTAGTTCTCAAAACTGACGACAGATGGATTTTGGAAAATAGGAAAAATTATGTTTAAAAATTGACATTTCACTGAAAAGTACTATCTTTCCGAAAAACTTTGAGTTCCAAGCTTCAAAATGAGGGGTCATTTATTAAAATCCGTCCAGTCGTTTTCCCGTAATTTCCATTACCAGTTCAAATTACATATATAGATGTTGTATAAAGTAGCCTTTATATAGTGTGAAAGTAATATGTCTCTACAAATAATAGTTTTATTTTTTTTGGAGATAGTGTTGTGTTAATTTAGACAGATGCTGAGTGTCAAACAACACTATCTAGACTTAGTTTTCTTTGACAGTAACAAAATATAGACTAGAAGAGCACTAAGTCGAGATAGTGTTCTTTGTCTCTAAATTATTTAATATTTCTAAGATTTTATTGGTGACACTGCCTCAGAACATACAACCAAGAATGTAATACAATCGCCATACTGTTCATTGCTAGAGAATTGATAATTTTTTAATTAATAGAACAAGCATTCTTAAATCAATCCAGTTTGAAAGATGTTTACAGTTTGTAAGAAATGCAGCACAGGATTGCTCTGATAATTTGATACTCTTTTATTAGAGCTAAGAAATACTCAGTTCGAATACTAGGGGCAGGTTAATGGTGAAGATGGCTTTAGCGACATGTACAATTTCACAAGGAATGAGTGATGAAGCTAATAAGAGCATAGCTGTTAGTAGTCCATGTCCAACGCTGGATAACAGGGAAAGCCCACAAGTCCTTAAATAGTGGAAAGAAATTGCTGGTAAAAAAAGTTCTAGACAAAGATTGTATAAAATGTCCCCTTAAATGCAACCTCTCATTTAGTGCTGACAACAAACATGACATTCATAAACAATATTGGAATATTGAGAATAACTATTTGAAGCAGCAATTTTTTATGGGCCTTACAAAAGTGAAGGAAATCCAAATCAAAAAAGGATGAATCTAGAAGGCAAAACGCCATTTTTTGTCTGGTGAAAAATAAAGAAAAGATAAGGGTATGCAGGGGTTTTTTTCTCGCCATCTTTGACATATCCAACACAATAATAGAACATATTTTGAAAAAAGTGACAATAACTTAGTGGATACTGAGGAAAGCATGAACACGGACTAAAGAAATCTGAAAATACTCGTGAATATATAGTGAACCACACTGCTTCATTTTCAAGAGTACTGTTCAACAAGAGTACAAGAAACGACACTGCAAGAGAATATCTGACTTGTGATTTAAATTTACAAACAAATGTATGATTTGTATAAAGAAAAATTCAGATTTTCAACCGAGTTCTATATCTGGACTGTATACCTTAATCAAGGTAACAGGGCTGATGAATCGGTATTAAATTATAAAACGTAGGTAGCACAATAAGCCTAAGGCTGCAGTGCGTCCGGAGCAATGACGGGCCTAAATGTTGGGGCGGGGATGGAATTCAGGAATGCTAATGTTCAGGCAGAAAACCTTTCATATTATCGTCATATTTTCAAAAATAATTTTAATATAGCTTTTCATAATTCCAGAAAGAATCATTTTCTAGTTGCCAAATTTTCAGAATGGCCCCAAGGTTCACTCAGCCTCCTATAAAATTGAGTACCAGGTCTTTACTGGGGGGTAAAAGGTGGTCAGAGCGTGGTGTCGACCACACCACCTCATTCTAGTGCTGAGGTCATGGAAAGCATGGGGCTCTACCTCCATGCCCCCCAAGTGCCTTCATGGCATGTTACGGAGATATCTTTTATCAATGCGATAAATATAAATACAGGGTGCGTCAGAAAGAACGGATGGATTTCACATGGCAAGAAAATTGTAAAGATTCATCAAATCAAAAATTTATTGTTATCAACATATTCACCAATACATGCAGTTTATTTATGGAAAACAACATTATCCATATGATGTCCTTGGCTTTCAATACAGGCATCGAGGCGTTTTCTGATGTTCGCCATCACTTTCACAGTCATAGCTGGTGCAATTGCCACGATTTCTTCACGAATCGCTGTCTTCAGTTCGTCCAGTGTATGTGATCGATGTTTACAAACTTACGCCTTCAAATGGTCCCAAAGAAAGAAGTCGCAGGGCGCGAGATCTTACCGTAGCCTCGGACAATCTCAGTGCAATAGAATTTCGTCCAGGTGATTTCTTCTTTAATGTTGAACCTGTGATACGAAATGAAGCCACCCACCGCAAAATTGTATTCCGAGTTGGAATCCTAGCGTGACATCCGATGTCGAAATGAGTCCTGAGTGGCGATCACAGACTCTTCATTTTCAAAAATGTCTCTACGATGAAAGCACGTTGTACACCAGACCAACACCATATTCTCAACTGAAACTGCATTCTATGGCTGACCCAACAGTCGTGGTCCCCTTCACTATATCTCTCTCCTCGTTGCGTATCTATAGTTTGAAATCCATCCGTTCTTTCTAACGCACCCTTTATGATCACATGTCTGTAGGTAAGAAGATAGAGCAAGAGGCAGTTCATCAGTCCCACATTGAAAGAAAGGAAGCAGCTCATCAAGTAAAAAATGATTACAAAATTTAGAGCATCAGTAAATGATCTTTACTTTTTTAAATTTGATTTTGAAAGCTGTGCGCTACAGTCCGAATGTTAAAATGGAATGAGTGTTTTATAAACATAGATTAGCTGTATATAATTTGACCGTGTATGATGTAGCCAACAGAACAGCAGAAAATTTTTTATGGAAAGAGAAAATTGCAGAAAGAGGAGCTGCAGAGGTACCATCATGTCTCTTTGCTCAAATGAAAAAAACTGCAAAATGGTAAAAGGTTCTGTTTCATGTCCGATACTTATGGAGGACTGTGCTTATATCAACCATGCTCCTCTACGGTGTGAATGTTTTGGACGTACCTCAAATTGAACATTTTTTTTTTAACTAGGACATTCACAAATGTACACAGTCCACGCGCACATTGAAAAAAAAAACAGCAAAATATACAGAAATATTTGATCCATCAGAGTGGTATACTATAGTCAGAGCTGTATCAAAAATAGAAGTGGAACAGAGTAATGTAATGATGTAAGAGAAATTCAGAAGACATCAATAAAGAACAAGAAAGTTTACACTAATGGAAGCATTGTAAATGGCTGGATATAGTGTGGTTCCAGTATCAGAAAAGTGACAGTGAACACGTATTTTTTTAAAATACAATTATAATGAAGAATTCCATTGTATTGTATTGTATTGTATTGTATTGTATTGTATTTATTAACATTCCATGGTATTCATACATGCTTACAGCTAGAATATGGAACAAGTCAAAAAACTTAATACTATTTTATAAAATCTTAATTTATAGTCACAGTCTAGATGAAATATATACAGAAGAGATTTACAATATAGTCTACTAGTACAACACAAAGTTTTAGTATCAATTTCATGAAGTGTTATTGAATGTCATGAATTCACCTACAGAATAGAAAGCGTGAGAAATTAAGTACTTCTTTAATTTGGCCCTAAATAATTTTATGTTTTGAGTTTCATTTTTTATATCGATAGGGAGGGTATTAAAAATTTTTACTGCCATATAACGCACTCCTTTTTGATACCACGATAGACTTGCCGATGGAGTATGAAAGTCATTTTTTTGACGTGTATTTATGCTATGAACTGTTGAATTAGTTACAAAGTCCATAAATTCAACGTACAGAGGAAGATTACACATGGATTTAGGTTAGATAACCTTCAGCTTAAACCAAAGCATCATGGTGCACTGAAAATATACAAGATTAAAAAATGAATAATGTATTGCAACTGTATAAACAGAACATTATATCAGGAAATTACCATTTCTTTTACAACAGTTTAAAAATGAAGAACAGGAAATCGTAGTAGAAGATACTCAAGGTGAAGAGCAATGAGTGACTATAAAACTAAGAGGAAATTTTAAATTTTTATACGAGAGGTATGGATATTGATACTATTCAAAACAAATACTGAATCAAATAAAACATAATATTTTCAGATTATAATTTTATTCAATATCATTTAAGTTATAAATTCTGAGTTAAGTGTGTATTTTCTTTTTATTACGTGCAGACAGACTTTTAAATCAACTTAATTTGTAGCCTTTGCTATTTTTTTTAAATAAATTGATCATTAGTTAATAACTTTTTCATCCAAACTCCTCATCAGTTGTGGTAAATTAAAGTAGCATAACATTAGCAACTATTTAAAAACACTGTTATTCTAAAATGCAATGTAAATTGAAGATAACTTTGCTCTTTTATTATTTTATAAATGGACTGTTAAAATTATTGTTTCAGGTAATAGTATAAATTAATCTAATAATGATAATATTATGCTTTTATGCTTTATAAATAATATTAACTGGCACTTTTATAATAATGTTAATATGTTTTGAGTTTAGATAATGTTCCTTTATAAAGAAGAAGAAATATGATAATTGCAACTCTCCACAATAAGTTAAATTTATTAATTTGCATTGTCAAATAAATCTATAATTTTTATTAGAGTGGTTAAATTCAATATTTTGGCATTTATTTTTAACACTATATACTAAATTGAACGCTTCGTGTTAGTAACAAAGAACACTATCTCCAAAATGTGTTAATTTTTAAGACAATATTGTATATTTCTAGAAAATATGTATTGTATTGTCTTTAAGGTTATATTCTATATATATGGTTTAAATTTTATCAACATATCTCTTAAATTAAAGCAGTAGGTAACATAAGAAAATGTACACAATTAAACTGTTTTTTGCCTCTCCTGTAAAGTTATGATTTTGGAGTTAGTGTTCTTTGACATTAAGCCGTCGATTTGAACATAGAAGCTATCAAAAAATCTCAACAAACTAATTTCAAGAATTATAAAGAATTGCCCGTTGAAGATGGTATGAACATGCAATAATTTAACATGAATATTTCTCAAAGCAAAAGCCTTATATTTCTAGAGGCAAATAATCTTAAACCCTCAGCTTCCTGCTACTGCAATGCGCACCAGGAATATTTCAGGAGTAATAATTCATGCTAATTCAATCATTTCACCTAATAAAGAAGATGAAAGCCACAAGGCCTTACCTTGTTGGCGAAACGTCTAGTCCACCATCAGGGTTAGTTAAAGGGCTGCATGTCGTTGTCGGCGTCGATGCCTTCCCACTGCATGGGCTCCTATTGTTCCTAGAAAATTTCAGAAGTGTGAATAATAAATGGTAAAATTTTAATCGACGATGGTGAAGTTTTAAAGGCTATAAATGTCGTAATTTATCTCACTTTAGGACAAAAATAAAGTGAGGTGTCCCATGATACAGATTGACGCAATTAAATTAGTCATATTCCTGAATAAGTGGATTCTATGAAAGATTTAGAGTTCACTTTCTCTGAAAATTGTCTCTGTCCTAGTAGATGTCTCTGTAAACCTACAATACTGCAAGAAACTTCGATAATCGAAACAGACCAATTTCTGCCTGAAGCTTTAACAATTCACTGTGAGCTAAAGCAAAGAGATGCACTATCATCTTTACTTTTTAACTTAGCTCTAGAATATGCCATTAGGAAGTCCAGAAAAACACAGAAGGTACGGAATTGAACGGATTACATCAGCTGCTTGTTTATACGAATGACATGAATATGTATAATAAAATCCATCAGCTGTTAGGGAAAACACGGGAATTTTACTTCAAGTAAGTAATGGGATAGGTTTGAAAGAAAATCCTGACAAAATAAAGTAAATTATTATGTATCGTGACGAAAACATAAATTAACTTTAAATATAAATATAAAAATTGATAAAAATTGGAAATTTATCTTTTGAGAAGGTGGACAAATTCAAATATCTTCTAGCAACAGTAACAAATATAAATGACATCCGAAATGAAATTAAACGCAACATAAAGATGCGAAATGCCTGCTATTATTTGGTTGCGAATCTTTTGTTATCAATGGTTATTAGATAAATTCTGTAGGACTAAAAATTAATGTTTACGTAGATTGTGTTATCAAGTCCGCTTTCAAAAAACTGAACGCTAGAATTTATAAAACAGCTATAATATATATCATTTGTTCAGTATGGTTGTGAAAATTGGATTTTCACTTTGAGAAAGGAACAGAGGTTAAGTGTGTTCTAGAATAAGGTGCTTATGAAAATATTCGGGGTTAAGAGGGATGAAGTTACAAGAGAATGTAGAAATTTATACAACGCCGAACTGCACGCATTGCATTCTTCACCTAACATTAAATCCAGACTTTTGAGATGGGCAAGGCACGTATCACGTATGAGTGAATCCAGAAATGCATATAGACTGTTGGTTGGAAGATCTGAGGAGAGAAAGACCTTTGGGGAAGCCCAGAAGTAGACGGGAAGATAGTATTAAAATGGATTTGAGGAAGATTGACTATGATGGTAGGAATCGATTAATCTTGCTCAGGATAGGGACCGACGTTGGGCTTATGTGAGGGCGGCAATGAACCTCCGGGTTCTCTAAAATCCATTTGTAATTAAGTTTTAGTATTATTATTATTATTATTATTATTATTATTATTATTATTATTGTTATTATTATTATTATTATTATTATTATTATTATTATTATTATTACTACATATTTATTGAAATGGATAGAACTGCTGCTGAATTAGCCGTGAAGAAGAAAGTCAATAAATATGCTCATCTTTTAGACAATTATATCTTTGTCCCATTTGCTGTGGAGACCTTCGGTCCTTGCAGTCATGACGCTAAAGTTTTGGTATCTCAAATCGGCCAAATTTTGATCTCCATTACTGGTGATCGCCGTTGCACCACTTATTTGCGTCAGCGCTTAAATATTGCTATTCAACGCGGAAATGCAATGAGCGTTTTGGGTACTCTTCCAGAGTCCAGCCCTTTGGACGAACTTTTTCTCCTGTAAAATTTTTTATCTCTATGTAAATGTTTATATTTAGTGTTTATATATGTGTAATTGTAACAGTGAAAATATTGTTAATCCAATAATTATTTATTTATTTATTTATTTATTTATTTATTTATTTATTTATTTATTTATTTATTTATTTATTTATTTATTTATTTATTTATTTATTTATTTATTTATTTATTTATTTATTTATTTATTTATTTATTTATTTATTTATTTATTTATTTATTTATTTATTTATTTATTTTTCATAAGTGTATATTATTTTTGGGAGTGTTTTTGTAAGTAATTTTATGAGGTTGTTATTGATATGCTGATAAATTATTTGTAATGATAGAAATATAATTCATAGAGGTAATGCTAGTAATAATGTTAATGTTATGTGATTTGTTCTGATAAAAATATATGGAAATTAAAATAGGACATTAGTTAATAATGCACATACAATATCAAACACTTGCATTTTCAATTAATTTTAAAGTGCACATTCGCTGTAATGAGTTGGCCTACTATGAACATTGATTAGATCTTTATTACAATAAAAAAAAAAACTAAAGAATCTTTACTATAAAATGTTAGTATATTTTAATAGTATTTAATAATTCACACACGTAATTATATAAAATCTAGTACTTAATAATTGTTCTGTTGAGTGAGATGAATATGTTCCTATTTTAAGGCTTTATTGTCTGGTTTTAGGGCGGAAAGCTGTAGACTATTTCTGTAATTTGATTTCATGGATAAATCCTTAGAGAATCTAGATATGAACTGATAAAATATTATATTTCTTTTTAGATATTTAATAGTAATAATAATGAAATATAATAATGATTAATAGTATTTGTAATATTACGATTATATAATAATAATATTGGTTATGTTTCATATTTTTATTGATTCGTATTTTATTACTTTATAATACATACATTTTGCAGTAGTCTCCAAATTTGAAATACTATTTAAGTACAATTTACGATTCACAAAATTCCAAACTTTCAGAAGCGCTGCATTATACGATTTATTTGTATACATGTAGTCCTTCTACTCAATTTGATGGAGAAATTGCAGCAATCAACATGGCATTAACAGAACTTATCAAATTAATATGTAGATGGGAGGATAATATTAAAATGTATTTGAGAGAGGTGGGATATGATGGTAGGGAGTGGATTAATCTTGTTCAGGATGGAGATCGATGGCGGGCTTATGTGAGGGCGGTAATGAACCTCCGGGTTCCTTAAAAGCCATAAGTAAGTGTAAGTAAGAAAGTATGTTCAAAAATGCTGTTATATTTAGCGACTCAATTTCTGCAGTCGAAGCCATAGCTTCAATCAATATTTCTGCGAATTCCAAAATAGCAGAAATTGAATCATGCATACACATACTCATATAACAAAACAAAAACCCGTATCTCCAATGGATCCCTGCCCATTGTGATATTATGGGCAATGAGATTGCAGATTGTCTGGCAAAGAAGGGAACTAAAATATTACAAGTATCCTTGAAATAGATATCTTATCACAGTGCCAAATTGTTCATACAAACACAATTTCAAATCAAAATTCTAATGAAATTTCAAGAAAGTAGTAATAATAAATCTTTGTCAGTATTGCTTACTGAAGAAAAACATATATATGGGTACTTGATTCTCCTCGACATGATGCAGTAGCAAAATTTCGGATGTTAACTAGACATGATGTTTAGCAGCACACCTGTTTAAAATTGAAATTTTTGGTTAATCAAAATGCATCCTGTGTAACCTAGAAGACTCTTTGACGAATCAAGAACATTTACGAAAATATTCAGCTTTGGCATCAAATCTTTTGGATTCGGACTCTAAATTATACTGGGAAGCTGGACGGCGAATGAAGAACTTCCAAGTTTAGCGCCTGGGCAATAGATACTACTACTACTACTACTACTACTACTACTACTACTACTACTACTAGTACTTCTACTACTACTACTACTTCTACTACTACTACTACTACTACTTCTACTACTACTACTACTACTACTTCTACTACTACTACTACTTCTACTACTACTACTACTACTTCTACTACTACTACTACTTCTACTACTACTACTACTACTACTTCTACTACTATTACTACTACTTCTACTACTACTACTACTACTACTACTACTACTTCTACTACTACTACTACTACTTCTACTTCTACTACTACTACTTCTAGTTCTACTACTACTACTACTACTACTACTTCTACTACTACTTCTACTTCTACTACTACTACTACTACTACTTCTACTACTACTACTACTTCTACTACTACTACTACTTCTACTACTACTACTACTACTTCTACTACTACTACTACTACTACTTCTACTTCTACTACTACTACTACTACTTCTACTACTACTACTACTACTACTACTTCTACTACTACTACTACTTCTACTACTACTACTACTTCTGCTACTACTACTACTTCTACTACTACTACTACTACTACTTCTACTACTACTACTACTACTTCTACTACTACTTCTACTACTACTACTACTACTACTACTACTATTGGAAAAATCATATTAAAGAAATTACCCCCAAACTAAATTCAGCTTGTTTTGCTATTAGAACTATGCAAAAGATAGTAAATATCAATACCTCAATACCTTCCACAAATAGTAACAGTATATTTCTATTACAAAAAAGAGTAATTAGAATAATAGTAGGTGCCAAATCTAGGGAATCTTGTAGGACTATTTTCAAAAAACTACAAGTAATGCCCATGGCTTGTCAGTATATCTTTTCATTAATAGTCTTCCTCGTATGTAATTGTGAAAACTTTGTAACTAATTCAACAGTTCATAGCATAAATACACGTCAAAGAAATGACTTTCATACTCCATCGGCAAGTCTATCGTGCTATCAAAAAGGAGTGCGTTATATGGCAGTAAAAATTTTTAATAGCCTCCCTATCGATATAAAAAATGAAACTCAAAACATAAGATTATTTAGGGCCAAATTAAAGAAGTACCTAATTTCTCACGCTTTCTATTCTGTAAGTGAATTCATGACATTCAATAACACTTCATTAAATTGATACTAAAACTATGTGTTGTACTAGTAGACTATATTGTAAATCTCGTCTGTATATATATTTCATCTAGGCTGTGACTGTAAATTAAGACTTTGTAATAGTATTAAGTTTTTTTGACTTGTTCCATAGTTCTGGCTGTGGAGCGGTGTGTGAATGCCATGGAATGTTAATGAATACAATACAATACAATACAATACAATACTACTACTACAACTATTACTGCTACTACGATTTATTTTGTTTATATCTATTGATAAGAAAGGATGGTCATCAAACAAGGGTAATGTATTAAAACCATAAAACCTCTTTGTTCTCAGTAATTTTTAAATTGCTTCGCGGGATCGGTAGTGTTTTTAAATGTGCCTGTCCAGTCGAAACTTAATTTTCAGTCCCCAATATACACATTTATTCCTAGAATCGCCATTTACGCCACAAAACGTAAATGCTTTTATTCCCTATTTATTGTTGTAGTTTTCAAGCAGAAATCTTAATATTACTTAGAAAGCTTACCTCAGTGGGAAGAGGTTCATCCTAGTTGTCACATGGGAATAGAACCGAGCTCCTCAATACACATATTCTCCATAAAACACTATCTTTGCTTGCTTTAATTGAAATCAGAAATCATAATGGCGGTCCAATATGTCATTTGGATTGTTGAAGACGGCATTGTTACGCGTTGAGCAATGAACGTGAATTCCATAGAGAATGAAAAAATGGAACTAGCGTCAGTGAATAGAAGCTGTAAATAAGAAAATTGATAGTACTTGGATTGAGAACTTTCGACTTGATTTTAAATGTACTCGACGAGCCACAAGGGAATTTAAATATTGTCGTTTTCATATTTCATATTTAAAACGATAATTTTTTATTTTTCTGAAGAAATTGATACAACGTACATTTTATGATGCAGTTATATATTTCATTCCTGTTAGTTGATTTTTATCGCTATAAAAACCACAAATTCTTACTTTTTTCGAGAATATTAATTTCAACACTCTTTTTCTCAGAGATCTTCTTCCTCTTCTTTTATTAATTTTGTAGCTGAAACTTCATTCTATACTATCTTATGTTGGCTGCATTTTCATAACAGTTAAGAGATGAACCTTAATGTTGCGACTGTGCAGTTAAGAAAATAAGTTCTTCTCATGTGTTCATTTGTGTATTTGGTTTTTAAAAATTACATTTCTTCCATTTTCTCTGGAACAAGTGAAAGTAGACAGTTGAAATTTCACAGTTTTTTTTATAATACTATGTTATGTCAGTCCACAACCAGAGTGGACCAAGTCCACCAGTGATCAGTTTGTGGATTAATACAATCTCGGATGAAGAAAACTTAGATTTATTTATTTTTTAATTTATTTATTGGTCGACCAAAAAACTTGCTATACAGACCACTGTTAAATTATGGAATATCCCATACAGAATATCATACTGAGGTTGGCTGTAAAGGCTCCTCTAATTAAATTTATTTTTTAATTAATTAATCATTTTTGTGAAATATGAGAATAAAAATATGATGATTTTCTGTGTTAAAATTATGAAGAGTCGTCAGTATCGCTAAGAAAGATGTCTTGAGGTAGTTTTCTTTTAACTCTAGATGGCTGACAAGATCTTGCTCCAATGTTATATGTTACAGCCCCAGGAACGCCAGGAAGTTTGTTGAAGAAAGATTTTGACATTGAATGGATGTACTGTTCTAGTGGAATAATTCCCAATTCTTGATGCAGTTGCTGATTTCTTACAAACCACCGGGCATTTGTTGCTGTTCGCAGGAACTTGTTCTGAAGAACTTGCAGGCGATGCATGTGAGTCTTATTAATTGCAGTCCCCCACACTGGCGCTGCATAAGTTAAAAGAGGTCGTACAAGCGAGGTGTAGAGTAGCATTGAACAGTCCAATCCAATTTGTGAACGTCTATTAACCAAAGGGTATAATTTTCGAATTCTGGAAGAGGCTAGCGTAACAATGCGAGTTATATGGGCATTCCATATAAGTTTCGTATCTAATAATATTCCCAAATATTTTACAGCTTCTTGACTAGAGAGCCATGTAACTTGTTCATTTAGAAGAACCAAATGAGGTGGATTATGAATAGGCCTTAAAGAGAAGATTTTAGCTTTAGATTTATTCATTGCTATAAAAAACAAAGCCTATAACTCATGTGTTACTCCACAGAGGGTAGCATTTCCTACGGAAGGTGAAGGTTGCTAAACGTAAGCCAGGAACTTTGAGTTTCAATATCTCAGAACTATTCCAGATGGACTTGGTCCACTCTGGTTGTGAACCCCTCATATAGAACTGGTAATGTTCAACCGCGGAGCTACGAAGCGTCTCTCTGTATAAGAATATTAATTACTCAATGGCATTGCACTCAAAGAAAATACAACAGAGAGGATTTACTCAAAGCATGAAGAAATTATATATAAGAAATGAATCTGAACTTAAAGGGTACTGTGTATAGACATTTCGCTAGCCCGCGCTACGAGCGTGCTAAACTATAGATTGACAACTTCAAGTGAAACCCCGTAAAACACGCCAACTTCTGGAATCTCTCTCTTTCTTTCTTCTCTCTCCCTCGCTCCTCGTCATTCAGTCACCAATCACCACGTAAATATCTGAGAGGGTGTGTGTGGGCATCGCGACCAATAGAAGAACCACTCTCCAGTATTACCACAATAACGGATTCTTCATTTTTGCCTCGACTGTCGGCTAGGAAGGTTCCATTACGCTAGCATTGCAGGCAACTAGTCAACCTTTTAATGCATTTGTTAGCAGGTTTGACGAACTGTGAGTGGACCTGCAAGTACATAGTGCATACTGCTCTCTCCCGTCCCCCCGTGCTTTTTCATTTGCTCCTCCCCAAGACAGCCAGCGCTCACGTAGTCAGGGTTTCAGTTCGATTTGTCAATCTAGAGCCCCGGTTATCGACTGGTTACTTGTACAGGATTCATATCATATCATATCATATCATATCATATCATATCATATCATATCATATCATATCATATCATGTCATATCATATCATATCATATATCATATCATATCATATCATGTCATATCATATATCATATCATATCATATCATATCATATCATATCATATCATATCATATCATGTCATATCATATCATATACCGCTAACACAGGTTTATGAGTACGAAATCGTTAGTTCCCTGATCATCCACCGGAAGCCCGCGCTAAGAATGTCTATGAATATGGCCCAAAGCAGCTTGTATCTGCAGTAACATATGGGACTCGAAATACGAAATTAAAAAAAAAAAAGTCTACTAGGTGGACTAACGTGTTATTAAGAGAGTTGGAAATAAGTGAGGACATAAAACCTTGTCATTGTATAAAACACGACACTGGCTTAGATTTATTTAAAATGTTCTCCATAGAAAATAAGTGCAGTCCTATCATAGGTCGCCTGCCGCTCCCCTTCATCTGCTATGTTTGACTCTACACTCAGTATATTTCCGGACAATATTGCTTTGTGAACGAAAAAATCTAAACAAAGATCGTGAGTAGCAGACGAAAATTTACGAGTTGTATTAAGAGTGGCAATTTGTGACGTACTATCCTAGGTTGTTGTAGCGCATTAAAAACAAAAGTGAAATAAAATATGATCTGTCCATCTATTAGTCAGTATTGTGTAATTTACGTCAGATGCTTGTGGTGAGAATCCGTCATTAGGATCCGAACGGAGTGCTCTATACTCTAGATTGATATTAGGCTACATCTTATGTATTGCGGCTTGCGTCCAGTGATGTCATCGTGAGTACAAATTTGCCGACGGCTGGCATATACTAACTAGCTCCGCAGTTAAGCAAGCGGCAGTATTCGAACCGGCAGCAATGTATTGTGAAGCGCCTGGTTTGAACGTAGGAATATTTTTTTTTTAATATTACATCTCCTCTCTCGCTCCCCCCCCCCAGCCTCCACCATTCAATGCGGCCAAGGTCATTGACTCTACCTGCACGATACCAACACAACTCCACGAGTCCCCACGTTCTGCTTGCCACTTATCCTGCGGAGCCAGTTAGTATACGAACTGTATTACTGATTTGTAAACCGCGGGAGTGCTGGCCTTTTACCGTCAAGTTAAGTATGACTGGAGCGTTCTGTGGCGAGTGTACTGAACTCTCAGGTAAGCAACTCACTGTGCGTGCTTCAGAAGTATAGTCTTGAGTATATGAATTGCATACATACAATAATCATACATTTCGTATTTATGTAATTGATGCGATGTTGACGGAATTTTGCAGTCCGTGCGTCAGACAAGTTAAATGCACCATGTTGGAATACCGCTCTTTAAGGTGTTTTGCTGCCTTAATAATATATGGAGCTGCATCAGTGACAAAACGTAGTACATTATTATATTTAATCCTTTCCGACCATAAAAGGCGCACAGTCTTATAACTTAAAACTTGGACAATAGTTGCATGGTTTACCTTTTCCAGTTTCTCTGAAGTTAGCACAATTTTTTTTCTTACACAGTTCTCGGAAAGTATACCGACCACCACATTTGCCACATATCTACCACTGACGTCTGTAGACTCATCAACTGAAACCCATATATTTTCTGATCGTTTACGCTTTCTCGAATTTTGGCAATACAGTAGTATTCTGTTACAAAATTGTAAATATTCTTTACGTATTGTTGCTTCTCCTGGAATATGTTGATTTGTGTATTTTTCCAGAAATTATCTAAAGTGGGGATTGTCTAAAGTTCTAAATGGATTGTTTGTGTGGACCAACATGTCACGTAAGTCTATATATTGAATTGTGACCGACTATTTGAACTCGATTGGTTCTTGTTTGAATTGCGTTCAACATTTTCCTTGTGTGCTTTACTATTACAGTGTCTTTCAAAATAGTACTTCTTAGTTCGTAATAATCTGAAATAACACATGACACATACAACACTTTCTCCTTCTATAATAGCCTAAGTATATCGCGTCCGAATTGTTCCACTAAATTATTTAGTATTGCACTTCGTGAACGAGTTGTTTTAGGCATTGTAACATGTGTCATTTCACACACGCAACTCTTCAGTATGACAGCTAAACACACTCTGAATGTTTCGGGTTCGATGCACGGCAATCGCCGTATTAGGGCCCGCACTTCCGCGGTCTACTGATTTGTTATGAATATGATTTTGGTGATGAATGAAGCCGGTGATATTCAGTGTAATCTATGCTAATAACTTAGGCCTACATAGAGTTTTACATTTATTTGTACAACAAAATATACAGAGTGACAAACATTTATTGACAATAAATCTTAGTTTGATCACACAATAAAATATTATAGCAAGATTACATCCCTTACAAGATTATTTCAAATGTACCAATGCACATACAATACAAAACGAATTTAAACAAAATACATATGAAAACAATTCATGAAAATTACAATGTGAAATTTCGTTCAAAACATGAATTTCATATTTCTAACAGCTTAAACACACAACATAAAATCATAACCTCAACAGATATAAACAGATACATAACCCATACATAATATTTCATATGTGGTCATTCTACAAAAAATCTTTAGACAAATCAAGGAACTTCGACATATTTCACAAATTAAATACTTGTTCTTGTAATGGTGTTTTATGAGTAGAATTTATGATACGTGAACTATAAAAACAGATGATATAACGAAATATAAAATGACATGCTGTTCTTAAAAGGGGTTTCAAAAGCACTCAACATTTTTTGTGATATTATCGGTGTAAACATCATCTTGATTTAGTTAACGAATGAAAATTTGTAGCATTCCTAAAGCCATATTCAAACAATGATATAAGGTTTCCTCAATAAATAATAGTTGTTACTTATCCAATTTGCATCTCTGATCAGTGGCGGCCGCCCTTTATGTGCTGCAGTGCTGCAGCACACAGTTAATTTTCTGTCCCTAGCATAATCTTACTGCATTTATATTTTCTTCCTTTCATTCGCGTTACGTGTTCCAATGCACGCAGAATCGGGAACTGCTATTGTCTATAGCTTGTGCGTCGTCTGCAAGTCCCAGTCGGTAACCTGTGCTGACTTCCTTATCGCAGTGCACTGCAGTGAAATGCAGCGAACCTTGCACATGCGCACAGAGCTTACATTCGCTTGTTGTATGACGTAATCTATGGTTTCCCATTATACGAGCGTAAACAGTGTGCGCTACAAGAAAACGCAGCGAATTGAAATGACTCGTTCGCATTGGCGTTTTATAAAATCTACAACCAATCAGGAGTGAGTGACTGTTTGTATAGATGGTTTGCAGTCTACAAACAACGCGGACGTCACGACATCTCTGAGAAGCAGTCGTGTATATTTGTGACTTTGTATCGATTTTACAAGACCTTATCACAGAATGTAGGGACGAATATTTTATTCTTATGCTAATTATTAAACTTTCCTGTAAAACTGAAACGTATTGTTTATAACATTTATTATTAGCATATTTATGTGTACTATATTTAATACAATTTAATTAAAAGATGCTCTATTCCTTCAACCTTCCGACAGATGGCTTGAATGCACCGGAATGCTATTCGAATTTAAAATTTTGATTGCTGGTTGCCGACATGGAGGGGTTGAATTCCAAAGTAACTAGCAGCAGTGTTTCCAACTGGACGGAAATTCCGTCAGTTCCGTCAAAACTGATGGAATTTCAGTGTAGCGGACGGGAAAAGAATGGCTTTGACGGGTGACGGATTTTCTGGCGGAATTACGATTTACATCACCTTTTGACTTTTTAACTGTTGTCATTTTTAATTGTTTAATTTTTGAGGGAACGTAGACCAACCCAGCACATCAACTGCAGATCTAGAGGCAGATGATGTGCATGAATTATTATTTTTATCAAGATTGGTAAGAAAGTTGCGTTAATATTTGTGTTCATTTTTATATAGATATATTAAGTGGGTCTTATTTCTTTTAAATTCTAACGGATTCTGACGGAATTCCAGGTGTTAGACTGACAGGGATACTTTATGTGTTGCGAACACTGATTGGCAGATTCTGCAGCATGAACTTCATACTGCTCCACTAGTGAGTAGATCAACCAAATTTTAAAGACTTTTTAAAGTAAATTTCCATATTGTAGCACACTCTCATTTTCAGCCACGAGCCGCCACTGTCTCTGATGATTGTATTGTTTTATATTAAACGACCTTTAAACGAATTAAGAGACCGTTATTATCGATGAACGGTTATTTACAGTACGGCCGTGGGACGAGCTGTATCGGAAGCAGGTCACTGCTGTAGGTTTGTTATCAACGTTTCTGACTAAATTACAGACTACCAACTTCCATACATAATGCGTGAGTCACCCACAATTAGCTCATGACTTCCGCTCTCCCGCATTGACACATGATCTTCGGCATTTAAAGGTGATCACATAACTTGCGTGCTTGATATTATGTTTTGGTCCCATTATTATTATTATTATTATTATTATTATTATTATTATTATTATTATTATTATTATTATTATTATTATTATTATTAAAAAGGATATTCCTATTAAATTTCCATTTCGCGCATTTCATTTCTCATAGGTTGGTAAGTCTGACGTTACATGCGCTCTGCGATTGTCAAGAATGATATTTAGGTTATGCGATTTGTAACCACGGTATATAGATAAATTTAGTTTATCTCAATACTCACACATTATCTGCTTCCACCCTTAACGACAGCATTGAAAAATGCACATAAATACTCGATTCTAGCGATGAAGTTTACAGATGAATGCGATCACAGCTTAGCTTTCGGTTCCTGCTTGCGCTCCAACATGGCGTGTATGATCCCGCTAGGCTTGTCGACTGGCTCGTACACCTCCTTGTTTTCTCCTTTGACGATGCTTTGCGGGAACTTGGACAGATCTAGCGTGAAATAGTGCTTGTTGGGCATAGACATGTCTATGCGGTTGATCTGCAAAAGGAAGAAAAAACATATTTCATGTCATTAAATACTATAAACAAACTGATATAGCTGGGTCGATAACTTATGGGCATTGAGGAACATTGTACAGTAATGGCAAAAAAACCGGACCGACCATTGTAGCTGATTTCAGAGCCTTGTTCACTCCAGAGTACGATAGACTGGTAACTAAGACTTTCGTGGTTCGAATCCTGCCTGGGAAGGAAACTTTTTTTTGTTCCTTATTCAAATTTATTCCCAGTACTTTTCGATTGCAGCGATATTTTACTACTTAATTATACTTATAGTTAAACGCTGTTTATACAGCCATCACTTATGCATGGTTTATTAGTAACGTCTTCTGTCCCGACTCTGCATGTTTCATACAAAAATTATACACGGTTTATTAGTAAGACCAACAATCTACAGGGTGTTTCCGAGGTGGTGTTACAAACTTTCAGGGATGGTGGCGAATGGCACATGCATCAATTTGAGATAAGGAACCCTGGTCCGGAAATGACCGAATCGAAAGTTATAAGCAAAAATAGTTGTGTGGAAATGAAATAATTTTATTCCTCTGTACACCTTATTTATGTGTATTTATCTGTACATCTTACACATACTGTATTCATCTGACGTTGTTTACGTTGTCTACTTACAGTATTCCATTCAATGCTCTGTCTGAGGGATGGGGACAGGAAACTACACTAAAGCAATGCAGATAGGGCAATGTGTAACGGACATGGTCGATCCTGATATGCACGTCTGTAGACAGCAGTGTATGTACAAGTTGCAGTGTCCAGTCGATCAGTCCTTGTGAAATGGAGGAGTACACGAGAGCGGAATAAGCAGACCTGATTTTCGAATATGGATGAGCCAATGGGAACAGTAGACAAGCTCACAGATTGTATCGGGGCAAGTACCCACGTAGGAGACATCCGGCCCATACCATCTTTCAACGACTGTTCCAAAAGTTAAGGGAAGGAGGGCACGTGATCCCAAATTACAATTCCATTTCCACACAACTATTTTTGCTTATAACTTTCGACTCAGTCATTTCCGGACCATAGTTCCTTATCTCAAATTGATACATGTACCCTTCGCCATCATCCCTGAAAGTTTGTATCACCACCTCGAAAACACCCTGTATAACTGGTAGTGTGTGTGTGTGTGTGTGTGTGTGTGTGTAATACCTACCCACTTCATTTGCGTGATTCGGGTTCCGCACACTGCGGATAGATGGCAGGACTGTGACCCATTTTCAAGTTGCACACCACTTCGGCGGGCCACGTTATGCCTGATGTGTACCTGTGGAGTTTTTTTTGTCTTGTACTAGGGTGAGTGTATGTGTAAGTGTTCGTGTTATTGTAGTGTTGGAAATGAGTGAGGATGATGATGGTGAGGATAGGGAGAAGGGGAAACCCGGTGCCGGCACGTAGCCTAGTCCTGTCGAATAGCACCAAAGGGCCCGGCAGGCGTAACGCCCCCATCCTACGGACGAATCACTATCAACAGTGACATATGCCTTCTCTTTATATGCACTGAGGAAAAATTTAACCAAGATATACTGGTGCACAATTTAGTGATTAGAAGTTGTGTACCGCCATCTCTCCTAGTCCCGAGGTAGAAATCCCGCCGGGAATCGAACCCGGGCCGGCTAGTCTGGAGGTAGACGTACTATCACAGAGCTAATTCGGCGGACTCTATAACTGGAAGTAAACACATATATTTACGTGATTATGGTTCCGTGAGACGGTGAGTTTCGAACGAGAAAAGTGGTCTATGACCTTGAAGCTCACGCAACTAATTCAACAATCCCAACGTCTTATTTCAAGGGCGCAAGAATTGCTGGTATCTTTTAGATTTAATTCATTCATTTCCCTATTCCACTTATTCATTTGTTCATTCACTCATTCATTCATCTATAACAATCTAACCAGATACATTTACAAGTTGGCATACCTGTTCTACTTTGTCAAGAATCATCTTCTCTGCTAGGTACAGAGTATTCTGAACGGATGGCGAAAAGATCCCTGTATCTGGTGGGCCGGCGAACTTGTCTAGAATGCACTCTTTTACAGTTTCCCTGAGAAGAAAAGAGGCAACGATTAAAACTAGACCACAATTTATACATCTTGTTTACAATGTGTTTGTCGACAGTAGTAAGTCTACATAGCTTCTGAAATCTCATGTGGGATAGTAAACAATTACTATTCTAATAAAAGAAGTTCTTCGACAAGGTTTTATTGGGATAAGAAAGGACATACATGACTTAGGGTCATATTCATATACGAGAATTTGGACCAAAGTTGACTTTGGAAAGTACAAAGTCACCATTTTCCTATTCACAGTCGACACTTCGACGAAAGTAAACTTCAATGGTGACTTTACTTCGAAGTCGCCGAGAATCTATGACTTTGACTCTCGTTCGTGAACATAATGAAAATGGCTGATATTTGGAAAATTGTTGAATTTTCCGAGAATATTGAGGACATCTAAGAGATTATTAAAGCTGCTCATGTTTCATAGTGTATTATTATATATAGATAATAAATTAAAGTCAAAGTATCGATTTGATATACAGACAGTATTAGATATCCTCGTCATGTTTCAACATTCATTGATGAATAATAATCAAAGAGAATTATCTCTTCCACCAATAATATAACTTATTTCATCGCGATTTCACGCTACAGGTAAGGATTCATAGCTTTAATTCTATAGAGCAGCGGTGACCAAAACTCGAGCTGCAGTGATTACATGCGACAGACAGCCTGTGAAGTAAGGAGACGGAGGAAAGGTACTTGGCATGAAAACTACAACCAGTGATGGTTCCTGTACTAACATCTTGATCAATCCCGCGGATAAAAATCTAAAGCTTTGCTGTATCAGTAATGTCACTGCTGTCATCAAGAGGCAGTGAATAATATACGATTTTTCTTGCTTCGTTTTTTAACTTCCTCTTGAATATAATAAGGAATTTTCTGAATTCTTCTCTCGATACTTGGTCGAGAAATTCGTAGTTTTTCAAAATTAAAAACTTCTTATGAACAAGTTTTTTAAGCTATTTTAATTATTACTCTTTTGGGAAATTCGACTCTATTAAAAGGCTTCAGAGCTCGAGATATTTCAAACTCCATTACGTAGCTGACTTCCTTACATTTATTTATGTTGTCTTTCTCTACTTGGCTATGATTTAAGAGATGTCAATTCCTGGCGTTTAACAGTTCGTTGGCACATTATATTGAATCAGTTTTTCTACAATATTATTATTAAATGAACAACTAATAAATAGTTACCCTTATCTAAAGATTAAGAAGATTAAAACTGAGGTAAAACCTAATAATTTTATCCTTCAAGGGAGAAGATCTAAACATATCAATATTCATAAACGTACAGAAGAATTGAGGACCGTTTTTGCAAAACTTGCTAACTGAAAAAAACTAAATTTTACAGGAGAGACAAAAAACTGAATGAAGACAAATAGGTTATAGGTGCAATCATCACACTTTGATACACTATAATGGAGAGAAATAATTCAATTTTACTAAGATAACTTTAACATCGTGTAGAGGCTTGCTTTATGTTAACGAATCCACCAAAATCTTAATTTTGCAAATTTTGCGGTTAGCAAGTTTTGCAAAAACTCTCCTCAATTATAGAAATACGTACTTAGAAGTTATTAATGATGATAATAATAATAATAATAATAATAATACATTATTCAGCGTGGCAATTAATGTTTCTATATAAGTTACTCCTAATTGAACCGTTGAGCAAAGTAAACATATTACATTTTCTCCGACAGAACAACAAAAAAGTTCTTCTCATTCTTTACGAAACCACCTCTTATTACTTGTAGAGACAGAGTTTGTAGAGCGACGGGATACCGCCACTTCTTGCCTTCAGTACGTGAATGAAACACACAGCAATGTACAGGAAACTCCTCGTACCCGTTTGAATGTCTGTGATTACACGATGTAATAACGACACCTGCTTTGGTCACTGCTGCTATAGAGGATAGATTATACAGTAGGATATGCAGCTAATTTATAATTCTTGCGGCTGTCTTAATAATGTTTTCTGCATATTGATTTCCGATAATTTTTAAGTAGTTTCCGCAGACATGCAGGGAGTAACTCTGGAACTGTCAGCAGGATAATACGTCTCTTTCATAGTCTGTCATTGGTGGTATCTTCTTATCTTCCATATCTTCAGAATAAAATTATTCTATAATGAAACAATTTGAGGGCTTAATGTAAAACTAACGTAACTACAATCGATGTTTTAGTCACAACAAAATTCTTAACAGGCAATACTATGTATTTTAATTTACAATTCATGTTGGAAAATGTTCAGCTAAGCCTCGTATTAATAACAAATATCAAAATATGATTAATTATTATTCAGTCAATATGGCTTAAGCATTGCATTACATGTGAAAGAAAAACATATGAGAAAAAATATTGATGTGTTACATCCTATTTAATCTTGATACACACGTTTTCGCCCCTAATGGGGCATCTTCAGGTACAAATCATCTAAAATCAATTACAATACAAGCTTACATTTGAAACTGCCTTGACTAGAATAAAGTATGACATAGTGACTATATTATCTATACCAACATTAATTGTCCTGTCAAAATTAAGAACAAATTCATTTTAAAACAATGTGAATGTGCTCCACGAAATTAGTTACACATGCTTCATGACTCCACATTTGGTAATATTTGATTTTAATTTGTATAGTTTTAGTATTTCAATCATTTTATTGACAACACAATACATTCGAGATACCATACAAGGGATCTACTTAGCATGGCTAAGCACATTCACATTGTTTTAAAATGAATATGTTTTTCTTTCATATGTAATGCAATGCTTAAGCCATGTTGACTGAATAATAATTAATCATATTTTGATATTTGTTATTAACACTATTTTAGATTAACTAAGTTATACCATCGTGTTTTGTAGTTACGAATTGTGTTATATACAACACTGTTCGGAACTGAGTTACGATTTTTTGTGACAAAATAGAAGAAAGAATTATTATCGATTGGTGTAAAGACCTAAAAATTTCAATTTGTGTACTTACGTTAGTTTCACCTAAGCTCTTGAATAATAAAATTATTCTTATGTAAAGCTGCAAGAACGGTTAACAATCGCTTAACATGTACCGATGTTCAATTGTTTCATTGATTTGTGACTCAAAAGATGGCTGTGATTGTGGCTATGCCTACTCTATTTCAACTATCTATTAATTTAATTCGTTTAGAAGGCAGTGATTTTGATTGCCAACATCAGAACAAGATCGTCAAATCTCGACTTAATCAAAGTCAAAGCCAAAGTCTCAGTACTAGGCTATTGTCTATGAAAATTAAACTTTACTACGAAAATCGGCTTTGGAAAGTCTTCATCCAAAGTCTCGTTCATGAATACGGCCTTTAAATCGTGATGCAAAGGGAGACGGCCAACTCACCAGACTTCGTCGAAATTGACTCCGTTCGCGGTGGAGTACTCCCAGGTGGCCGTGACGATGGTGCTGAAGATGCGGTCGTTCACATCGGGCAGTGTGCGGTACTCGTCCTGGATGAAGTCCGTGAAGGCGGACTGCGTTGTCTTCAGCACGCGCAGGTTGCGGAGCCCTCCAGTGATCTTCGGTCGCTCTGTTAGACAAACCCTATGATAGTTATCTGATGTTTTTCGAGCTTCAACTGTGTTTTATACAGATTAGTTTCAAATGTTTTAGAATTACGAGATTTCAGATATTCACTATGGTTTAATTGCGATATAATTTTGGATGTTTTTATTTTAGTTTCACGTTTCGGAATTTAATAGCTCAAAAATATTCAATGGAAATATCCATTAACAAAACAAAAATAATGGCCTTTTGTGGTAAATACCCAATACCAAGCAAAATTTGTTTAAATAACACAATTTTGGAAAGAGTTAATGAGTTTAATTATTTAGAATATATATATATATATATATATATATATATATATATATATATTTGAAACGTACAAAGGACAGCCCGAAGACGTACGAGTACATGAGGAGAAACGAGCAATCTACGTTCCAACCATCCCGTATTATAAAGATAAATACCAACTTCACGATATCAGTGTTACGGGATTGATATTTGGAGCAAGAGGAACGATACCCAACTTCTCTTCTCAATTCTGTAAGACCCTAGGACTGCACAAATCTTTTCTGAACGAACTGGCCCTCCTCATAATTAAAGAGTCAGTCAAACTTTTACTGAACCACGTATATGGACTCTAATTCAGTGTATGGAAAAAAATTGACGCACCATTATCATTTTTCTTTTTCCTTCTTAGCTTTCATTGATTCTTTACTTGAATTTTTTTTCTTCTGTAAACTGCCATTGTCCACACCTGTGGAGTAACGGTCAGCGCGTCTGGCTGCGAAACCAGGTGGCCCGGGTTCGAATCCCGGTCGGGGCAAGTTACCTGGTTGAGGTTTTTTCCGGGGTTTTCCCTCAACCCAATACGAGCAAATGCTGGGTAACTTTCGGTGCTGGACCCCGGCCTCATTTCACCGGCATTATCAACTTCATATCATTCAGACGCTAAATGACCTGGATGTTGATACAGCGTCGTAAAATAACCCAATAAAAAAAAAATAAAAAAAAACGAACTGCCATTGTTTGTTTGTGTATTTGTTTGCCTTATTCTTACTCTTTTAGCTCTCATCTTCTATTTTGTTCTTGTATTGTTTTGTATGCTTTGTCTAATGGCAGCCTCTAATTTGAGGAAGCTCTGATATATATATATATATATATATATATATATATATATATATATATATATATATATATATATAAATTCTAAATTATAGACATCAGCTCAAAGAATTTGAGTGACCACAAGGGTCCTGAATACAATAAACATGTACAATATAATGTGATGTGATACATTAAAGAAAAAAGAAATTAATTGTTTAAGGCAAATATAAGTGGATTAATTGAAATACAGATGATGATGATGATGTAATATCTGTAGAGAATCTTTTGTTGAAAATTTGGATTTATCAGAGAAAATTGTAAAATTCAACAAATCAATGGGGATCATTAATAGAGTTTTAAAACCTCCATTAGTACAAAAATCAAGTCGTACTCGTCTTTATCAAATAATAGCTCGATCAGTCTTATGTTATGGGAGTGAAGCGTGGACTATAAGGACAAAAGATGAAAGCAGACTAACAGCTTGCGAGATGAGATTCATGCGCCGAACAGCTGGCTACACTAAATGGGATCGAAAGAAAAATGAAGACATCTTTCAAGAACTTAATGTGTCATCAATACTGGATTATATCTCCAGATATCAGTTAAACTGAAAGGAACACGTCTCAAGAATGGTTTCATCCAGGATCCCTCAATGAAGTATCGTCCAAATGGGAAACGGTCACTTGGTCGACCTATGAAAAGATGGCAAGAAAATCGCTTTTTCAGGCCGCAACAGTTCTTTTGGGACTAGTACTTGACAGGATGATGATGATGATGATGATGATGATGATGATGATGATGATGATGATGATGATGATGATGATGCCGTTTCGGAACTGTAATCAAATTATCAGATATTCCTTGTAATGGAATAATATGTAATTTTTGGGTGTTTCAATCGTGTTTTACTTTTAGTTTCAATTTTCGGAAATATGGGAATGATAATATTTTTCTTGTAACTTTAATGGAATTGCAATGTAATTTTTGGGTGTTTCAATCTACTCTTAGTCTCAAGGATTCGAAACTGTGGGAATTATCGGATTTTTCTTGTAACTTTAATGGAATTGCGATGTAATTTTTGGGGGTTCAATCATGTTTTACGTTTAATTTCAACATTTCGGAACTATGGGAATTATCATATTTTTCTTGTAAATTTAATGTAATTGTGATATATTTTTTTTTTGGGTGTTTCATTCGTGTTTTAATATTAGTTTCAACATTTCGGGACTATGCGTAATATTAGGTTTTTCTTGTAAGTGTAATGAAGTTGCGATGTAACTTTGGGTGTTTGAATCGTGTTTTACTTTTAGTTTCAACATTTCGGAAGCTACCGGCGTAACTCAGTCGACTAAGGCGTTTCCCTACCGATCCAGAGTTTCACTCGGACACTGGTTCGATTCCCGCTTGGGCTGATTACCTGATTGAGTTTTTTCCGAGGTTTTCCCCAACCGTAATGCAAATGTCAGGTAATCTATGGTGAGTCCCCGGCCTCATCTCGCCAAATATCACCAACCTCATCGACGCTAAATAGCCTCGTAGTTGATGCAGCGTCTTAAATAACCAAGTAACAAAACATTTCGGAACTATGGATATTATCAGATTTTCTTTCTATTGGAGTTGTGATGTACTTTTGGGTTTTCAACCGTATTTTATTTCTAGTTTTAACGTTCCAACGTTTCGAAAGATGAGAGTTCAGATATTCTTTGTAATGAAATTGCGATGTAACTTTTGGGTGTTTCAATCGTGTTTAGTTTTTAGTTTCAACGTTTCGAAACTATAAGATTTAAGATATTCCTTCTAATGGAATGCGATGTAAGTTCGGGTGTTTCAATAGAGTTTTACTTTTAGTTCACAACTTTTCGAAACTTGAGTTATCATTCTTTCTGTGTGGTTGAATTTCAGTGTATAGTAGCTTTTCAGATGTCTCACAAGCAAACATTCTGATGGGGGCAGATAAAAAATTACATTTTTTCTTCCACTATGCTAATAACGTCAAAAGAAGTGCTTATACAAATTTTGGCCACTCGACCGCAATTACGAGGCTGTCCAGAAAGTGATTTTCCCTGTGGTCGTTTACAGAAAAAAGCGCAATTGCATGGAAAGATTTATTGAAACAGATAGAGGAATTGTGCGCTATTTGTCAACATATCCCACACTGGAATTGAGACATTTGTCATACCATGGGATCAATTTTTGTATTCTTGCATCATAGAAGTCTGCTGCCTGGGATCGGAACCAGCGTTTGACAGCCGCCTGTACTTCTCTGTCGATCCCATGATACCTGTGACAATTGTCTCAATTCAGGTGGGAAAATAGCTCAACAATTGCTGTGTCTGTTTCAATCAATTTGTCCAATGAAACTGTGTTCTTTTTCCTGTTAGCGGCCCCTGGCGAACTTATTTTTTTACGGCCCTCGTAATTGCGGTCGAGTGGCCAAAATTTGTATAAGCACTTCTTTTGACATTATTAGCATGGTGGAAGAAAAAAATTAACTTTTTTTATCTGTCCCCATCAGAATGTTTGCTTGTCAGCTTTATTTTACTTTAGTTTCCGACGTTTCAAATTTAAGGTATTTTTAGACTTTTCCTTGTAGTTGAACTGTGGCGTGGCTTCAGATTTGTTTCATACCAGTTTTAGTATTCAGAACCATGTTTTCAAAGTGACTGATTCTTAACATTACGAGGTACTTACGTGGAAGATTCATAGTCATAAATTGTTTGGTTAGAACAATTAGAGTGTTAAATTTACAGAAATTAGAGTTAACAGAGCACTTCAGTATACAGTAGTGGCAAAAAAAAACCGGACCGACTCTTGTAGCTGATTTCAGAGCCTTGTTCACTCCAGAGCGTCGGTGCATATTCCTTGGACCCGAAACCACCTGTGCAGTTGAATAACAGCAGCTGGTTACTGTTTTCGTCCGGTTTTTTTTTTTGCCACTATTGACAAAATGTTCACACGCGGCGCGACGCAACATTTTGTCAGTAGTGGCAAAAAAACGGACGAAAACAGTAACCAGCTGCTTGGCGGTTGTTCAACTGCACAGGTGGTTTCTGGTCCAAGTTATATGCACCGACGCTCTGGAGTGAACAAGGGTCTGAAATCAGCTACAAGGGTCGGTCCGGTTTTTTTTGCCACTACTGTACACAAGGTCTATAACTTAGCTCTACTCTTTATCCTATTCATTTACACAGAAAATTTAAAAATAAACTAATGTAAAAAATTCGAGGATGTCTACAGAGTGCTTTCAGTGGACACCTCTTGAATAGGAATTCATATCCATATCTGATTTGTAACAACATTCTCTATCGTTCAAGCAACAATTTTTCACATTATCTCTAAATGGACATCTTATTTTTTATCCTCTGATCGAATTTATTGCAGTACTATAGGCCTACTGTTATGTTAGTTAGCCTGTTTAATTATTGTATTCAGAGAACTGGACCTACCATTCCTCGCTTGCGTCACCGTACAGAAACGCAACGCCTTGGGAGAGAAGATGAAAGCGTGGTTGTGGTCAATCTCGTCCACCTGGAGACGTTCCCAAGGATATTCCTCAACGTGAACAGACACCTCGTCCACATGTCGGTAAGTGTACAAAAAGTGACTGCATATCAACATCGCGAAGTCTTCAGGAGACTCTACCTGCAAACACAGGAAAACCTCGATGCGGTAAAACTCAATGTAATGTAGGAGAATTCAAGGAGTACGAGGAAATACGAGGAGAACAAGGGGAAGACAAAGAAAACAATGGAAATACAAAGACAGTAAGGGGGAGATAAGGAAAAAAAGAGGAAGACAAGTCGAAAAAGGGAAAGACAAGTACAACAAGGGGAATAGCAATATTACAATGGGAAGACAAGAAGAACAAGGCGAAACCAAAGACAAGTGGAATATAAAGATAACAAGGGAAAGACAAAGGCAACAAATGAAAGACAAAGCGAACAAGAGGAAGACAAGTCAGACAAAGGAAAGACAAATAGAACAAGATGAAGGAAAGGAGAACAAAGGGAATACAAGTGTAACAATGGGAAGACAAGGAAAACAAGACGAAAAGGAAAAGATGGGGAATACAAAGACAACAAGGAGAATAAAATAAGAATAATACGATAAGGAGAATACAGCGAGAATAAGGGGAATACAAAGACAACACGGAGAATACAGAGGCAACAAAGGGAAGATAAGGAGAACAAGAGGAATACAGGGAGAGCGAAAGGAATACAAGGAGAACAAAAGAAGACACGCATACATATAATAAAGGAAATATTACAAGGGCAATACAAGAAGAAAAAATTCAAGGAGGATAAGGGGTATTCAAAGACGGCAAGGAAAATATAGGAAGAAAAATACGAAGACGAGGGGAATGCAAGAAGAACATGGGGAATGCAAGTAATACAAGAAGAAGAAGACAAGGAAAAAGACTAAGACAAGGAAAACAAGGGAAAGCAAAGACAACAAAGTGAACACAATTAGAAATAATACAAGGAGGACAAGGGGAATACAAGCAGAACAAGGGGAAGACTAAGACAACAAGAGGAACACAAGGAGAAAAAAATACAAGGACAACAAATACAGAGAGGACAAGAGGAATGTAAGGAGAACAAGGAGAATATAAGAAGAGGAAAGGGTCTGCAGTTTTATGTGAGTCAATTCCTAAGTTACCCTTTCCACCATACCTAGCGAGGAGAAAGATGTAGTTCTATGTCAGAAAGTTTTCAGCGATTGTAGTTTATTTTGATCGTGAAGGATAGAGCAAACTGGACGGACGGGTACAGTCCGCATTTCACGAGAAGATCCGAGCAAGGAATGCGAGTTTTTCCCCCACTCTTATAACCTGAACCGGCCAGTCATTGACCGAGCCTTGTTTGTACCAGCCGGCCAATGATATCACTCCCATCCACCTGTTCCTTCAAGAACGCCGAGTCATTGGCTTACTCTCCTCTTACCCGGCAAGGACGATACTCCCCTCGCAGGGATCTTCTCATGAAATTTGGATGCCAGAGGATGCCAGTTCTTACCCCGTATTTCTTGGCCAGCACGTAGACCGTATTCTTCTGCGTGTCGGTGGCGATGATGTCCTTGTTGTCGCCCACCAGGAAGTCCTTCTTGGAGTGCAGCTTGAGGTGGGTGTCCACCTCGTACTCGCGGATGGTGTGGTAGGTGCCCTCGCGGTGCACGTGCAGCAGCTTCACGTTGTTCTTGCCGTAGCCGTACTGCCCCAGCTCGTACGAGCGCATCGCCGTTGTGGGCCCGCTGGGCTCCTCTAGGGCGTACTTCTCGTGGTGGTAGTCGTCCTCCTTGTGCGGGTGGTGCTTCTTCGAGCCCCCGTTGCCGCTATTTCCGTTCATCCCCACGTGCAGATGCTCGTTAGCATGTAAAGAGTGCGCCATGTCACTTCCGCTACCGTTGCCGTTTCCATTTCCGTTTTTCTTGCTTCCGTTTCCGTTCATTCTGTAATTCAGAGGAAAAAGTTTTACAGAATGTTGACATTCCGAAAGAAGTATAATTTTTTACATACCGACAGTATAGCATAGGCTACTGGAGGCGATCTAACATGTTCGGGAAGTACTTTTAAATATACAACATTTGAGTTTATTTATTTATTTACAAACGTATGCATACAGCCGAGAAACAAAATTTGGACCAAAATCAGGTGGCCCAAATTTTGTTTCTGGGTCCGCACAAATAAATTTATGATGATGATGATGATGATTATTATTATTATTATTATTATTATTATTATTATTATTATTATTGTTATTATTATTGTTATTCTATGTGGATGACGTGAATATGTTAGGAGAAAATCCACAAACGATTAGGGAAAACACGGGAATTTTACTGGAAGCAAGTAAAGAGATAGGTTTGGAAGTAAATCCCGAAAAGACAAAGTATATGATTATGTCTCGTGACCAGAATATTGTACGAAATGCAAATATAAAAATTGGAAATTTATCTTTTGAAGAGTTGGAGAATTTCAAATATCTTGGAGCAAGAGTAACAAATATAAATGATACTCGGGAGGAAATTACACACAGAATAAATATGGGAAATGCCTGTTATTATTCGGTTGAGAAGCTTTTATCATCCAGTCTGCTGTCAAAAAATCTGAAAGTTAGAATTTATAAAACAGTTACATTACCGGTTGTTCTTTATGGTTGTGAAACTTTGACTCTCACTTTGAGAGAAGAACATAGGTTAAGGGTGTTTGAGAATAAGGTTCTCAGGAAAATATTTGGGGCTAAGAGGGATGAAGTTACAGGATAATGGAGAAAGTTACACAACACAGAACTGCACGCATTGTATTCTTCACCTGACATAATTAGGAACATTAAATCCAGACGTTTGAGGTGGGCAGAGCATGTAGCACGTATGGGTGAATCCAGAAATGCATATAGAGTGTTAGTTGGGAGGCCGGAGGGAAAAAGACCTTTAGGGAGGCCGAGACGTAGATGGGAAGATAATATTAAAATGGATTTGAGGAAGGTGGGATATGATGATAGAGACTGGCTTAATCTTGCTCCTGATAGGGACCAATGGCGGGCTTATGTTAGGGCGGCAATGAACCTCCGGGTTCCTTAAAAGCCAGTAAGTAAGTATTATTATTGTTATTATTACTATTATTATATTTCAATTTCATCGAAACCAAGAACGGTGCCATTATTATTATCATCATTATTACATTATTATCACCATTACTCGCACTATTAGTTTCCTTAATTGACAGTAGGCCTAAATGGTGTTCTAAAAAGAAGATGAACTCTTTTATGTCCACGTAGGCCTACAAGGAACAATCAATAAATTCGCGGACTGCCCTGAAGGTAAGCAACACACTGGACATAGGAAACCGAGAAGTTGTTTAGAACCAGGAAAACGCCTGGAATTTGTACTAAATGCATTACATGAAATACGGAGGAAAAACAGCCATAAACGCGTATATGAAGAAGTTTCAGGAAAAATCGCATTAGGTCCATGACATGTTTGCAAAAAATCACGTGTAGAAGCTTAGTTATTAAAGACAATCTGACGCTGTTTGATAGATTGACTCAACAGGCATGGAAGCAGTGATCTTCAGTGACACGCGCATGTATGTTTAACGGTAAAATAAATAAATTTATGTATTTATTTATTTATTTATTTATTTATTTATTTATTTATTTATTTATTTATTTATTTATACAAGTGCAGTTCGGAAATATATTGATTGCACACATTATTATTATTATTATTATTATTATTATTATTATTATTATTATTATTATTATTATTATTATTTTCCCCCCATATAAAGACAGTATCATTTTCACACAACTGGTATATACATTACTCTTAAATTTTCTTAATATTTGAATACAAATTGGACTATTCATTCACAAAAGTATATTTACAGGTAATCAAATTTAAGTAACTTTTATTTTATTTCTATTAGTATTTTCTCAGTAAAGTAGGCCTATATCAGCAGTTAAAAAAATAAATGTTTCTTGCAATTGTGTGTTAATGGTTTTTCCATTGAATATTTCTGAATATTAAAATAAATATATGAGGAATGGACTTTCAAAACGCAGTTTTATAACTTACACATTTTATTTCTAAGAAAAATGCAGAAACCGCTGTATGGTAAATGAAAATATGTCCAAAACTACTTCATTGCTGTATAAATGCAGAAATTACTATATTTTGACGCGAAAATCATAGGTACGAGTTATGTTCTTAGATGAGTAAGCAATTAAATGTAAATGATCTTTACTGTGGTGTTTTGCGAGTTCTATTGCAACTATCAGACACTGACATTTATTATTTGTAAAAATAAGCTTCCCGAGTCACTGACATTTTCTTACAGAAAATGTTCTGTTTAGGTTATCCGAGTCATTTTACGAATTACCAAATGGCGTTCCTTTGCTTATCATTTACCCATATTTCTTCGGTTGCCTTAACCATGTTCACATACTCACACATAGGTTCATGAGTCGTGTTTTTTTATACAGTAAGTTTAAGCATATCGCGATGCTACAACTTAATATAGGTATCACAATATAAAGGAAAAACTCCATTATCTATAGAAGATAGTATTTCCCATTTCCCTTCCGCAATTCAAACTCGTGCTAGCTAAACTTGTTGCCGGGAACCCCAGAAGTTTCGAAAAACATGTGTATATATATATATGAAACCAGAATATATTTCCACCAGAAAATCAGTCTTTAAGTCAAGAGACGGTCCTCTGGGTAATACTGGAAGACTTTAACTTCCATTCTTCAAAGTGACGGAATATTTTAAGAAGAAAAAGGTAAAATACCACGAGAGATTTTGAGGTTACCGATGAATTTAGGAGCAACATTGATAGAGAGTAAATTTATCTAGGAAGGTACTGCTTCACGAATTAGGTACTAGATCTAATAGTAAAGCCATAAAATGCGCTAATTGAATATAGGCTAATCACTAATTACTCTTACAATCATGCAATTAAAATGTTCGTAATTGCAACTACCGCTATTGCTATATTACATGATCTACCTTATCAATTTCTGTAGATTGCAGATAGTACCACATACTTTTCGTATACTTTTCAGCATTTTGAGGGTTTACTTACTTACTTACTTACTTACAAATGGCTTTTAAGGAACCCGAAGGTTCATTGCCGCCCTCACATAAGCCCGCCAGCGGTCCCTATCCTGTGCAAGATTAATCCAGTCTCTATCATCATACCCCACCTCCCTCAGATCCATTTTAATATTATCCTCCCATCTACGTCTCGGCCTCCCTAAAGGTCTTTTTCCCTCCGGTCTCCCAACTAACACTCTATATGCATTTCTGGATTCGCCCATACGTGCTACATGCCCTGCCCATCTCAAACGTCTGGATTTAATGTTCCTAATTATGTCAGGTGAAGAATACAATGCGTGCAGTTCTGTGTTGTGTAACTTTCTCCATTCTCCTGTAACTTCATCCCGCTTAGCCCCAAATATTTTCCTTAGCATCTTATTCTCAAACACCCTGAACCTATGTTCCTCTCTCAGAGTGAGAGTCCAAGTTTCACAACCATACAGAAGAACCGGTAATATAACTGTTTTATAAATTCTAACTTTCAGATTTTTCGACAGCAGACTGGATGATAAGAGCTTCTCAACCGAATAATAACACGCATTTCCCATATTTATTCTGCGTTTAATTTCCTCCCGAGTGTCATTTATATTTGTTACTGTTGCTCCAAGATATTTGAGTTTTTCCACCTCTTCGAAGGATAAATCTCCAATTTTTATATTTCCATTTCGTACAATATTCTGGTCACGAGACATAATCATATACTTTGTCTTTTCGGGATTTACTTCCAAACCGATCGCTCTACTTGCTTCAAGTAAAATTTCCGTGTTTTCCCTAATCGTTTGTGTATTTTCTCCTAACATATTCACGTCATCCGCATAGACAAGAAGCTGATGTAACCCGCTCAATTCCAAACCCTGCCTGTTATCCTGAACTTTCCTAATGGCATATTCTAGAGCGAAGTTAAAAAGTAAAGGTGATAGTGCATCTCCTTGCTTTAGCCCGCAGTGAATTGGAAAAGCATCAGATAGAAACTGACCTATACGGACTCTGCTGTACGTTTCACTGAGACACATTTTAATTAATCGAACTAGTTTCTTGGGAATACCAAATTCAATAAGAATATCATATAATACTTCCCTCTTAACCGAGTCATAAGCCTTTTTGAAATCTATGAATAACTGATGTACTGTACCCTTATACTCCCATTTTTTCTCCATTATCTGTCGAATACAAAAAATCTGATCAATAGTCGATCTATTACGCCGAAAACCGCACTGATGATCCCCAATAATTTCATCTACGTACGGAGTTAATCTTCTCAAAAGAATATTGGACAAAATTTTGTACGACGTCAACAAAAGTGATATTCCTCGAAAGTTACCACAGTTGGTTTTGTCCCCCTTTTTAAAAATAGGTACAATTATGGACTCCTTCCATTGTTCTGGTACAATTTCCTTTTCCCAAATAGCAAGTACAAGTTTATAAATTTCGCTATATAATGCACTCCCACCCTCTCGTATTAATTCTGCTGGAATTTGATCGATACCTGGAGACTTGTACTTTTTCAGATTTTCTATCGCAATTTCGACTTCTGTAAGCGTGGGTTCGGGTATAAATGGCTCAGCAGTTTGTATTTCAATTTCGTCCCGATCATTTCTATTTGGCCTATGTACATTTAGTAGTTGCGCAAAATAGTTTTTCCATCTGTTTAGGATTGATGGAGAGTCTGCAAGCAAGTCACCATTCTCATCCTTGATCACGTTTACCCTTGGCTGATATCCGTACATTTAGAATTAAGCTCACCTGTTTCGTTTATTTCTTCACTTGATACTTGGCTTACCTTTTTGAACATATATCCAGGCCTACCATAGTCGTTAATTAAAAAAAAACACTGTCGTTTCAACAACAACAATAATAACCAAGCACGTATATTTCCACTGCATACAAAGACTTAGGCCTCTTCAGCAACGAGAAAATAATAACAGCGATAAATACTTAAAGAAATCACAACTGTGATCGGTTTATATCAAACACATTCTTCAACTTTGTTGGTCTACATTAAATGCGCGAAATTTGAATGCAATTATTATGGAATATGTAACATATTTGTCTTAAGTGGATATTACATTCAATAATGAAAGAAATGAAAAGAGAAGCAAGGGTTAGATCTCAAAGAAGTGAACAACAGAACTCACCTCTAAGCTTAGGCGTAGAAAAGATCGGAACTATTTAATCCGTATTATGTATCACAAGGCTATATCGTTTACTTGGATGTGCAAGTAACAAATGACTCTACATAGCCTCAACACATCTCTATCGCTTTTATAGCTGATTCAATGACAGGAATTGATATGCCCCCTCGTGTTGTGAGCATGTGAGCACATAGGTCATTAACAAATCTATCTAAATTGGTCGACCTCTGCCCTGTCGCATGGAATACAGTCAATAAATATTGCGATTTACATTCAACGTTTACATCCAGGAAAAGTATGCATTCAAAACTGATAGTCTAACGATCGTTGTGCAGTCTAAGTTTAATTAATTCTTTCATATACTGTATCTTCATTCCACTTTACTTTATTATTGTACGAAAAGTAGAGAAAAAGTATTGTGATTCTGTGAAAATTGTTTTCGATGTTTTAGCGGAAATACACGTCTTGACCATTTTTGATCCCGAAAAAAATATTCTCCGCTATACGACGTGCGTTTCAAAAAGTTCGTGACCTGACATACAGATGGCATTGTAAACATGTTAACAATGCCACCATTGTTAGCAGCCATTTTACATTAGTTAAAACACGAAAAATTTTAAAAATTTCTGTTGACTACATTTTGTGTAGTTTAACTTTGAAGTTAGTGCGTCGAACAAATTGGAAAAAACCTGCTCTCATTAAATATTTCGTAAAAAAAAAAGGAATTAGTGCAACAGAAATTAAGTCAGACATGGATGTTAAATTTCGGAAATCCGCTTTCTTATGAAGAGAAAATATATTGCATACTTATTAATTGAAGACCTTCCCTGAAGGAGGATGTAACATAGATTCTTGAAACATGTGATATACGGGAATAAGTAATTTTAAAGCACTTATTTATAACAATAAATCATTATGTTTAATGGCTGAATAAACTTGTATCCTTGTGTATTAAAATGGTGTTGTGATAGTAAATATAAGCCTAATAAAATGTGCCCCTGAAATTTTCCTTTTCCTGAAACATAAATATTAGGTACAGTTGTGTTGGTTAAATCCTCATTCCGGGGAGGTCTTCAATTACATCCGTTATCTTATACCCATGTTGTCCAGTTTTAAATCGAGACAAAAATAAAACAAACGAACATTACCCAAGTTGTAAAACTTCTTGATCATATTATTGACATGTGTTTGACAAAGCGCTGAGATGAAAAACACACCGTATTCGCAACGAAGAAAAATAAATCTCCACCTCTCTGACAGGAATCGAACCTCTGTTCACTGAACTTGTGTCGGAAACGCTACCAGTTGAGCCACAGTAAAGTGCAAACTCCACTTTATTAAAAGTTTTTATCAAAACGATATGGAGACAGACTTCCACCGTCCTCGTGATGTGACATCCGTCTAGCAGGTCACAACCCGACATTGACTTGGAACCGGCAGAAACCAGATATATTGTAACTGTTTACTGGTTCGCTAATTCGTCCCATAACTTTACAACTAAATATAGACTCAGATCAAAGTATTCGTGCTGAAAATATTATTATTCGTTTCATTAATGAAGTCTGCCGCCTGGAATCGGAACCAGTATGTGACAGTCGTCTGCACGTCTCTGTTTTATTTATTTATTTATTTATTTATTTATTTATTTATTTATTTATTTATTTATTTATTTATTTATTTATTTATTTATTTATTTATTTATTTATTTATTTCGCTAATAATTGTAACATAAAATATAATATATAGCCTACAGAAAAACTTTACCTCGCCCTGAAAGAGTAGAACTCGTGCTCAGGGGTGGATTCCTGAATTGAAATTAACAAGTATATAATACAATTTGTCATATTTCTACTGCACAATAAGAATATATAAATTTAAATTTACAATTTTTCAATTTTTATAAAATCCATACATAACTTTTTAAATTTAATACTAGAGCTTTTAGAATTGACAAGATTAGGATATTTAAATATAAATTTGTTATATATGCTTTGGCCTAAATTATTACTATGATTAAATACTGTAGCAGTGTTGCATTTTGGTTCAAACAATCTTAAAGAATTCATACCTTTTATTTCACAACTATGAGAATAGAATTCAAAATTATTTCGATTTTTATGTATGAATTTTATTAATTCAATATAATTAATTTGTTTTATGTTAAGAACATTAAAGTCTAAAAACAATTTTTGAGAGGGAAAATCAATAGGTTTATGAAGACATATTTTAATTATTTTCTTCTGTAATAAATAAAGTGGATTAAAATTGGATTTAAATAAGCTACCCCATCCTATAATTCCACACATAATTACCGATTGGAATAAAGTTAAGTATATTGTGCGTAATAAACTTATTGACAAGTAATTCCTCAATAAAACAAAATAATATATTATTTTACGTTATTTTTTACAAAGGTAATTAATGTGTTGGTTTCATTTTAAGTGATTGTCGAAAATTATGCCTAAATACTGTACTTAACTTCAGAGGACTCCTTAATAATCGGACATTTACACTGTTTAAGACAACAATCAGAACTATGTAATTTAATACTTAATTTTTTTATCTGTCCCCATGAGGATGTTTGCTTATGAGTGGTCAGACCTCCAGCCTGTCACGCAGACGGCCCGGGTTCGAATCCCGGTCAGGTCTGGGATTTTTCATTGAAAATCCATAGTGACATTTTTGGCGGACAAGGTCGCAGTTGGGTTTTTTCTCGGGATTCTCCCGTTTTTATCCATATTAGGCATCTACATCATTCCGTCACCATTTCTCCAATTCGTCATCATTCCATAGCATTCTCCGATTGCAGGCTTGCAACGCAAGGAGGGGGCTGGCCTAGGGACGAGGGGGGTTGCATACTCGAAATCTGGGTACGCAGCGAACTTTAGTGTAGTCAGCCGGTGTGGGTTTGAGAATGCTCCTAGCTTGAGGGTTAGCGCAGTAGACCGTAATAGGTCGCAGTGCTGGGCCATAGTGCCCACCTCTCGTAAATTCCATTTCATTCAAAAGATTTACTTCCACATTTAATAAAATAATATTATACAGAGTGTTAAAAAATACCGTCGAATAACAGCACTGTGTAGTAGAGGACGTTATACCAGATGCCGATTACTTTTAAGTATAGGAAGCAACATTTCACCATCAATATTGACCGAGAAATTGCAGATTGAATCTGTTGAACAAATGGGAAATATTACCGAAAGCAATCGCCTTAAAATGTATAGGCTATTTATGTTATAAAGTATGGTAGGCCTATATGCAGTAATACAGGGACATCATTTTATTTTTACTTCAATTTTTATTGTACATGAGTTTTTGAATATACTTCACTCCCACCCCTTCTACTAATGAAGTTCAACCGTCCTCCATACACATCCAAGACCACATATATAGTCATAGTAGCTTTACGTTCAGAGTAAACAGTACGTTCCAAAAATATGTTCGCGTTTTCCAGTGACGAAAGAACTTTCAATATTGAGTCATTTTCGCACAGGTACTGTCGTCCATTTTCCTACGTCGCATCCCGGTTTCCCCCACCTGCTTCTATTCGCCTTTCTGTAAAGGCTAGTGGCCGAGCTGTCTTAGCTCTTTTCTCAGAACATTAAATTCTGTTAGGAATTGGACGTCTACGTAATATTATACGCATATAATTGTTTAAAATAACTTAAATAAAAGGGCCTCGTTAAGTAATTAACTGTCACGTGATTTTCTCCCTTTCTACGACCCTGCGATATAACCACTTGGACGGACAGTAGATAGCATGTCTGAGTAATTGTATCTTTTCGGATCGGGCAGAAATGAAGATTGAATTTACAGTACGTAAGGTACTCTTTTATAGAGTAGGTACAGAATTATTTCAACACGAGTTACTGATACGAAGTACGAAACTGGTATAGTGCGATAATATGCACATTACAACTGAAGCCTGTATCGAAATGACGACCACCATTTTCAAAAATGTGTTTAAATATCCATATTATGATTATTATTCAATTTGACTTTATTCTCTATATTGTACGCTAATGTGCTGTAGACAGTGTAATACAATGCATAATGAATACGTCCGCACGGACAGCTCAGTTCGTGAGTAAAAATACTCATTGTTAATACTGCACTGTATTTTGATTAAACAAAAACCTAATGAAAATTATCAAAGTCAAAAGCATGATATTTCCTAGTTTACGTAAGTGGATAAACTACTTTTCTTCCCTCCTATACCTAGTAAAGTAATATGTTTGTACTTTCGAACTCCAGTCATGGAAGGGGATAGTAAACGGTGTTTGCGGTTCTCAATCTTGATCCAAAGGTATAGCCAGGTTATTATTAAAAATGTTGGTAAAAATAAAATGATGTCCCTGTACAATATGGGCAAATAGACTCTACATAAATATCTGCTAACCAGGGGTTCGATTCCCGGTCGGGGCAAGTTACCTGATTGTGGTTTCTTCCGAGGTTTTCCCTCAACCCAACATGAGCAAATGTTGAGTAACTTTCAGCGCTGGACCCTGGACTCATTTCGTCGGCATTATCATCTTCATATAATTCAGACGCTAGATAACCACGGCAGTTGATAAAGCGTCGTAAAATAACCCACTAAATAAAACCATCTGAAATTATCGGAACAGGCAGTGTCTCTACACTATCATTTCTACATCACTGTAATGAATACTTTGTACCGAGACAGTACTGGTCATCGGAATCCAGTCCGCCTTCACACCGACTAAGAGGATCGCTCTCCGGGGATCTATTTGCCATTCGGACGACGTAATGACCTCCGTCGAGAACTGAAGCCTGGCAAATACCCCATCTGCTGAACTAATACGTCTCCGGTGTAAGATGAGCCTATCAATATCGCTACATCGGCTAATCAATTAGTCTTGCTAATGTTACGGCTTTCCTGAGAAAATTTTGGCGAATCGCTCTAAAGAGATCCTTATTCCTAAGTTTCAAGTTACATACGTTTACATATTTTGATGAAGGCCTATATTACATATTTCTATGTATATTAAGCATTTTACACACTTCGAAACTTATTCCTTATTTTTTTAAATAATTTGTTACCGCTTAAGGCGATGCACTAATGAAATTTCTAATATCCACAATTATTTAGCTAGAGAGGTGAAATATATGCTGAATATACATATTAATATCATAATCACACATTAAAAATTTCAATATTTTCTCATAAACGAATTTTAAAAAATTTAACTTTTTTTTTTAATTTCTTAGTGAAAATCCTATTTATATAAAAATGTTAATCTATTTTTTTCTTAAAGGTAACACTACATATTGTGCAATGGAACATTAGTAATACCCTACTCTAATTTATGCATTTGTAAAAAAAAATTTTTCTTCAATGTTCAAACATTAATAAAAAATAATACTGATTTACGTATAATTCTCTAGCAATAATACTATGCTGAATACAGTCAATCAAATATTCCATTTCACAACACAGATATTAATGAATAAGTATGCCAAGTGTTAACACTTTAGCTTTAACCACTGAGAAATAAAATGAATACCTGTCGTTGAAAACGTAGAAAATTATTTTATGCTCGACCATACCGAAACGTAGTAATTATACACCTGGTAGCAGACCTTTAATGCATGTCATTAAAGTACACCTACTCATTAAAGGTCAGGTCTTTCAGCCAATGACGACTCAGGTTACAACTGTTCAGCCAATGACAGGTCAGCTTTCTACCGTTATAAAACCGCAAGTATCGATTATTCTCGGACATGCAATCGAAAGAGAATTAGCGAAAAGTCACGGAGGCTGGAAATCCAATACTGTCGCAGAAGGTTATGTTCTGTTACTATAATAATTAGCGTTAATTGTAAATAATATTCAAATAAATTCAATTTGTCATCTCGTTTTTCAATGTCTAATTTAATTTCAATGTTATCTCTGTAGGTTCTTATGTCCTAGCAAGGTCAATATGGACATCTGTTCCTCGGAAAAAATCAATACTTTCGCGTCTGCGCACATCTCAAAACATAAGGAACATTTCTGAAGGTCAGATACAATTAAAATTAATAATATCAAGTTAGAAATATGGTCGAGCATAAAAAGTCGTATGAAACTCGCCTATAATGGTCATTAAGAAGCTCGTATGAAAATTATGAAACTCGCTTGCGCTCGTTTCATAAATATCCATACTCACTTCTTAATTACCTTCATTATAGGCTCGTTGCATAATGTACTATTTAAAGATGATTAAATTTAAAGTTTTGGTTATACATAACTCGTACATTGACATAACTCCTATCAATTATATAAAAGTATACTTATAATATATTGACATAACATTTTCATGAAACCGTACATTTTTAGCACGAAAATAAAAAATAAAAAATAAAATTTGTCAAAATTGAACTATTTTCAGCAGTAGCACAGCCTAGTATATACAGTCACGAAGCTTGAGTTTTGAGGGTACTAGGAACAATAGACTGTGCAGGTACTATTTCGCATTGTCTGTGATGAGGCGATAGTAGCGATCCTAGTTGTTAGCAACTGTCTTTGGATGCATATTTACTACGTATTGAGCTTCGTGACTGCATATACTAGACTGTGGTAGTAGGCCATCACCTTAACCTCAATCCCCACAATTAATATGCGTTTGGGAAATGTTCTGGCAATTAAGATACGTATGCAGAGAAAATAGATTATTGTATGCCCTTCATTAATAACGACTTCTCTTATCATAGACCCATATTCTCTCTTTGTAAGCTGAAACAAAAATAAAACACTTACACCAACATAACTGCAGTTTCATTCCCGGGTTTTCAATGCTGGACAAAACCAGGAATGGAACTAACCCATAAAACACTGCACATCGTTAGAAATAAATATCACAAAATATGGACCTAATGGAAACGTTTTATTTCGGTTTGTACTGAAACCGAACCGAACACAATCCGGTGTGCCTCTGATACAGCGTAGAATTTTTTAGGTACGCACGTAGACTGAAGACATAATTTCAGTCACAATCGTTAAAGAAACGTGGTATTTTTATTGTGTGGGTACTTCGTCCACTTAAAAAATAAATAAATAAATAAATAAATAAATAAATAAATAAATAAATAAATAAATAAATAAATAAATAAATAAATGGGAACCTTGATGTTATATCGGGTACAGTGGAGTCGTAAAGCTGAAAGCCTCATTAATTGGATTGTGTGGAGTATAATAGTACATTGAAATGGAAAGGTTAGTTACCTCACTGCACAAAACAAACGGAATATTACCACTGCGTCAGAACGAAGTTTATTTTCGTGTTATCTAACATAACGTATCGTATACTAATAATAGCTCAACTCGTGTGAGAAACATGCACGTAGAACGTAGGCAGAAGTGACGCTATTATCAAATGGCAAAAAGCAAGAGAGTGAGAAACTAAAGAGAACAATCTATGAAGTGAAGCAAAATGTAGCACAGAGAGAAGAGAAGTAAGAGAAACGAAGGAAACAAAGAGGGATGGAACAATAAAAAAGTAACCAAAGAAAAACAAAATTAAATACGTAAAGAAGGTAAAAGTAAGAAATAAACTAAGAGAAGTCCCTACAATTCGTATAGACAAATTCATACCTACGACAATTCGTTCTAAGATAAAATTTGTTCCATAACGATCAGTCACACTTCAGAGGTTCGTCTCGATCAGTTCGTTTTTGTAAAATGCTAAAGCACTGCTCTTCTGTTACTAAGTGACGATTGCTCATTTTTGTAAAATGTTAAAGCAATGCTCTTCTATTACTAAGTGACGGTTGCTCATTTTTGTAAAATGCTAAAGCAATGCTCTTCTATTACTAAGTGACGGTTGCTCATTTTTGTAAAATGTTAAAGCAATGCTCTTCTATTACTAAGTGACGATTGCTCATTTTTGTAAAATGTTAAAGCAATGCTCTTCTATTACTAAGTGACGATTGCTCGTTTTTGTAAAATGTTAAAGCAATGCTCTTCTATTACTAAGTGACGGTTGCTCATATTTGTAAAATGTTAAAGCAATGCTCTTCCGTTACTAAGTGACGATTGCTCATTTTTGTAAAACGTTAAAGCAATGCTCTTCTATTACTAAGTGACGATTGTTCATTTTTGTAAAATGTTAAAGCAATGCTCTTCTATTACTAAGTGACGGTTGCTCATTTTTGTAAAATGCTAAAGCAATGCTCTTCTATTACTAAGTGACGGTTGCTCATTTTTGTAAAATGTTAAAGCAATACTCTTCTATTACTAAGTGACGGTTGCTCATTTTTGTAAAATGTTAAAGCAATACTCTTCTATTACTAAGTGACGGTTGCTCATTTTTGTAAAATGTTAAAGCAATGCTCTTCTATTACTAAGTGACGATTGCTCATTTTTGTAAAATGTTAAAGCAATGCTCTTCTATTACTAAGTGACGATTGCTCGTTTTTGTAAAATGTTAAAGCAATGCTCTTCTATTACTAAGTGACGGTTGCTCATATTTGTAAAATGTTAAAGCAATGCTCTTCCGTTACTAAGTGACGATTGCTCATTTTTGTAAAACGTTAAAGCAATGCTCTTCTATTACTAAGTGACGATTGCTCATTTTTGTAAAATGTTAAAGCAATGCTCTTCTATTACTAAGTGACGGTTGCTCATTTTTGTAAAATGCTAAAGCAATGCTCTTCTATTACTAAGTGACGGTTGCTCATTTTTGTAAAATGTTAAAGCAATACTCTTCTATTACTAAGTGACGGTTGCTCATTTTTGTAAAATGTTAAAGCAATACTCTTCTATTACTAAGTGACGGTTGCTCACTTTTGTAAAATGTTAAAGCAATGCTCTTCTATTACTAAGTGACGGTTGCTCACTTTTGTAAAATGTTAAAGCAATGCTCTTCTATTACTAAGTGACGATTGCTCATTTTTGTAAAATGCTAAAGCAATGCTCTTCTATTACTAAGAAATGGTTGCTCATTCTCGTAAAATGTTGCAGTAATGCTCTCCTGTTACTAATAAACGATTGTTCTGTTTTGTAAAATATTAAAGGAATGCTCTTCTATACTAAGAGACGTCAATAATAATAAAATTATGGAAAATGAAAGATAAGACATCAACTAAACATTGTAAAGTAGCAAAAAGAATAGCATTAAGAAATGAAACGTTATTTTCAACTTTTTATTTAACAAATTACCATCGCGTGAACGAAATGAATTAATGTCACTAAAATGTAATAACATATTTTTAAATTTAAGTTATGATGTAACGTAACTAAGAATTTGAGAGGAAAATAAAAATCAGCGGATACCGACTAAATATGTTTAACAGTATCAAATGTTCAATATTGGCATTTCTTTTGTTTATTTACCAAGTCTCCGAGAAACGACAAAAAATTATTGGAATTTCTAATGAACGACAATGAACAACAACAATATATATCTATACGCATGATAGATGCCATACACGAATGCTATTGAACACTATAATCTCGAAGTAGGCTCTATTGAAATAATAACCAATAATTTGTATGTTACTTATCACTAGATGCGTTGAAAAAAGTTCGAGAGAGCCTCAAAATTGTGTAATAGTTATGTTTGCAATCGATAATCAGGTATGTGGAAATATCGTAGTAAGTGTGCCAGATATTTCATTTTACGGATGATAAGTGAATAAATTGTGAAATAATCTAAACTAATAATGAATCTGTAGCCAAAATTTTTCTGGTAATTTTCGATTTTCCTAAAATAATTGATGTTAACATGTATAATTAACCATCCTGAAACCGAAAATCGCTTTTTTGAAATTTTTGTTTGTATATCTGTCTGTCTGTCTGGATGTTTGTTACCTTTTCACGCAATAATGGCTGAACAGATTTCGATGAAAATTGGAATATAAATTAAGTTCGTTGTAACTTAGATTTTAGGCTACATGTCATTCAAAATAAAGAAGGATTATAAGGGTGCCAGAATTAAATAAATCGAAATATCTCGCTTATTATTGATTTTTGTGAAATATGTTACATAACAAACGTTTCTTTAAAATTGATTTCCGATAAGTTTTATTCTGTGCAAAATTTTGATAGGACTGATATTGAAGGATATATAAGACTTTTAAAATAACAATACAATACATTTCCACCGCCGCCTCAGATTATAGCGTTGTTGTTCCTGCAGTAACCCCTATGTGCAAAATATAAAATTTTTGAGTAGGAAGAAAAAACACATTTATTCATTCCATGGCAATGGTACATAGGAGATCGTGAATTCTTACATTTTCGGAAGAAAGAAATATAATTACATATCACTATATGTGCTGTATCACTAAGTTATTTGAAGGGTTCAGAACCATAGTGGGCCAAGCGCTATTTACTGAAGACGTGGAAAACAATGGTTAAAATTAAGTTATTACCATAATTCAATGGAAACATGTAGCAAGTAATATAAAGTTTACACATTAAAACTAAATGATATGTCAATCTTCATTAAACTATGGTTGCATGTAATAACAATTAAGAAACATGTTAAAGGAATTGTGATTGCACCAAATGATTGCTCTCTGGACCAAAATGATTGCATTTTAATTATTTAAATACAATTTAAATTAAGTAACATATTAAACGATTTATCCTTCTATCAAACACGAATGTTTCTGGATAAAATGTCCTATTTTAATTATGTAATTACTTTATATTTATTTCTAACGGATGCAGCGGAGCGCACGGGTACGGCTAATAGCAAATAAAGCGATGGCACTACGAAAAAATCTGCCGCAATATCGTCTATGTCCACAATAACCACTTAGGCTTCCTGGGATTTCAACCCCGACTGTTGGCCTGGAAAACCTACATTTCTGTCTTTGGGCCAGTGGTGCGCCAAGCTAATAATAATAATAATAATAATAATAATAATAATAATAATAATAATAATAATAATAATAATAATAATAAAACGTGCATAAACATAGAACTGACTCAAATTTCTTTCACTGAATGAAGTCCTGTAAGAGCCACTCACCTATGAGTATGTGACCAAGGCATGCTTGGTGGATTTGCAGTACTTAAGACCAAATTAAATGCACTCTGAGGCGGTCGTTGCAGTAATGGAAAATGCTTGATTCGGGGACCACGATTATATTTGTGGGCAGACAGGAAGATGTGATGCGCTATCGCTTCCTTGCTTGCATTTAACGCCTCTCGGGTTAAAGTACTACTGTCCACTGCAAATACAACCCTTGGCTCCGCCTCTCCGTAGCCGGGAATTTGATTTTCTTTATCGGTTTCATGGATGTTGCTGACCAACGCTAGGGCAAGAACTGCCCAAGTGCCTTCCGGAATTCATCTTATCTGAGAGCAATCATTACAATTCAGATCAGGCTGGTGTGCGAGTTCAAATGACATGCATACAAGTTCAGACACTCTGGATATACGTTCTTTCGACAGATTTCACAGAAACAAAGGTATCGGAGACTTAGTAAATTCAGAGGCTTTAGGCCTACTTCAGTGCATGGACAAGACAATATGCTTGTTTTAATACCGTCAATGGCGATAACTTTGGCTCAACATAGATTACATATTTGAATTGTTATGTCTTTCACAAAGTACTGCCAGGAGCTGCCATCTACACAGTACAGTTGAAGCTACTAATATATACCACATTTTGTGGGAAATTTAAAAATTCAATTCAAATATAAAAATTCAAATATTCTTCTTCTTTCTCTCCATTTATAATTTATATCAACAGAATGAAATTGCCATAAGAACTGAACGCGGAACTACTAGCTGGACTTCCATCAACCAAGGTGTTAGACAAGGGTGCGGTCTTTCCCCTCTGTTGTTTATTATATATATGAACCATATTTTATACATTTGTAGGCAAAGTCATCATGCTGGAATTCAAATTAATCGAAACACAGTTCTCGATACACTAATGTTTGCCGACGATCAGGTTATTATCGCTCAAACAGAGGATGCTTTACAGAGAGCCATTTATAATTTGCAAATAATCGCCTCAGATTTCAATATGGAAATCTCAAAAGAGAAAACGAAAGTCATGGCATTTTCGGGAGAGAACCCAATTCCAAGTAAGATCATGATAAATAATACTTTAATTGAACGTGTTAATTCATTTAACTATTTAGGTTATAACCTCTCTTACATCACTGATGAAGATATGTCAAACAAAATATCTAAATTTATAAAAATTACTGACGTAATTAACATCGTCTTCAAATCCTCCCATGTTCAGAAACATACAAGGCTAAAGGTATATAAAACACTAGCTCGACCGGTCCTCACTTACGGTAGCGAGGCATGGACAATCAGAAAAGCTGATGAGCAAAGGCTGACGACAGCTGAAATGAGGTTCATGAGACGAACAGCGGGATGCTCTTTGCTGGAACACCGTAAAATGTGGACATATTGCAGGAACTCAAAATGGATCCCATAGTTAATTTTGTTCAACAATATCGACTTCATTGCAAAAAACATGTCGAAAGGATGGATCGCACTAGATGGCCTTAACAGATTCTTACTTATGTACCAAGAGGAAAGAGGAAATTGGGAAGACCACGCAAGCGCTGACATGAGACCGTAACAGATCCTGTAGGGTCTAATACGTGACGGATATGATGATGATAAAATTCAAATGTATTCTCTATTGGGCCAAAGTTACCCTTAATTAGCCAATGTTACCCCGTTGACGATATCTTATATTCTTCCTCTTTCTTACGTCTGACCAAAGATTGACTTCCTAACGTTCATAATTCCAAATATTTATTTAAGAGTCGTGTTTGTGGCAGTTTTCCCAGATATTTTCATTACTGCTCTCTATTTTTTTTTCTGTTCAGCTACAGTTTTATTATAGTTAATTTTACATGGTCTTGTATGTCATTTTATTTTTACGTTAAATCTCATTTCTTAGGCCTGTATGCTCAGATGTTCAGGAACCAAAAGTAGAGTTAACAATGACACCATATTTCACATATAACTGAATATGACACAGTAAAGTAAGTGTACAGGATGCAAGTAATATAACTGTGCATATTTTTACAGCTTATTTCTTTGGATAGAGCAAAACAAATAATTTTAATACCATGTTAGACCCAAAAGAATAATTTTGTTAGAAAAAAAATTCTCCTGAATGTTGACACTGTTTTACTCATAAGTACTACCCGAACGATTTCAATTTTTACCCTCATTATTAGACAAACTGTTAAGGGGTGATTTATCCCTTTGCAGTTTTTTAATAAAAATTGACGGTTTTTTCCAAATTAAATAAAATGATTAACACTTAGTGGAGTGTCGGGTAGTATCGGACATCGGGTAGTATGGACAGTGCGTTTTTTTCATCTATCACCATATGGTAGTACCTGAATGACATGGTTACATTTCTCTATGCGACATCACAGAAATGTAACCATGTCAATCAGGTACTATCATCGTGTGATAGATGAAAGAAACTCACTGTCCGATATTACCCGATGTCCGATACTACCGGACTCTCCCCTATCGTGTTTTACTGCCATAAGGAAGTCTGGCAAGCCTACTGCAGTGGCTAAGGGACGGAATACTGCTATTCAGGCCTGAGTTCTTGTCTATTCGTAGGTGAGCCGGGGATGCGTTGTTGTCGAACTACGCATATTTTCAATCAGATTTTCTAATTAACCATGCACTCAAATATAAAACGCATAATAATTTTTTTATTTATTTTAATGTATTCTACTGGCCCCCTAAATCTCCAGAGTTGTATTTCTTCCTGTATAAAACACAGTCTAGTATATACAGTCACGAAGCATGAGTTGTGAGGGTGCTAGGAACAAAAGACTGTGCCGGTACTATTTCGCATTGTCTGTAATGAGGCGATATTAGCTGTCCTAGTGGTCAGCAACTATCTATGGATGCATATTTACTACGTATTGAGCTTCGTGACTGTGTATATTAGACTGTGATAAAAATCTGCGCAATGATGAAGGCATTTAGCGTAAGTTTTTTAATAACATAAATTTAAGCTGTTAAACTAAGACAGTTTTACAACCATGTTTGGTCACGGTTATTCCATCTCACATTCGTATTCTCTCAACTTACTCTTGTAGAAGGAAGTACAAACAAAGAAGAGAAAAGAGAATGGGGAGTGAGCCGAGGCACCGGAAATAGAAGCCCGATGAACGTTCTCATAAAATTGGTTCCTACACAATCTGGGTTTCACGTTCCATGATTGTAAGGGAGGCGTGAAAAGTAATGCTGGAACGAATTTCTTTCCCTTGACATGCATTAGCCGGACTAACGTAGGCTATTACTCTCTCAGCCCACATTTTAAATCGATTATTTAACGATGTTGCATCAACTGCAAAATTCCTAGTATCGGCTCTATGTCTTCTCAACGACTGTTTTCCAATAAGCCTGTAGGTACTATAGACGAACAAATCTGCCGCTCTCGCTCGCTGTGTTCGTTGCATTTGTCTTTCGAGTCTCGTCTCGTCATTCTCGTGCGCTTCGAGTCTCGCTCATCATTCTCGAAATAGCATTTGGTCGGCGTGGAAAGATTTCGTAACTTTGAATAACATACATCATTAAAACAAATAACATTAGAGATGTTTAACTCATACGAAAAGATAAAATTCTACATTATTATAGTTATCAAAATGTTCTAGCTCTACGAGTATTATCAGATATTACCTATGTATGTGTATGTATTTATTCACACTGCAAATGGGTATTTACCCGGTGGCAGTGGTAACTAATTACACCCAATAATGACAATTAATAATAAACACAACTAATAAAAAACAATGTTAATAATAATAATAATAATAATAATAATAATAATAATAATATTAATAAAAACATCATAATAACAAGGAGTCACCTAAATTAAATGAAGCATGGTCACTTAAAATAACATTTAAAGTAAATCTAATTTGCATCTTAACCCTAAGTTCGAACTAAGACAGTGTGACAGGATCATACCTACACAAGTACCTTTCGGCACTACACTTACATTTCGCTGTCAACTCACTCACTGCACTGATTTTACCTGATTTCACTAACACTTCTAACCATTTCACTGTTCAAATACTTTGCACAGCCACTTCACTGATACCAACACACTTCACTTACACAATAGACTTCACTGACACTACACACTTCACTGACACAACACACTTCCTCACTGATAGGACACTTCAAATAACAAGATATCAATTACACCCTTTAAATAGTTACTACCGTCTATTAGTAAAGTCCTTAAGCCTATTTTTAAATACATTTTTGGTTATTGGTAAAGCCTCTAGTAAGTCTGCAGGTAAAGCATTCCAGTCCCTGATAGTACGATTGAGAAAAGAAAACTTTCCAGTGCCCATCCTCTGTCTTCTTTCCCTCAGTTTATATGAGTGGTCGTTCCTTGAAGAGTAATTTGACGGCTGCAACCTATTTTTTATTTCTCTCCAGGCAGGCTCACCTCTGTATGTTTTGAACACTGCGCATAATCGAATTCGCGTTCTCCGGGCCTTGAGTGTGTCCCATTTTAATGGCGAATTATTATATTACGACAACACTTGAGAGCCCGTTTTTGAATCTTTTCCAATGTCTTTATATGTTCTAATCTGTAAGGATCCCAACATGCAGCACCAAATTCCATTACTGGACGAACTAGTGATTTATATGTAATCTCTTTGGATTTATCAGAGCCTTTCCTTAGTACCCTCATCACAAAGTGTAACGCCTGGCATGCCTTTCCCTCTGTCGTCATAATTGGAAACAAATTCTCAAATAAATTTGCATTTCTAAGAAACATAAAACATAATGTATCAAATATGAATGAGGTTTCGCCCACCTCATTATATTTTGCTCGACTAGTATGACTAGTCAGTTTGTTTTTTTATACCATTAAGTACGAGAAAAATTCGTACCGGCACCGGGAATCGAACCCAGGACCTCTCAGCTGTGCGCGCTGAGTGCTCTCTAACCATCTGAGCTATGCCGGGACCCGATTCACGACGCCGGCCGAACTCCTCTCGTAGTATCGTGTTACGGCCCGGTGCCGGTACGAATTTTTCTCGTACTTAATGGTATAAAAAAACAAACTGACTAGTCATACTAGTCGAGCAAAATATAATGAGGTGGGCGAGACCTCATTCATATTTGATACATATTTGATACACAATTAATTTTATGTTAAATAAAGGAGTAATATGTGATAGAATATTGTGAAATGTTTAATTTTATTGGATGAAAAGTGAAGTATGAACCTGACTATGAAATATATTTTTCATGTAACAATATCCCCATATAGGCCTATTTATTTAAAATTTAGTAGTACAAGACAATTTTATTAGAATGTACTGTAGGTTACAAGTACAGTATTTGTTACCGAACATTAGGCGGAAATAGCGTCAAAACATGTATAGAACCTGAAGATTAACTTTATCTTAACTGAATACGTTCAGATAACTGTTGTGTGTGAAATTTTATGATTTCGATGGTTACTGTAAACCAGTGGTCAGCGAAGATTACGTCATATAAAGTACAGCCCACATAAACAGCAAAGGGGAAGATTGGCGGGAGAGTATATCCAAACTGCGTAACATTGAATGAACAAGTGATTAGTAATGGGACTGAGATCATGTCTTACCCCTCCGCCCTTCTGGCCTAATGTGGGATTGAAACGCGAGTCAAGTAATGCCGACCAATGTTGTAGAGTTATATTTAAATGTGAGCACTTTACGAATTGTAGCTCATTTGTCTATCTCTTTAAACCTAATGATAAAGAAAATAATTCGTTCATTCAAAGTATTCTGCACATGGGCAGGTCTGTCTTTCACTGCAAACCCAGCATTCTCCAGTCTTTCCTATTTTCTACCATCCTCTTTGTCTCCTCATTTGATCTATAGGGTATATCTTAATGTCATTTACCAAAAGTATTTTCTTCAGCCCCGAACTCTTCTTCCGTTCACCATTCCTTCCAGTGCATCCTTCACAAGGCAGTTTCTTCTCAACCAATTCCTTTTCCTCTTTCTGCTCAGTTTCAGCATCATTCGTTCTTCATCCACTCTTTCCAACACAGCTTGGTTTCTTATTGTGACTGTACATATGACACACTCCATCCTTCTCCAAACTCACATTTCAATTGCTTCTAGTCGCTTCTCTTCACTTCGTCGTAATGTCCAAGTTTTTGTTCTATACAATGCTACAATCCACACAAAGCACTCCTCATTCTTATTTCTTTCTCCAGAGATCCGCAGAAGGTCTCTTTTTTTCTATGATAAACTTCCTTTGCCATTGCTGTACTCCTTTTTAGTTCTTGGTAGCACGTAATGTACTGCTTATACTGCACCCCAAGTATTTGAAGCTGTCAACTTGGTCTACTGCCTCATTTAGAATTCGCAAGTTTACCTTCTTTACTTTTCTTCCTATGGCCATGGTCTTCGTCTTGTTGGCATTTATCTTTATTCCATACCGCCGTCGACCTCGGTAGCGCAGTTGGTATAGCGCAGGCCTTCTGTGCTCGAGGTTGCGGGATCGATCCCAGTCCAATATGTGCTTAAATGCGACAGGATCATGTCAGTAGATTTACAGGCATATAAGAGAACTCCTGCGAGACAAAATTCCGGCACACCGACGAGCTGATGTAACCTCGGCAGTTGCGAGCGTCCTTAAATAAACCGTAACATAAAATTTTCCATACTGCCGACAGCCATCATTTAGCTCTAGTAGCATATCCCTTAGTACCATCTTCTCTTCTGCTAACAACGCCATATCATCAGCAAATCTTACACACATCATTCTTCTTCCTCCCACTATCACTCCTCCCATGTTCTGAAAACAATTCTTCACTAAACCCTCCAAGTAGATGTAGAACAGTGTACGTGATAAAGAGCATCCTTTCGTACTGCTGTCCCTGTTGCCCTTCTTCTGTTGTCTCTTCTCCTACCCTGTGAATTGCTGTGTATAGGTTTGATTAAAGTAATTGTCTTTTCAGTTTTCTTAGTTTCGAAAGACTAAGGCTGTATAACACGTTAGGTTTTACATCACATATTCATTTTGTATGAGGTCTCGCCCACCTCATTGAATACTACACGGCTACTATGAAGTAGCCAATATGTATTATTATTATTTAATACGAGAAAAATTCGTACCGGCACCGGGAATCGAACCCAGGACCTCTCAGCTCTGCGCGCTGAGCGCTCTTTCCAACTGAGCAGTCATTTAAATATGCACTCCTGCATATATGATTTGTATCGTCTCAAATGTAGGTAGTAAGGCCGTAAAATCATTACGAGAGCGGTACGGCCGGCGCCGTGGATCGTGTCCCGGCATAGCTTAGTTGGAAAGAGCGCTCAGCGCGCAATCTGAGAGGTCCTGGGTTCCATTTCCGGTGCCGGTACGAATTTTTCTCATATTAAATAATAATAGTACATATTGGCTACTTCAAAGTAGCCGTGTAGTATTCAATGAGATGGGCGAGACCTCATACAAAATGAATATGTGATGTATTAACTGTTAGCAGTTGTCACAAACTGATGTTGAATATGGCCACCTAGTCATTTAGGCCTATATATTCGCTCCTGCATATACTGCGTGTTCAATTCAAAGTGTGTCATGGCTCGCTGTATGCTGTCATGTGGCTAGTCGATGAGCCTAGAGAATTCAATCTTCCTACACTTACGCAGAGGCGTATTACCTATGTGCCAGAGAAGTTGCCTAGCAAGTACGGCCTTCATTCTGAAGAGTACTTACCGATACGTACGGTAACGCCTGTAGTGGCAGGAATGTGAACGGTTTGGAAACATGTACTGAGGTGAATTTTTTTCTTACTGTCGGGATATGGGGAGACGATTACTTACGTAGCCTATTTGTTGACATTAACTTCGAAGGTCAACATGGACACGGAGCATTTGATTTGTATTGTGGAAAGTTGCCGTACGCAACCGATGATAAATACCCTGCGAACGACTTGCCCGCGCAAAACACAGTTCGAAAGAGGTTATGGTAGCACACAGACCGTACAGACCGCAATCTCTTGCTACGACGTTCAAGTTATACTGTACTCGTTCTAAAGTTCAGATTGAACGCCTTGATTAATAGGCAACTTCTCTGACAAAATCTGAAACTCGCTTCAAATTGCTGACTCACAACAATGAGGTCATGACACACTTTGAAATGAACACCCAGTATGAATAGTATCGTCTCAAATGCAGGTAGTAAGGCTGTAAAAGCATTACGAGAGGGGTTCGGCCGGCACCGTGGATCGTGTCCCGGCATAGTTCAGTCGGAAAGAGCGCTCAGCGCGAAGAGCTGAGAGGCCCTGAGTTCGATTCCCGGTGCCGGTACGAACTTTTTTCTTATTAAAGAGTAATAACGGTAGGTTTTGTATACTCTATAACAGATTAGAGTGAGCACATTGCTCGGCAAATAAAATAGTATTAGAACTAAAGAAAATGTAACAAATATAATTTAAATAAATATATGATATTTTGTATGTAATGCATACTTACATACAAGTGGCTTTTACGGAACCCGGTGGTTGCCGCCCTCACATAAGCCCGCCGTCGGTCCCTATCCTGTGCAAGATTAATCCAGTCTCTGTCATCAAATCCTACCTCCCTCAAATCCATTTCAATATTATCCTTTCATCTACGTCTTGGCCTCCACAAAGGACTTCTTCTCTCCGGTCTCCCAACTGACACTCTACACACATTTCTGGATTCTCCCATACGTGCTACATGCCCTGCTCATCTCAAACGTCTGGATTTAATGTTCCTAATTATGTCAGGCGAAGAAAACAATGCGTGCAGTTCTGCGATGTGTAACTTTCTCCATTCTCCTGTTACTTCATCCCTCTTAGCACCAAATATTTTCCTAAGAACCTTATTCTCAAACACCCTTAATCTCTGTTTCTCTCTCAATGTTTCACAACCAAACAGAACAACCAGTAATATAAGTGTTTTATAAATTCTAACTTTCTAATTTTTTGACAGCAGACTGGATGACAAAAGATTCTCAACCGAATAATAAAGGGCAGTTCCTATAATTATTCTGCGATTAATTTCCTCCCGGGAGTCATTATATTTGTTTTGTATGTAATGCAACAAAGAAAATATATCTTATTGTTCGGTTGTAAAGATTTATTTGAAATAAGACTGTTAAATTTTAATGGAAAATAAACTCTAAAAAGGAATATGAATAATTCGCTACATAAGAAAATGGATTGTTGGGAAAAGTGTAAAACATTTCAGCTTCGTGAAAAAAGAAATAGAGTGACCAAAACGTACTTGTACACCCATTCGAAAAAATTAGATCTTTGGTTACTATGTAACATAAAAAATGTTCAACAAATATTTGCTATCAATTGCATCCCATTCCATACTGCACATTTCTATCGTTATGTGCCGTTGCTGCAGACACTTGAATACTTTCGGTGCCAATATTGACAATCCTCAGTACTGTAGGCAGAATTAAACTATTCTCAGGGTATCCAAGGAGTGTCTGGTGTCCGTTACGTTTGAAATTAGAAGCAGGAACTACAAATAATACTCACAATGGGGAAACTCGTTGAGTTCTACAGGCTGGGTTCGTTCATAAGAGATATTCATGAGTTTGGTCTCTTAGTTGTAACCCAAATCATACACAGAAAAACAGCTTTTGAATATATATGTTCTTCCAATTTGATTTCCCTAATCAAAATGTCATTCTCTATAAATCTTTGTCGCTGCAAGTTCCGCAAGGATTATGTAATATCACAAACCCGTTATTGAGAATGAATGATACTACTTTAACAGACAGAAAACATTGATGTTTAAGCGTAAGTTTAATTAAAATCACGCAGATCACAAGACATTTGCGGAAATTGCAGGGACTCATCCTGATATTGGCTTTGGACTAATTAATGTTTACAGAATTTAAGGCACGAATATAAAGCACTCATGATCTGAGATTGAACCTGTTTTATAATATTGATAATTCGTGTAATTTAGTCATATATTGAAGGATGTGTCAAGTGTCCAAGACGAAGTCCGCCATCTGTGTAATTCTAAGTGGACCTCGAATTGAGGAATAAGTTTCCAACACAATAGGCCTAATTGTTTAATAAACATGTTAATTAATTACATAAGTATTGTAATACAGTCACTGCAAAATTTAATTTAACAATTAATATTTATTAATTCATAGCGAACTTTAAGTTTTGCCAGTTACTCGTTTATTGAATCTGTTACACCGCCGCATCTCTGAACTGTTATTCCACCGCTTCTCACAGGTTTTACTTCGCCGCATGTCTCAACTGTTACTCCGCCGCTTCTCACAGGTTTTACTCCGCCGCATGTCTCAACTGTTACTCCGGCGCTTCTCACAGGTTTTACTCCGCTGCATGTCTCAATTGTTACTCCGCCGCTTCTCACAGGATTTACTCCGCCGCATGTCTCAACTGTTATTCCGCCGCTTCTCACAGGTTTTACACCGCCGCATGTCTCAACTGTTACTCCGCTGCTTCTCACAGGTTTTACTCCGCCGCATGTCTCAACTGTTACTCCGCCGCTTCTCACAGGGTTTACTCCGCCGCATGTCTCAACTGTTACTCCGCCGCTTCTCACAGGTTTTACACCGCCGCATGTCTCAACTGTTACTCCGCTGCTTCTCACAGGTTTTACTCCGCCGCATGTCTCAACTGTTACTCCGCTGCTTCTCACAGGTTTTACTCCGCCGCATGTCTCAACTGTTACTCCGGCGCTTCTCACAGGTTTTACTCCGCCGCATGTCTCAACTGTTACTCCGCCGCTTCTCACAGGTTTTACACCGCCGCATGTCTCAACTGTTACTCCGCCGCTTCTCACAGGTTTTACTCCGCCGCATGTCTCAACTGTTACTCCCCCGCTTCTCACAGCTTTTACACCGCCGCATGTCTCAACTGTTACTCCGCCGCTTCTCACAGGTTTTACTCCGCCGCAAGTCTCAACTGTTACTCCGCCGCTTCTCACAGCTTTTACACCGCCGCATGTCTCAACTGTTAATCCGCCGCTTCTCACAGGTTTTACTCCGCCGCATGTCTCAACTGTTACTCCGGCGCTTCTCACAGGTTTTACTCCGCCGCATGTCTCAACTTTTACTCCGCCGCTTCTCACAGCTTTTACTCCGCCGCATGTCTCAACTTTTACTGCGCCGCTTCTCACAGGTTTTACTCCGCCGCATGTCTCAAATGTTACTCCGCCGCTTCTCACAGCTTTTACATCGCCCTATGTATCAACTGTTACTCCGCCGCTTCTCACAGGTTTTACTCCGCCGCTTCTCACAGGTTTTACTCCGCCGTATGTCTCAAATGTTACTCTGCCCTTTTTCACAGATTTTACACCGCCCTATGTATCAACTGTTACTTCGCCGCTTCTCACACGTTTTACTCCGCCGCATGTATCAACTGTTACTCTGCCGCTTCTCACAGCTTTTAAACCGCCCTATGTATCAACTGTTACTTCGCCGCTTCTTACAAGTTTTACTCCGACGCATGTCTCAACTGTTACTCCGCCGCTTCTCACAGGTTTTACACCGCCGCATGTCTCAACTGTTACTCAGCCGCTTCTCACAGCTTTTACATCGCCCTATGTATCAACTGTTACTCCGCCGCTTCTCACAGGTTTTACTCCGCCGCTTGTCTCAAATGTTACTCTGCCGCTTCTCACAGCTTTTACACCGCCGCATGTCTCAACTGTTACTCTGCCCTTTTTCACAACTTTTACACCGCCCTATGTAACAACTGTTACTTCGCCGCTTCTCACAGGTTGTACTCCGCCGCATGTCTCAACTGTTGCTCCGCCGATTCTCACAGGTTTTACTCCGCCGCATGTCTCAACTGTTACTCTGACCTTTTTCACAGCTTTTACACCGCCCTATGTATCAACTGTTACTTCGCCGCTTCTCTCACGTTTTACTCCGCCGCATGTCTCAACTGTTACTCTGCCGCTTCTCACTGCTTTTACACCGCCCTATGTATCATATGTTACTCTGCCGCTTCTGACAGGTTTTACTACGCCGCATGTTTCAACTGTTACTCCGCCGCTTCTCACAGGTTTTACTCCGCCGCATGTCTCAACTGTTACTCTGCCGCTTCTCACAGCTTTTACTCCGCCGCATGTCTCAACTGTTACTCTGCCGCTTTTCACAGCTTTTACACCGCCCTATGTCTCAACTGTTACTCAGCCGCTTCTCACAGGTTTTACTCCGCCGCATGTCTCAAATGTTACTCTGCCGCTTCTCACAGCTTTTACTTCGCCGCATGTCTCAACTGTTACTCCGCCGCTTCTCACAGCTTTTGCACTGCCCTATGTATCAACTGTTACTCTGCCGCTTCTCACAGCTTTTACATCGCCACATGTCTCAACTGTTACTCCGCCGATTCTCACAGCTTTTACACTGCCCTATATATCAACTGTTACTCTGCCGCTTCTCACAGCTTTTACACCGCCACATGTCTCAACTGTTACTCCACCGTTTCTCACAGCTTTTACACCGCCACTTGTCTCAACTGTTACTCTGCCGCTTCTCACAGCTTTTACACCGCCACTTGTCTCAACTGTTACTCTGCCGCTTCTCACAGCTTTTACACCGCCACTTGTCTCAACTGTTACTCTGCCGCTTCTCACAGCTTTTACACCGCCACATGTCTCAACTGTTACTCCGCCGCTTCTCACAGCTTTTGCACTGCCCTATGTATCAACTGTTACTCTGCCGCTTCTCACAGCTTTTACACCGCCACTTGTCTCAACTGTTACTCTGCCGCTTCTCACAGCTTTTACACCGCCACTTGTCTCAACTGTTACTCTGCCGCTTCTCACAGCTTTTACACCGCCACATGTCTCAACTGTTACTCCGCCGCTTCTCACAGCTTTTGCACTGCCCTATGTATCAACTGTTACTCTGCCGCTTCTCACAGCTTTTACACCGCCACTTGTCTCAACTGTTACTCTGCCGCTTCTCACAGCTTTTACCCCGCCACTTGTCTCAACTGTTACTCTGCCGCTTCTCACAGCTTTTACACCGCCACATGTCTCAACTGTTACTCCGCCGCTTCTCACAGCTTTTACATTGCCCTATGTATCAACTGTTACTCTGCCGCTTCTCACAGCTTTTACACCGCCACATGTCTCAACTGTTACTCCGCCGTTTCTCACAGCTTTTACACCGCCACTTGTCTCAACTGTTACCCGCTGCTTCTCACAGCTTTAACACCGTCGCATCTCTGAACTGTTACTCCGCCCATTCGCTCAAGATTTACTCCTCTGCATCTCTGAACTGTTACTGAGTCTCTTCTCTCAAGTGCTACTTCGGTGCATCTCTCAACCTTTACATTGCTGCTTCACCCAACCGCTGCACCGGAGCATCTGGTAACGCCGATTACGTTGCCTCTGGCAACTCAGAAGCCGCTGCCTCTGGTAATACCGAAAAAGCTGCAGCTAGCAATGTCGAAACAGCTGCAGCTAGCAACACCGAAATAGCTGCCCCTAGCAATAGCTGCATGTACCAATACGAAAACAGCTGCATGTACCAATACGAAAACAGCTGCATGTACCAATACGAAAACAGCTGCATGTACCAATACGAAAACAGCTGCATGTACCAATACGAAAACAGCTGCATGTACCAATACGAAAACAGCTGCATGTACCAATACGAAAACAGCTGCATGTACTAATACGAAAACAGCTGCATGTACCAATACGAAAACAGCTGCATGTACCAATACGAAAACAGCTGCATGTACCAATACGAAAACAGCTGCATGTACCAATACGAAAACAGCTGCATGTACCAATACGAAAACAGCTGCATGTACCAATACGAAAACAGCTGCATGTACCAATACGAAAACAGCTGCATGTACCAATACGAAAACAGCTGCATGTACCAATACGAAAACATCTGCATGTACCAATACGAAAACAGCTGCATGTACCAATACGGAAACAGCTGCCTCTGACGACACCGATGACACTGCCTGTGGGAACACCGACACCGCTGCCTCTGCCAACTCTGACACTGCTGCCTCAGGCAAATATGACACCGCTATCTCTGGCAATTGGACAACCGCTGTTTGGCGCAAAGTTTTCGCCTCCTGACTGGAATTGAATATTGAAACATGTGTCGTCACTATCTTGAATTGAAACGTGTCATTGTACATTTGAACTTAATTGAAAATTGAAACAACTTTGTCTTTGGTGATGTGAATTGAAATATCTATCTTTAATAATAATAATAATAATAATAATAATAATAATAATAATAACAATAATAATAATAATGGCTTTATTTAACCTGGCAGAGTTAAGGCCGTAAGGCCTTCTCTTACACTCAACCAGGACAAAACTTGCTTACATAGTTGAAAATAAAACTGGATCAGAATTAAGTAATTACATACTGATACAATTTAGGTACATAATGAGATCAAAAGAGGCAGTTACATAAAAATTTACCTTATAAAATAAAAATAAACATAGTGTGAAATACATATTAAGGTTGTTGGAATCAAATACGAATCACATAAAGACAGAAGCCGATAATTCAATGAAAAAAAATGTCGCAGTAAAAATAAAAATAAACACATTAGTATACATATTAGTATTAGATTACAGTTAAGTAGGATTCACATAATTAAACCATAAACCGACAATTGAATAAAATGTACACAAAATTAGATTAATAATAAAAAAGAACACATTGAGATACATATTGGCGTTAAGTGTGATAAATAAACACGATTTACATGGTTACACAATAAAAATAAGAAACAAAAAGAAAATAAAAAAAAATAAAAATAAATACATTTGAACACATTCTATTAAATATTTGCAACGCGTTAGGTCTGGCAACTCATCATAAGATATTTTTTTAATTTACATTTAAAGGAAATTAAAGTTCGGCAACACTTGAATTCAGGCGGCAGAGAATTCCAGTGACGAGAAGTAGCAACAGTGAAAGATGAAGAATAAAGAGATGATGTGTGGAATAGTATTTCTAGCGTGTTATCATATTGTGACCGAGTATGTAAGTTATGAAATCGAGAAAGACTGTGGAATCGGACAGATAAGTAAGAGGGAGTAGAGGTGTGCCAAATTCGGTATAAGAGAGAAAGGGAATGTAACTTCCTCCTCTCATTTAACCTGAGCCACAATAATTTATCGAAAGAAGGCGAAATGTGATCGTAGTAGCGGACATTACAAATGAAACGAACACACGCATTATGAACACGTTGCAGTTTCTCGGATAAATCCACCCCGAGATCACTGAATAAAGCGTCACAATAATCGAAATGAGGCATTATAAGAGTCTGTACAAGCGTCTGCTTTAATTTAGCTGGATAGTGGTACAATCTTTTTAAAAGGTGAAGAGTGGAAAATACTTTCTTGTACGTGTGTTTGATATGCGTGTCCCAGGTAAGGTTAGATTCAAAATGAACTCCCAGGTTTTTTACAGTTGAACTGAATGGAATGATCGCTTTATTCAGAGTCACAGGAGGAAGATTCAGCTTATTAATATCGGGGATTAATCTTTTATTCGAAAATAAGATAGCCTGTGATTTATCTATATTTAAGTTAAGTCCGAATTGTTGAGACCAGATGAAACGGATTCGAGATCTTTATTGAGTCTGTTAATACAGTCACTTAGTCTATCAGGACTGGCGGAAATGTATAATTGAACGTCATCTGCATAAATATGATATCTGCAATATTTAAATGACTTGGCGATATCGTTAATATAGAGACAGAAAAGCAATGGACCCAATACCGAACCCTGGGGAAATCCTGACTACTCTCTACCAGGAGGAGAACCGATTATTAAAGACAACACGCTGCTGGCGGCCAGTGAAGTAGGAGTGCATCCAGGTGTTAACGCTGTCAGAAAAATTTAACACTCGAAGCTTAGTTAATAGTAGATCCATGTCAATAGACTCAAATGCTTTATTTTATGCTCGACCATGCCGAAATGTAGTAATTATACACCTTGTAGCAGTCCTTTAATGCATGTCATTAAAGTACACTTACTCATTAAAGTACAGGTGTTCAGCGAATGACAACTCAGCTTACAGGTTTTCAGCCAATGACAAGTTAGCTTTGTACCGTTATAAAACCGCAAGTATCGATTATTCTCGGATATGCAATCCAAAGAGAATTAGCGAAAAGTCACGGAGGCTGGAAATCCAATACTGTCGCAGAATGTTATGTTCTGTTACTATAATAATTAGCGTTAATTGTAAATAATATTCAAATAAATTCAATTAGTCATCTGGTTTTTCAATGTCGAATTCAATAATCAAGGTTATATCAAGTTTAACGGGATTACATCAAGGTCAATGACATTATTGTTCCTCGGAAAAAATCAATACTTTCGCGTTTGCGCACATCTCACAATTCACGACCTAGAACAAGATCACTTCCGATCTTGTCAGATGCAAATAAAATGTATACATCTGAACAATTTCAAGTTAGAAATATGGTCGAGCATAAAAAGTCGTATGAAACTCGCCTATAATGGTAATTCAGAAGCTCGCTTGCGCTCGTTTCATAAACATCCATAGTCGCTTCTTAATTACTGTCATTATAGGCTCGTTGCATAATGTACTATTATATGGGCTGTAAGTTTTACGGGCTTAAAATAACTCTCGAATTATATTAGGACGGCTGGTTATTTAACCGATCTTTCATTCTGTACTGTATTATAGGTGTATCAAGAAGAGTTGTGTTTGTTCCATTAGGGAGGTAATGGTCATACGTTGATTTAGAAGAAATACTTGTATAGATTTGAATTCAAGTGCCTAGATGTGAACACGTGGTTGAGTATAGCCCAAAAATATCGTAACTGTATAAATATATTCGGAAGGCTTTTTTATTTTTACCAAGTTCTTGTCACCATTGCGGCATTTTTTGATTTGGAAATATTTATCGTCTTGGTATTGGACGACCGTTGAGTCACCAGTGCGCCCGCCTGGGGTATAGCACAACGAGTGATGTATTTGTAAGCAAAATGTGCCCTGGTTCTGAAATTTCGGTAGTATCGGTAGTTGTTGTTTATGTCGTCACCACCACCAATTTTTTTAAATTTTTTAGAGCAGGTTTACTTTACATTTTTATTATTATAGACAAAATTGAATGTATTGCTATGGTATTTATTGTTATTTTTGCGATATTTACTTTCTTAATATTTATTAATTTCAGACTACTATTTACGCAGGAATACTTACGTAATGTGAGACGAAAATACATGGAATCAAATCCAGGTTGTTGGGTCTGCGGGGTACATTTCACTGTGAAAATGTTTAAATGTGAATGAAATACAACTTTTGGCAAAAGAAAAAAAAATGGAAAGAAAAAAATGTGTCCTGGTGCCAACTCTTCTCGAAAAATATACCTTGACGCTGCCTGGGCCAGCCAGGTCTGAAATACATCCCTAAGTACAACTAATGATGTCCTATCAGTGTGTTAATGTTAAGAAATGCTTACTTACTTACTTACTGTACTGGCTTTTAAGGAACCCGGAGGTTCATTGCCGCCCTCACATAAGCCCGCCATTTGTCCCTATCCTGAGCAAGATTAATCCAGTCTCTACCATCATATTCCACCTTCCTCAAATCCACTTTAATATTATCTTCCCATCTACGTCTCGGCCTCCCCAAAGGTCTTTTTCGCGCTGGCCTCCCAACTAACCCTCTATATGCATTTCTGGATTCGCCCATACGTGCTACATGCCCTGCCCATCTCAAGCGTCTGGATTTAATGTTCCTAATTATGTCAGGTGAAGAATACAATGCGTGCAGCTCTGCGTTGTGTAACTTTCTCCATTCTCCTGTAACTTCATCCCTCTCAGCCCCAAATATTTTCCTAAGAACTTTATTCTCAAACACCCTTAATCTCTGTTCCTCTCTCAAAATGAGAGTCCAAGCTCACAACCATATAGAACAACCGGTAATATAACTGTTTTATAAATTCTAACTTTAAGATTTTTTGACAGCAGAGTAGATGACAAAAGCTTCTCAACGGAATAATAACAGGCATTTCCCATATTTAATCTGTGTTTAATTTCCTCCTGTGTGTCATTTATATTTGTTACTGTTGCTCCAATATATTTGAATTTTTCCACCTTTTCTCCAATTTTTATATTTCCATTTCGTACAATATTCTGGTCACGAGACATAATCATATACTTAGTCTTTTCGGGATTTACTTCCTACCCTATCGCTTTACTTGCTTCAAGTAGAATTTCCGTGTTTTCCCCAATCGTTTGTGGATTTTCTCCTAACATATTCACGTCATTCGCATAGACGAGAAGCTGATGTAACCCGTTCAATTCCAAACCCTCTGTGCTATCCTTAACTTTCCTAATGGCATATTCTAGAGCAAAATTAAAAAGGAGAGGTGACAATGCATCTCCCTGCTTCAGCCCGCAGTGAATTGGAAAAGCTACCCTCTAAAATTTAAGATTAGTGAATTGGCATGTTTTTTGCGTGGATCCTTCAAATATAAAAGTAACGGATAGAGACTGGACAGTCATAGCCTTCCGAAAGCAGTACTGGAAGTATCAGCCTAAAATTAGTTTAGGAAGGTGAAGAATGTTGGACCGGAGTAGGCCGCGTGGTCTAAGTCAAGATGGCGGCGGTGTTATACCGATACCCGATCGTAACTAGAATTTAATAATGTGAGGAACTCTAATGTAGCCCCATGGAGAGAGTTGAGTGGGATGACGGGTAACTCACCTTCTATAATACGAAATTAGCGATCTTGCTTGATTGTCTTCCAAAATCATCACGCCTCAGCTTACGGTTGTCTTGAAGTTTCCATAGAAACAGCCGGCATTGTGAGATATTTATTATTACGAATGATTGATATGGAAACATTTGTCATTCTTTACACACACGACACACACAAATCCCTGTAGTTTGACTTACTTTTAGTTAGTTACAGTTCGAAGTGACAGTTGTGATAAAGTGAAAAATATCTAGTTCTTATATCAGCATTGCTTTGTTAGAAACTTAGCACTGTTTTGTCTTTGTAAATTGAATTTAAATGTCATCACATTTAACAAATTATAGACTTTAATTTCGGAGGATTTCCTCCGTGAATTTGTTGTGTCGTGCAGAATAAACTGACAAATATGACTGATAGCTTAATTATGGAATATTCATTCCTGACAAACAATTGATTTGTATAAATTCATGAATCAGTTTAATTCACAATTTTATTATTGCTTATGTTGTGCCAAGTAATAAAATAAAAAATAGTTAATTTTATTTTTTTATTTTTTATACCATTAAGTACGAGAAAAATTCGTACCGGCACCGGGAATCGAACCCAGGACCTCTCAGCTGAGCGCGCTGAGTGCTCTCTAACCAACTGAGCTATGCCGGGACCCGATTCACGACGCCGGCCGAACTCCTCTCGTAGTATCGTGTTACGGCCCGGTGCCGGTACGAATTTTTCTCGTACTTAATGGTATAAAAAAACAAACTGACTAGTCATACTAGTCGAGCAAAATATAATGAGGTGGGCGAGACCTCATTCATATTTGATACATATATGATGTTAACAGTTTAAAGAAACTGTTGTTGAATATGGCCATAAAGTCATGTAATATGCGCTCCTGTACATATATGACGTGTATCGTCTCAAGTGCAGGTAGTAAGGCCGTAACACGATACTACGAGAGGAGTTCGGCCGGCGTCGTGAATCGGGTCCCGGCATAGCTCAGTTGGTTAGAGAGCCCTCAGCACGCACAGCTGAGAGGTCCTGGGTTCGATTCCCGGTGCCGGTACGAATTTTTCTCGTACTTAATGGTATATAAAACATAATGTTAAATAAAGCGTTAATATTCTTTTTTACTTGAGATTGTATACTTGATCTCAAACATACGAAAAAAATCCTAGACTTTTAATGAGGGTCTAGTAATTAAATAAAGATTGGGGACGGATTATTATACACTGAAAGGTAGAGATGATGTTTCAAATAGGCTAGTTGATTGTTTATACATATATAACAGTTGTCAAGGTAGATAAAAGTTCAGTCTGATATAAACAACTGTGGCGATTCAAGGTTGCTTGACGTTCGAGAGTTGACCACTCCCGATGTCTTTCGCAGCCAACGACGTAGATAATACTGTCGTGAGGGTTTTCGGCTTTGCGGGCGCTGTTACTCTTGCTTTCTCGATCGTTGTCCAACTGCACAGTTTAGTAACTTACAACTTGAAGTTTAATGTTTTATAGACTCCTAATTTAATTTATATATGATACAAGAGTTTTAAGTTTTAACACAAAGTACAGAATGAGAAAAGTTTCGTGATACTGTTGCTGTTGAGTGGCGCTGATACAACCCAACGCGAAATAAAGCGAACTACGTGCCGTTTTAAATTTCTTGTATTGGTGCACTCGTGTTTAATTAGGCCTAGTAAGCGTATAGTGATCCTATGATAATGTAGCGAAACACTGCTCATATGTAAAAACTAGGGATAGGATTTTATGCACTAGGCCAGCAATTCTTAAACTGTGGTTCGTGAACCCCTGGAAGTCCGAGGGCTAATAGTCAGGAGTTCGCAACTGAGTTTTGAAACTAAATTTTGATTTGTTATTTCATTATGAAAAGTATAACAAAAATACCACGCAATCCTCCCAGCAATAAATTTATCTTAATTATTATCATAAAAATGTTGTAAATATCTCTATATTATTTTTAAAAACTTTGATTTTTGTAAAGTTTATAGAACTTGAGTTTGTAATGATTTGTAAAGTGAAAAGTAAATAGATTATGTAGATGAAAAGATTTTATCTTGTACTAAACACAAGTATAAAGTTAATATGTTAAGAGATCATGCAAAAAAAATGTCGACCTGATTGACGAGTTGGTATAGAGCTGGCCTTCTATGCCCAAGTTTGCGGGTTCGATCCCGAATCAGGTCGATGGCATTTAAGTGTGCTTAAATGCGACAGGCTCATGTCAGTAGATTTACTGGCATGTAAAAGAACTCCTGCGGAACAAAATTCCGGCATATCCGGCGACGCTGATATAACCTCTGCGGTTGCGAGCGCCGTTAAATAAAACATAACATTTTTTTTAACATTCATGCAAAATTCACATCATTATGAAAGGGGTTCTCTAACTCATAAAGTTTAAGACCCGCTGCATTACAAGTATTATTGTTACTTCGTATACATTTAACCACGCCCTCATGCGCGTCTGATACGATAAAATAAAATCAACTAAGTTATATTTGGGTAGGCGTGTTGTATATAATAGTTCAGAAACCGTGGTTTACAAAGTTACGAATTTTAAATCTTCTACTATTTACCTAATGATACCTAAAGGAGACAAGTAAAGCCTGTGTGATGAATCTTGTCTCACTATGAAAAGAGAGAGAAAGGAGATATATCTTACCTCGTTTGTGTTGTTATGGCAATGGGGGAGTGGAGCGATGCCGTCCATCCATCCAGTGGCGGAAGGGACTAGTTGATGCATTCTGTAGCGCAAAATAAAATAACAAAATATCTCTCTACGTACTGTGTAGTTCCGCCACTGAGCTTGTCTTTCCAAGAAACTGAGTTCCGGTAGCCTGTATAATAACAAGGTTTTGAAAGGAATCCTGAAAATTTACAACCCTCCTATAATCTCCACTCTCATTTGAAGGGACTTGGGTTTATTGCTACTGAGACAAGATAAACCTTACCAGGTATAGTCACTTATTGAACCGCTCCGAGCATATTACACGTGTAAGTTGCCGTTACAGACACTGCGCTTAAATTTGTTTTGTCTTCTTCTGTAATGGCTTCTGTGATTGGACATAATATGCATTGCTTCCCAAACCACAGCTAAGTACCCAGAAATATCTTATATCAGACGCGTATGGGGGCGTGGTTAAATATGTACGAAAATAAATACTAATATTTTATAATGCATAAAAACCTATCCTTAATAACAACCAATCCCTTGAAAGAAAGAAGAGAAATCCATTGTTTCTACTCAGCGTAAAAACTGCGCCGTAACTTTTGCGTATATCATGGCTGTAAAAGTTTTATCTTCTTGTTTCATATTGACCTCATCGAACCTCATTTAATAGCATTAAAAATGAAAACGTGGAGAAGTTAATAAGACTTGTATATTATTAGTCACTGCAGAAGCGAACGTTTACGCCTCATTAAATTTGAGGTCGAAATTTAACTAAAAATATCCGAGTTATCGGAATCAGAAGCATAAAATGTCACATCCGAGCAGTTTGTCACACAACCACGTGCTTCTGTTGTGATCGAAATCCACAGTGCGCCAAACTTTTGGAGTCGGGCCAAATTGGCATTCATTCATATTTTGATTATGTAAGATGTCTCAGAATCTTACATGGACGTGTGCGACTTGTCATGCAATTAATTACTCGCTATATGAGGGACATTTTCCACGCAGATCGCTTCCTGCATAAATTGTGCTGCTTGGAAGCTTCTAGATCGCGTTTTGAGTTAAGGAGAACACGACAAGATTATTTTCCTGCAACATAGGCCAACAATTTAACGTATATTGAAGATGTAATATCGGTAGGTAATTACAAGGGATAATCAATACTAAGTTTCCGGACTGCCCTGAATGTAGGCAATACACAGGACATAGGAAACGGAGAAGTTGCCTAGAATCAACGAAACTCTTGGAATGTATACTAAATGCATCATTTGAAAGGCAAAGAAGAAGACTAGCTACTGGGTGTTCATTTCAAAGAGTGTCATGACGTCATTGTTATGAGTCAGCGATTTGAAGCGAGTTTCAGCTTTTATGTCAGAGAAGTTGCCTATTAATCAAGGCGTTCAATCTGAACTTGAGAACGTGTACGGTATGACTTGAACGTCGTAGCAACAGATGGCGGTCTGTAAAGTCCGTGTGCTACCATAACCTCTTTCGAACTGTGTTTTGCGCGGGCGCAGGGTATTTGTTATCATCGGTTGCGTACGGCAACATTCCACAATACAAATCAAATCCTCCGTGTCCATGTTGACCGTCGAAGTTAATTCAACAAATACGTAAGTAATCGTCTTAACCCTCTCCACATATCCCGACAGTAAGAAAAAAACTCACCTCAGTACGTATTTCCAAACAGTTCACATTCCTGCCACTATAGGTGTTACTGTACATATCGGTAAGTACTCTTCAGAATGAACGCCGTACTTGCTAGGCAACTTCTCTAGCACATAGGTAATACGCCTCTGTGGAAGTGTAGGAAGATTGAATTCTCTAGGCTCAACGACTAGCCACATGACGACATACAGCGAGCCATGACACATTTTGAACTGAACACGCAGTATAAGACGTACATGGAGAGATTCCAGGAAAAATCCCAATAGATCCGTGACATGTTAGCACAAACTTACGTGTAGAAGCTCAGTTCATAAAGACAATCTGACGCTGTTTGATAGACTGACTCAATAGGCATGGAAGCAATGATCTTCAGTGACACGCGCATACATGTATAACGGTACAATAAATACAAGTGCAGTTCGGAAATATATTGATTGCACCTTGTATGTGTCATCGTACTTTATTTACCTTCCCTTGTTTTATTACTTTTTTTAAATGCTTGAATAATATGAATTATGATCATCCTCCCTTATGATACGAGCCCATGATAATCGGCATGACGCAGGATCACCACTGAGACAACACAGGACAATCACAAATCAACGAACAAACACCCAGTCTCGTGAACGGAAGATAAATTTCTGTCATTTCCCATGCCGGAAATCGAGCCTTGTATCATTTGGTTGGGAAGCTCATGTGCTACCCACATCATAACAGCGGTACATCTCTACTTACAAAATAAAATTCCACTTTTAACACTTGTATCGTAAATAACTAGACTATTTAATGCTAATGCGGTTAGTTACGCTTTCTTACAAACTAATTCGTATACAGATACGGAATTAAAATTTGGAACAAGTGTTGATGGGAGTCCACCTGTATGTAGGCAACAATTTCACACGACTGTCCACAAGTAGCATATATACAGAGGCTCTTGTTTACTGCACATGCGCAGTGTGTTGAAAGCGAAACTTATACAACAATGAAGCTTGAAATTTTATTTCCGTATCTGTACATATCCTTAAATTCTATTTTTCGCTATTGAAGTTTTCAGCTAAAGGCAAAATTGTACGGGTAATTGATTTGTACAGTTATCAAAAGAAAGATCGGGCCGCTGGAGTATTGAAAGTCCCAGACAGAAGAAACTGCTCATGTTCGGGGACTCACAGTGCAAGATAACGAGTAATTGAGTTATTTAAATTCAATCTAGCTGGTTTATTATTTGAAATCGTTCCGAAAGTCACCTGAAAAACTACAATAAAATGTTAATGTATTTCTAAATAATAATAAATATTGTAGATATTTTTCTTATTAAATATAAAATTAATAAATTTTCATTCATTTGTTCCGAAAAGATATGAATAGCAAAGAGGTAGATATAGCCTATAGCTAAATGAAAGAAACTTTTCAATTTTTATTTTGTTTATAACAAAAGAAATGAACCGACCAGAGATGGTTTGTTTTACTTCTATTTTTATTTTCTTCCCAACCGTAAATATAGGCCAAATGTATGAGCCACCGAGACGAGATGGTGAGACAAGAATTTATCTTGTCATTTGGTCTCACCGTAGGCAGGTGCCGTTTAGCTCTATAGAATATAAGTTACACTTCCCATCACCCAGAGTCGGTCCATTCTTTCTTTCGGGAAGAGTAAGCCTACATGTAAATAATTGTTTGCTTTTTTTTTACTATAGTTCCATAACGGCTAGGACTATGTCAGTCATATACCTAACCCTAAGTCCTAAATATGTCTGAAGTAGTGTTGTGGGATTTAATCGATTAATCGATCAATTTCTGTTGTAAGATTAATCGATGAAAAATATTTAATGGAATAATCGAGTCGATTAAAATTAATCGATTGTAGTTGATATTAATTATTATTATTTTGTTAATACAAACTCATACTAAAATTCCGACAATATTCATTTCAAGGCTACAAGAGTAATTACTGTTATTTTCTAACTGTAAACCAGATAGAGTAGGAAAAATCTTTGCATAAACACTTCAGAAAGAGATGGAGATATGAGGACAGTGACCTAGTCTACTTCTATTGAAAGTTGAAACACAATGCGAAACCCTCATTAAGTTTTATGGTTTTCCATGAAAACTTCCACCTTGTTGTCAGCTCATCTTCCTAGCATATGAAATACATACTTTAATAGGAATCGTCCCCCTCATCCCTTTTTAAATATCCATGTCTACACTGTGTGCAAGTGAAAGCGTAACTACCTTCTTCTCTTTAAAATCTGGTAATTCGATTACAATAGGGACCAGTCTTCTGTTTCGACAGCTGTAGTTTTTCAGTTGCAGTTTCTGTACTGAGTTTGTATATGAAGGTTGTGTTTAGTTTGATAAAGAAAAAAAAATCAGTTTTCTCTGGTTTGTGAGTGTAAATGTCATATGAGAATTTGAAGATAAACTCGGTGAAACGCTTGGATTTAAATTGAACGATCGTGGAGAAGTGCTTGACAGAAAAAAATAGTTTTTTCGTGTTTAGTGATGCAGGAAACATTGTTACTAAACGTAGAGCGGCACTTAATTCGGAGCATGTGAATGCTCTCACTTGATTAAAATCACGGATGAAGCAGTGAGTCTTCATACTTTTTGTTTGTCTCAAAAAGCCTCATAATAAATATGTTAGTAAGTAATTAAAATAGTTGTTTTGTAATATAACGATACAATATATACACATATACAACATTAATTTAATACTTATGCTTATCGCCGAACACAAGTTTAATTTAACAATAATTGTGTATTGCAGTATATTAAAACATTTTTTCAACTCGATCAAAATTCAATTAATCGATTAAATTCAAATAGTTAATCCATTAAATATTTCGGTCAATCAACAGCACTGGTCTGATGACGTTCTGCATTGAAGGTACAATTATTCAACAAATCGGCCTATAATAATATTCTTTCCGGCACAAGTGGTTTGGAGACTCAGGTACAGACCGATTATTTAGTCCTGACAGCTCAGGGACGCGAAAGAGGGGAAGTAATCGGAGGAGTGGGGAGAGTTCTGGAGTAGAGATAAAGGCGAGCAGTTGGTAAAGGCAAGCGAGTGAATAAACTAAACACCCCTTGACGTAACTAAACGGACTCGCCTGTCCCACGCGCACATCTCCGGCGACTGTCAGGACTAAATAATCGTACTGTACCTTCTCTTTGCGTTTGCAGTGCTTTCACCAAGTAAATGCTTGCAGAAGAGACTTCCCAACTACTTTCGCAGATTAAACGATATACAGAATACGAAGGCGTCCCGAAGGAACTTTGTAAGCAATGTCGCTCGCTCTTTTGAATGCAGTTCTCGCTTCATTGAACAAACCACAGATTCGGTCTAATGCAGTAATGTAGGACTGCCTTGTAGGATTGCCTTGTATAATGGGAAAATCAATACGAGTACAACAATCCACTGAATATAACTCATATAGCACCACCTTCAACCATTGACATGGTACATACAAGGTTTTTCAAAAGTAACTCACAATAAAATTATTGCATTTAAAATTGTATGTGTGAATTTTGGTCAAAAAGTTCAGACACGTCAATCCTTGTATTTATAAAAGAATATTTTATAGAAGCAAAATATTTTTGTAACTATTATTGTGAGAGTTACAACGTCATCGATAACATTTTAAGGATGTAGGTAAGCTTACAGCTCTGAGCACTGAAATTGAACAAGTGAATTTTTTTCTCAGTGTAAATAGCTGATACACAGTAAGAAGTGTATCGCAATATGCACCGTCGTGCAGAAGGGAGAGAAAGGAAGCATACCTGCCAGCAGCCACGGATGCGTGCCAGTGCAATGTCTTATCCGCGGGCATGAGACACTAGCCCGAGGGTGTACTGTGCTGATGACCGCTGGTCTAGAGAACGCACGTGTGGGCCTTTGAACTGTTAAATAATTAAATAATGTTCTATTGACTCTTAAATCATGCTTTATTGATTATCTTAACGTAAGAATGTATTTAAGTATGTCTATGCATTTTTATACCATCGGCAATAAATTTTATCTGACTTCTGTATTCATTCATTAATTTGTCCATAACAGGGCAAAGCCCCAATTATAATAGACAGTACACAATATTATAGTTACCTATATAATTTAAATAAAAAATATGGAAAAGAAATAAATACAGACATAAGTACTCATACAAGATAAGATATAAATAAATGCAAATAAAAAACATAAAAAAAGAAATAAATACAGATTATTAAATGAAAGATGTAAAACATACGATGTAAAATGAAAATTAAAGAGTAACAGTTAGATAGCAATTTTGTTTTAAATCTATTATCTTCAGTAATGTGAGAAGAAAAAGTTTATATTTAATATAAAAAAATGCTGAAATCTACATTCCATATTTCACACAATTCATTGAATTTGGAACATATTTTTAGCAGTGGTATGACGGACAATATGAAGGGTAATTTATAAACATTTGTTGTAGTTCAGATAATTATCAGAAGACAGGCCTGTACCTCACAAGTGATACCCCATCATGGCACCACTTATGAGGCAACTAAGCCAGGAGATAATAGAGTAGTGTGGCCAGTTACTTTCCCCCTCCATTGCTTATATTGCCGGTTAGCTACATATCACACTAATCAGACTTCAGATGTAAACAAACCATTGTTCTTCCTCTGACACATACCGTCAAGTGAGGTGTACTGCCTGATAATAGATGTACATATCAACCAGAAACTCAATCAGAGGTATTATAAATATTTATGTATTACAGCCGTGGCGAAAATGTGACTCGCGAGCACATTGTGGCCCGCAATGATAACTATGCATTTCTCTTGCTTCCTGCCTCCCCCAATCCCCATCCTCTCACTCACTGGAGTCAAACTCCGTTCCGTCTCTGACCTGTGAGTTGCATATCATCGCAATGTCTCTCTCGAAACCATGTACCTCTACAAGTTTCAAGTAGGATGGGAGGACGCATTTTTTTGCTGCCAATATGATGAGAATATTACATGTATGATTTGTTCACAAGTATTACGAGGAAAACGGTTGTATAACATAAAACGGCATTATACTACATGTCACTCATGAAACATTAAAATGTTAAGTGTTATTATTATTATTATTATTATTATCATTATTATTATTATTATTATTATTATTATTATTATTATCTCTATACGTCGATCCTTTTTTTCAGCAGATGTACGAATAATGCGGTTAGATCTTCAATTTAAATTCACAGATTTACAATGTGATGTCAAATGAAAGCTAGAAGTAAGGACTTGACAAATGTTGAACTTTTCAAATCTCTACCAAAAAATAAATAACCGAAGCTTCGTTCTTCCGCTTGCTCTGTAGAAGTCATGTTCGCTACAACTGACATTTGTGAAAAATAATTTTCAACAATGAAAATAGTAAAAAGCAAATTTAGATCACGACTGACAGACAAATACCTTCGTGATCAACTACGACTGGCAGTAAGTGACATAATTTCTGATTTTTGAAACTCTGTCGCAGAGACATTCTGAAGACAGTTAATTTTAGGTTATAATAATGTGTCCTATGTTTTCTTATTCATTTCTTTCTTCGTTACACGTACTAAACATTAGTTTGTAACCTTATACTGTATTAAATTATATTCAAGTGCTTGATGTAAGGAAAATGAAAATCCGTTAATAAGTCAGACAGTTGCTTTACTTCCCTTTCGGGTGTCCGCTCCCTCCATAGGTGCTATGCACGTTGCAGGTTACACAGTGGCTCGGCGCACGATTACATTTTCGCCACTGCTGATGTATTTTATTGCCCAAAATGTAATTTTAATATTAGACGTATTTAGGCCTACGTCAAATATTTCACAATAAGCTTCCACTGACAATATATTTTTATTATTGATTTTCATTTGCGTAAAATATCGTTATTAAAAAACTGTCATTCCTAGGGTAAGGTTGCATATATCGCACCACTTTAGCATTTATAATTTTTATTGAACAATACAATTTTTATTTTCTGCATTCCTTTACAGAAATACATTCCCAGAACATTTACCTTTCATGTAAAAAAAAAAAAAGAATCCTTGAATTTGATTTAATATTTTTGAAGTAGAATGACATTTTCGAAACACTTGCCAGTGGTGCCATTTAGGCAACTAGTTTCCTAAATAGCACCTGTGGTTTCTTAAATCGCACCTCTCTTACTGCAGGGAACAGGATGAAGGAAAGCTTTTAATATTGAACATATTGAACAGTATTTAATATGAATAATGTAATAAATGCAAATTACAAGTTTATTGAAATTAATGAAAGAGAGTAACGCATCTTCAAATGAAATTGAAAAAATAGAGCATAAATTACCTAACATTTAAACTTCCTGAATGCGTTTTTTATTGTTACACATTTGCCATGTGCTTCACCAGGCAGTTCAAACTGTAAACTGCGTCACCTTTTCTCCACGATTATCTCGAAGCCACCTAAGAACTGCTTCATGATTTAGCTGTCTGAAATGGTTTGAAGATAGAAACATCTAAAGGCTGGGCCTCTGAGTATTATGACGAGGAAGCTGAAATAGGAGCACACCATTTTCCCGAGATAATGTAGCTTCTAAATTTTTGGAATGGTTCGTTTAGGTGGACATACAGAAGCAGCACTTTTTTCTATGGCAGGTTTGAGTGGCAAATAGAATGTTTGAGCTATTCGACAAATAGTTCACTGTTGATGTAACCTGAATCAGAATAACGATCCTGGAAGAACACCAGCTGATAATGTAGGATGCACTGTTTGACGTTTAAACATTTTCATAGGTGGCACAAAATATCTGGTGCGCTTGTATAACACACACTTGTTGTAGTAACACCCTTTTCACCACTTGATATTGCACCCACCTGATGCATTCCTAGTTCAGTTAAAATTTTTGGGCCTTCTTTTGTACGGTTAGAATTGCTACAGTTGCTCATATCGCACCGGTGCGAATTAGGCACCTACAAAATGGTGCGAATTAAGAAAGTACGTCATAAGTTATTATTTCCTTCATTCTAGCCTATAATCACCACTTATTCGAAAATCGTATTAAGTTAAATGTTCTTTAATATTTCTTTTAACCAATAACATCTTAAGATTATGGATTCCTTTGCATACAAATCCGTTATTTAGTTACAAAATGTTCGCTAAATTTACATCCACCTGAGCGATTATATTAAATACTCTATCACCACGTTGCTAGCACAAGGAAGTGGCAGAAATCATGTGACATGGTGGAAGTTCATATAGTAGATTGTAACAATACCACTAGATACTACACTACTACAATAACTTGTTTTAAACTGGCAGTGGTGCCATTTAGGAAGCGGTGCGATTTATGCTACTCTACCCTATGATTATTTATGTAAGATAAATTTTGAAATTAATGACAGGAAAATAGCTGTTTCAATGTGATAGTAATTTAGGGAACATACAAATTACAACGTACACAAAAACAAGGAAAAACAGTGAAAACATTAGGTAAAACCAGCAAGGAGAAATACGAGAAAGAAGCAGCAGCATCTGCTGTTAACTGCCGCAAATAATTGCTCTTTCGTGGAAACAGCATTTAGCGCTGAGTAAATATTAATTGGAAGGAAGCAGAACATGACAAGAATATTAAAGAACGCATCTGCACTAGTGCTGCGCGGGTTGCGACGCCTGGAAAAATGGCGCCCGCGCAATTATCTACACGATCTCTCGAGTGATGGGCAAACAGTGTTCACCCCGAATTAATGGCTTTTAAGTTACGAGTGGAGATTCTCTTTTTAAACAAAGCTCTCTGCACCCCGTATTTATATTCCACTGAAAACGTCACTTATAATTCGCCTGTTTAGAATGTGACAAGAGTATTCCAAATGAAAGCTTTCTGGATAAAATTATCCCTTAACCCGTTTTCAACTCAAGTGCTTGATGAGATATGAGGCCCTATTGGTTAAAGAAAATATGGTGTAACAAGACCGGGCACTCCGTTATGGGACTGTGTAAATGAGTTGAGTAAGGTGATGGCAGAGGAAATTGGAGAAATCCAACTCCAATATAGTCTTTGTTTATTAAAAAAAAATTCACCGGCACATATTGGAATTTGAACATGGGTCTCCAGAGTGGAAAGTCGACGTTCACTTTACTCTGATAACGGAACGACGGATATAAATTTGTATTAATACGTTACATCTCCATTAAGCTATCAAAATAAATGAGTTCATTCCCCTTTTTGTCTCAAGCGATAGCATTGCATCTTCCTAAATAAATAGCAAAGTATTTCCGCTATTTGTTAATTTGTAGTGATGATTTAGGATGTTTTCAGGGACGTATGCAAGAGGGTGTTACCGGGTTTGAATCCCCCCCCCCTTCAACTAAGCAAGTGACTCAAGCTGATTGCCTCAAACGATACCACGTGATTACATGTGCGGCAAGGTTTTGAATTTGGCCGTGTTCCAACTTGACAGAAACAATAATGGAAATTAAAAGTAATTTGCTTTACTTCTTGGCGTTCGAAAGTTGAAGTTTTATTCCATGTGATTGCAGAGAATCTTAATTCTTATATTGTCTCATTTATTTTTTTACAGTTGTTTCGTTCTCTCCTGTTTTTTTTTTCCTAAGCACTCAGTCCATGCAAGGTGACATGGACTAAGTAATCGCTGTTTGTATGAGATAATGGTGTTTGTATTGATTCAATTCAAACAGAAACCAATCCGCCGGTACACTGCGGTCAGTGATTTCTCTTTTCAGAACAAACGAAAACATTCTTTGCCATTTGGGGTCCAGTCTTCAGTAAATTACTTATTATTAAAGATAGGAATTTACCCACAGAGACTACAAGGTTAGGTATGCATAGAGTGTTTGTTGCACGCACGAGAAACATATCCCCATTCAATTGCTGCGATACACAACACATTTCAGTTGTAACCTGACAATGCTGGGATTGCAGTGAAAAACCTGCCCATGGGCAGAACACTAACTGTATGTATGTATGTATGTATGTATGTATGTATGTATGTATGTATGTATGTATGTATGTATGTATGTATGTATGTATGTATGTATGTATGTATGTATGTATGTACGTATGTACGTATGTATGTATGTATGTATGTATTGTATAATATAACATAACATAATATATAATGTACAACATACGTAGACCGTAGTGTTCTGCCAAATGGCAACTCAGCATTCTCCAATCTTTCCTATTTTCTGCCGTTCTCTTAATCTCCGCATATGATCCACATATCTTAATGTCGTCTATCATCTGATATTTTCTTCTGCCCCGAACTCTTCTCCCGCTCACCATTCCTTCCAGTGTATCCTTAATAGGCAGTTTCTTCTCAGCCTGAGACCCTACCAATTCCTTTTTCTCTTTCTGATCATCATTCTTTCTTCACCCACTCTTTCCAACACAGCTTCATTTCTTATTCTGTTTGTCCACTTCACACGCTTTTATATTATATTATATTATATTATATTATATTATATTATATTTTATGCATATTAAAGTACACCTACTCATTAAAGTACAGGTGTTCAACCAATGACAAGTCAGCTTACAGGTGTTCAGCCAATGACAAGTCAGCTTTGTACCGTTATAAAACCGCAAGTATCGATTATTCTCGGATATGCAGTCGAAAGCGAATTAGCGAAAAGTCACGGAGGCTGGAAATCCAATACTGTCGCAGAAGATTATGTTCTTTTACTATAATAATTGTAAATAATATTCAAATAAATTCAATTTGTCATCTCGTTTTTCAATGTCTAATTTAATTTCAATGTTATATCAAAGTTAATATTTAGTTTACTCTGTAGGTTCTTATAGGCTATCAAGGTCAATTTGGACATCTGTTCCTCGGAAAAAATCAATACTTTCGCGTCTGCGCACATCTCACAATTTACGAGGTATTGCTCAAGGTCAGTTAGATACAAATAAAATAAATAATTTCAAGTTAGAAATATGGTCGAGCATAAAAAGTCGTATGAAACTCGCATATAATGGTAATTAAGAAGCTCGTATGAAAATTATGAAACTCGCTTGCGCTCGTTTCATAAACATCCATACTCGCTTCTTAATTACTATCATTTTAGGCTCATTGCATAATGTACTAATATTATATTATATTATATTATATTATATTATATTATATTATAAATTCCCATTTTCATCATAAAAGCATTTCATTACCCCTTGACCTATCAAAACTAATGTAGCCCTTCTATGCAATATGTTGGGTGACGTAATACGCCCGTTAGTTATAAATGAACGTTTATTCAGTTCAAGTGTTAGTAAACGTATTATCCAGCTTTCGTTGTATATATGAAAAGCTAGATGTTCAAGTACATGTGTGACAAGTTCGGTAAACATATCATCACATGAAGTGTTGAGTCGCTTTGTGTCGATGGTTTTTAAACACTTTAAACTGTCCAGCTACAGTAAGTTAATTCATTAATGATTCCAGTAAATGTAAAGTGAGTAACTTAATTGAAATTCTAAATTTAAACTCTTCAATAAGATGAATGGAACAATAAACTAAACTCTCGTGCAGATTGACTTGGAATTCTTTACGATTAATGTTAATAGCAAATTTGAGCAAGTCGTCTGTGGTCGAGTGGTTACTTTTTCTGCCGAATGATAATCGGATGTGGCTGACAGTCTTGTTATTGTATACATTTGAAATTTTGTCATTTCTTTCTAGCACGGATCCTGGAACAATTCGTACAGTATAGGCCTACTCAGCTGTAAACCTCCTGCATATTCTAAGAGCCAATAGTGGAGCGCTGTGTGCATTAGATTTATAATAATAATAATAATAATAATAATAATAATAATAATAATAATGATAATAATAATAATAATAATAGTAATAATACTTACTTACTGGCTTTTAAGGAACCCGGAGGCTCATTGCCGCCCCCACACAAGCCCGCCATCGGTCCCTATCCTGAGCAAGATTAATCCAGTCCCCATCATCATAACCCACCTCCCTCAAATCCATTTTAATATTATCTTCCCATCTACGTCTCGGCCTTCCCAAAGGTCTTTTCCCCTCTGGCCTCCCAACTAACACTCTATATGCATTTCTGGATTCGCCCATACGTGCTACATGCCCTGCCCATCTCAAACGTCTGGATTTAATGTTCCTAATTATGTCAGGTGAAGAATACAATGCCTGAAGTTCTGCGTTGTGTAACTTTCTCCATTCTCCTGTAACTTCATCCCTTTTAGCCCCAAATATTTTCCTAAGAACCTTATTCTCAAAAACCCTCAATCTCTGTTCCTCTCTCAAAGTGAGAGTTCAAGTTTCACAGCCATACAGAACAACCGGTAATATAACTGTTTTATAAATTCTAACTTTCAGATTTTTTGACAGCAGACTAGATGACAAAAACTTCTCAACCGAATAATAATACACATTTCCCATATTTATTCTGCGTTTAATTTCCTTCCGAGTGTCATTTATATTTGTTACTGTTGCTCCAAGATATTTGAATTTTTCCACCTCTTCGAAGGATAAATCTCCAATTTTTATATTTCCATTTCGTACAATATTCTGATCACGAGACATAATCATATACTTTGTCTTTTCGCGATTTACTTCCAACCCTATCTCTTTACTTGCTTCAAGTAGAATTTCCGCGTTTTCCCTAATCGTTTGTGGATTTTCTCCTAACATATTCACGTCATCCGCATAAACAAGAAGCTGATGTAACCCATTCAACTCCAAACCCTGTCTATTACCCTGAACTTTCCTAATGGCATATTCTAGAGCAAAGTTAAAAAGTAAAGGTGATAGTGCATCTCCCTGCTTTAGCCCGCAGTGAATTGGAAAACATCAGATAGAAACTGGCCTATACGGACTCTGCTGTAAGTTTCACTAAGACACATTTTAATTAATCGAACTAGTTTCTTGGGAATACCAAATTCAATAAGAATATTATATAAAACTTCTCTCTTAACCGAGTCATACGCCTTTTTTAAATCTATTAATATAGCAAAGCAGTAATATAAATAATTAGGTAAAGAAGGAAATGTTTGTTCGTCGTCTTATTTACTTATTTCGTACGTAACTATAATATTTTACTCTTTTCTTAATTTATTTGGTTAGTTCAAATTTAAAGACGGCCGACACGTATGCCTACTATGTGCAACAAGAGTATCTGCCGGAGTTCGCTTTAAGCCTTAGTTTTTCTGAATCGACGCATGCGCCGTGCGAGGTGCGAGGCTCGCCTCGCACAAATCCGGACTACACGAGAGATAGTGAGTGGTTTCTATAGCTGCGAGGTGCGCAGACCACACACAACCAGCAACACGCGTGAATTGTTAGGTACTGAACCATCCTCCCTACAGCCCCGACCTGGGCTCCAGTGATTTCCATTTTGTTACTTTACTTTTTGAAGTATCCTAGCACATGTAAATGAATTCGTACTGGCTGTTACACTACTTAATTTAAGCGACATGATGAAGTTTCATATATGTAACGCATCTAACAATTTTAAATATGAAACCTGACTCCCATATTCAATGAGTCCTGTTTAATCCGGAAAATTACAGTTTAACAAATTCACTAGTAACATTTTTCTTATAATAGAGCAGGCTATCTAGCATTAATAATGAAGTATTTTCTTTATAGGCCGAAATATTATTTTATTTTATTCTCTTCTATATTTGAAGGCTTCACAGATATTTTTATCCTTGAGAACCGAAATGTTTCCTTGACGTAGGCCAGCCAATGACGCTCCTCCATACTTCCTTTGTAGGGTGCGAATTAAATATTTCTCCAGGAGAGACATTAACTTTTTAATTATCGATAAAAATACTGGCCATAGTAATATCAGTGTTGATCGACTCATGTTGTAGCGCTCAACTTATATTCAAGAAGAAATGAGAATCTTTGTTATGTACTGCAGAGTAACTTAGACCTAAATCTAACATATCTGCAGTGCTTGGGAAAAGTGACATAAGTCAGTTTTCACAAACCTTTTTTGATAATAATTTATTGACAACTTACTCTGGTTTATGTCGCTATGATTTTTTTCTGTATTAATGGGAGGAATACCTATGTATTTTTTTCCAAGCGAACAGATGTTCCGTAAGTTGTCAATAAATTATCAAAAAAGGCTTGTGGAAACTGACTTGTGTCACTTTTCCCGAGCACTACAGATATAAAATATGAAAACTCCTTGAAGGCAGGGACATATTAATACCTTTTGAGTGGGGGACATCAAATACCACAAGGGAAAAAGATTCCCGGCATCCCTCCCGTCAATTCGCACCGTTTCCCAGTTTCGCATACAAGTTCTAGGCTCTCATCAATGTCCGACGATAGATTCCAGTACGACAGCTCTTGTTCTTTTCTAATTCGTCAGTTTTTCTAAAAGATAACCAATAGATAATCTCCTTTCGATAGCCCCGTCCCTCCTCAACATGTATTGGTTATAAGTTATACCCACCCCATTTAAAATTTGATGTCCAGTCCTGGAAGGTATCAGCAACTTCTAATAACTGAGCCAGCAGATACTGTTTCCCCCCTCTCTTGGCCTTCCCTAGTGACGGAGCCAATACGAAGCTCGGAAATTTTTTATGTCTCCGCATGTGACGTAGTGCAAAAAACATCGAGAAAACTCCCACCGCATTGAATACAGTAAAAACTTTAATCTTACTCAACTGTACAAAGTTACTGATTCATTTCATAGTCACAACTCGATTCCCCTAACCTCTCGACACCGGATAATTGGGATAACTGGACAAGTCAAGAAAGCAAAACACAGAAAGAAGTTCTCCTTTATCCCCTTTGTATTACCAAAATCCAATGTCGTGTAGGGGTGGGCTTTATCTTCTGACCAATACTAGACACGCCGTCCACAGACACATCGTCCAATTATAGCCTATTGTTTATATCCACACATTCTGCCCCCATTTTTCAAAGTCCACTCATAATAAGTCTATTCCTGTTTTGATCCAGAGCTTACACATTCACATAATCTAATGTATATGTTCTACATTCTACAATGTCCGCTCAAATTCTATGTTCAATTTTGAATGGGACGTCCGGTATATATCCATGAGGTCATCGTTAGGGAGCGGATTTTTATGTGCTAAAAAATTTAAATATATTTATTTTTATGTGCTAGAAAATACGAAAATATTTGCTAAAAATAAAAAAAAAATACATTTTTTTTAAATATGACAAAAATACCTTACTTAGCTTGAAAAAAAAATGTTACTAAGTACTCACCAACCACACTTGAGTGCTAGTAGTTGGCCGAGAATTGCAGTGAACAACAAAGGTCGTCTCCAAATTCTCCATCACATGCATTATGCCGATTATCTCTGAACAACGACTTATACTGTGAAAACGATCTTTCCACATCACAGGACGTCAGACGTGCATATTTAAAGAGAGGAATGTCACAAACACAAACACCGTCAACTTCACCTACAGGCACATCCTCCAATACTTGAGCAACTTTACACATTTTTTTATATCCACTGTTTTTCCCAAACGCATTCTGGAATTTGTCCATTAGTACTTGTACTTCTGAACCTGGTAGCGAGTCTAGTTTAATTTTCACGACACGTACCTCCCTGTTTCAGACAACAGGTTTTTGGATGTTTCGAGTTTTTTTATGGAGTCACACAAAAAGCTTAGATTTGCTAATAGGAAAGCCAAATCGTTTTTTAAACAACCATCTTTCAGTATATATTGAAGGATATCGATTTACGAAGCCCGATAACAGGGAATCACAACAAGACGTATTGCCTTACTTGATGGACATGAGCGATAGGCGAGAGATTTGTTTAAATTAAATAATGTTCATACCCGAGCTCTTATCTGTTGTGTTTCACAATGCGTGGAATGAAATCATCTTTAGCAACAATAAACATTCCTAATTATGTGTTGCAAGATCACTCCTCCTTGTCCATGTTAATTTATTCTCTAATAATAACACTGACATGCTGCCTAGCAGTTCTCAGAACTTGAGGCGATACTGTTACAAAAATGAATCACGGATACACCACACAGCGCTTAGAAACACGAAGCAACCAAGATTTTTAAAAAGATACACGAAGCAACCAAGAATTTTAAAAAGATAATGTACTTCTGAGTGACATAATTGATTTAGGTTTGAAATGTTTAAAAGTTCTTGTAAAAAATTATTTAAGTAAAAAAACTCCAATATTTATGTATTTATAAAACATTTCCTGAAAATATGTATTTACATAATTTTTTGTGAAAATATGTGTTTTTATGTGAAATAAAATTCGGGTTTTGAACTTGAAACTTCATGTTCGGAATTTTTAACTTTGTTAATTGTGTTTTTATCACACGCAAAAATAATATTTAATTACAAAGGAATCCGCTCCTTAGTCATCATCACGGAGCATAGATAACGATGTAGGCCATGTCTGTTGTTGATATTGGGAATTGTTCTTTTGTTTCGTCAACAAATGAATGCAGCCGTAGGCTATATTAAAAACAAATAAAAGTCACCCAAGTTAGAGGTAAAATATTGCAATCAAATTAATTTTTCTGCGAGATCGTGCGTATTTGCTTGCTTTCCGCACAAAACCAATACGCGGTAAGTGTGAAATACCATATTCAGTATTCCCAACGTAACACACATAACAATTTCCCTCTTCTTACCCCTTAAGCGCGACATTCATTTTACTGCTTTCGGCTTTTAACATATTATTTTTAGAGACGTTTAACATAGTAATAATTATAAATTGGAAACTTACCACTGCAATTTCACCTAAATTGCAATGTTAATTATTGTTTTCAAATATTTGCAAAAATTAAGTAAAGTCTACTACTCCACGAAACTTATTGCATTCCTGATACAAGTAACATTAAGGGAGCCGTGAAAAAATCAACAAGATTCCAGATGCCGATGTTATTACTGCAATATGTTATATAAATAATATTGTTAAAATATTAAAATGAAAAATAAATCATTACATAACCTTACCGTTTGTTTTAAGTTCGCATTTATAAACTGGGGGGAAAAAAAAGACAGACGTATATCATGGCCTGCTGGAGTATAGTAAACACAAACAACATTTTATAGCAACAATGTTCAAGAAAGATATTTTGGTTTTCCGAAGTTGCCGTCATTGAACAGAAACCAAGATGGAGATTTCATTGCAACTAATTAGAAATTCCTCTTTCAGGTATGTAATAAACGATCTTCGCACAAAATAATGTACGATACACGAGCGGTATGTTTGTTTTCATGTTCTCGAACATGAACATATCAACATACCGCTCTTGTAACGCATATTACTATTTTAATATCCTGTAAGGGCGAAGTGAATGTTACAACAGAGCGTTACAAATAATTGATTCTTGAAACTTACTTCCGCACAGGAGTTTTAGTTGGAGAACAGTATTGTTATGAAGTTGATCATTGTGTGAATGAATTTCTGGTCAATTCGTCACAATTTCTGCAACTTACTCGACGAAAACTTTTCAGAATTGTTGAAAGATAAATTCAGAATTTTTTTGTTCGCGTAAGAAACTAGGCCTAATGTATGCTTTCGAAAACACACATAATTTAAAAAAAAAGTAAAAATACCAAATACAACACTCAGACATTCGGAAGGACCACAAATTATAATCAATGACGTAGGCTATCAAGGGTATAGTTTGCTACTTGATGAGAGCAATGACATTTCTATCACAAAACTGCTAGGAATAGCCTAGTTATTATTTATTACTCTAAAGCGAAAAATATCATAACCACATATCTGGAAGTGGTAGAATTAAACGAGTGTAAAAGTGAGTAGGCAAAGTTTGATTACATTTACTAACAATCATTACGATAGGCTTATTTGCTGAAGTTCTGGTGCTTTTCTGGTGTTTTTTGAACAAATATTTAGCGCTTTCTAATTTTCTGGGTTGGCAACACTGGCTAAATCACATCGCTCGGTCCCTATGCTACTTACTAGATAGATATAATCTACTAAAGTACAAAATGTACTAAGTTAGGTAATCAAAATTATACGATACACAAGAAATAATTTTGGTAGAAATCCGAATTTACTATAGTAAGTTACTAAAGCTTTTTACTATAGTTTTATGAAACACGTCCCTGGTGTCCCAGTGGGAGAAGTGTATGTTTATTTATTTACTTATTTGTTTATTTATTTATATATTATATTTATTTACTTGTTTATTTATTTCTATATTTATTTGTTTGTTTTTTGTTTATTTGTTAATCTACTTATTTATTAACTTCTTTATTTATATGTTTATTTATTTATTCATTCATTTATGTATTTGTTCATTTACTTATTTGTTTATTTGTTTACTTATTTAGTCATTTATTTATTTTATCTACCTAATATAATAATTATATAATATCCACTTCTTTACTGGCCTTCTATGCCCAAGGTTGCGGGTTCGATCCCGGGCCAGGTCGATGACATTTAAGTTTGCTTAAATGCGACAGGCTCATGTCAGTAGATTTACTGGCATGTAAAAGAACTCCTGCGGGACAAAATTCCGGCACATCCGGGGACGCTGATATAACCTCTGCAGTTGCAGTCGTTAAATAAAACATAACATTTATCCACTTCTTTAAACATATAACCTGTTATGTACATCATTCATTCCCTACACTTTCTGCCCAATCCTATCTACCCCTTCCACCTTTCCCTATTTATTATCTAACTTTTCCTTCCTTCATACAAAGTTTATTTTTATTTTCTAGGATCTTTATAATGATTATGAACATTAAATCCAGACGTGTGAGATGGGTGAATCCAGAAATGAAATAGTGTGTTAGTTGGGAGAACTGAGGAAAGGAAGACCTTTGGGGAGGCCGAGACGTAGATGGGAGGATAATATTCAAATAGATTTGAGGAAAGTGGGATATAGCAGTAGTAGTAGTAGTAGTAGTAGTAGTAGTAGTAGTATTTACTTATTTAACCTGGTAGAGATAAGGCCGTCAGGCCTTCTCTGCCCCTCTACCAGGGGATTACAACTATAATATGAAGAGTAAAATTACAATTAATATTAAATTTACAATTACAATTACAATAAAAATTAAAGTACGACAAGATTACCTGATTAATGAAAGCTAGACATTTTATCATAGAAGTTAAGAGCAAAGAATGTTTTTGTATTTACTAAATTACAAATTGAACCTAGAATAACAAAATTCTATAGTGATGAAATTACCGGATATTGAAATATTTTGTGATAGATTAAGAGAACTATTTACAAGAAACCATGTCTGAACGAGTCTCAATTAGTGACCAAGTGCCTAGTAAGTTTGTGTTTGAATTCAATTTTATTTCGACAGTCCCTGATGCTAGCAGGTAACGAATTCCAGAGTCTTGGCAGGGCTATTGTGAAAGAGGATGAGTATGAGAAGGTGCGATGGGATGGTATTGTTAGTATTGTTTCATGGCGAGAGCGTGTGTTCAGATTGTGGTGGGAAGAAAGGTAAGTGAAGCGAGACGACAGGTACGAAGGAATAGAAGAGTTCAAGATTTCGAAGAGAAGGAGAAGTGAATGTAAATTTATTTTCTTATCTAGTTTAAGCAAACCTATTATTCCCAGGGATGGGGTAATATGATCATATTTACGACCATTGCTTAAAAAACGTACACACAAATTATGAGCATGATATATATGATATATTATGATATAATGGTAGGGACTGGATTAATCTTGCTCAGGATAGGGACCGATGGCGGGTTTATGTGAGGGCGGCAATGAATCTTCGGGTTCTCTAAAAGATATTTGTAGGTAAGTAAGGATTTTTATAATCTACTCACTTTCCCCTTATCTACATTTCTTACTCTTTTATTTGTCATCTCCCCCTTTTCCGTACTTATTATCTTCTCTTCTTTATCATCCAGTACGCACAACACACATCACATTGACAACTCAGTGTCGTTTGAATACGCAGGAAGCTTTAAAGCTGAGGCTTGTGCTTTGCTTACCCCGAGACAGGCTATGAAAATGTTCATTAAAACAACTTCTGTCCACACAAATTGTTACAGTTCATTGACTGCAATTTAGTTCGCGTAAAACTTGTCTGGTAAATAATTTGCCAGTTACGAGAGAGAACGTCTGGCTTTCGATGTACGACGACGGTACAATTATCAGCACGAGTTCGCTATTACGCCACTAACAAGAGCGCCGCGACGGCTCCAGGAGTAACATTTGTGTAAAGGTTCATGACTGGCTTAGGGGAGAGTGTAACAACTAGGAAACTAATTCTAGGTGCTAAAAAAGAGAGATTTAGGAATCTGTAAAATCCAATTTAGGAATTTTAGGAGTTTATATCAATCAACAATTAATAATTTTAATTTTGGTAAATATTCCGTTTTAGGTAGAATTTATGTAGAAAGAACTGGTGCTGACAATGAGTGTCAATGAATGAAGACTCAAATTCTGTTAGTGAAAGAGACTGATTGAATAGTAATCTGTATAGCTCTATTGATAAATTGTTTGTGTTTGTAATTTGAAGTAGTTTGCATGATATGTATTATCAATTTCTGTATATCACAACTGATTGAATTGTTTACGCCTTAAATTTAATTAACTTACTTGTTTTGTATTATACATACAGCTCAACTGATGAATGATTGTTTGCGTTTGTAAATTTAATAATCTGATTGGCTATGTATTGTATACTTTTAGTAGAGCCATCGATGTAGCTCAGTCGGCAGACTCGCTGGGCTGCTGATCCGGAGCTGCGTTCGGGCTTGGGTTGGATTCCCCTTTGGTCTCATTGAATGGTTTCTTCCGAGGTTTTCCCCAGCCGTGGGACTGAAGCCGGATGGTCTATGGCGAGTCCTCGGCATCAACCCCTTTGATTTGATTACCTGGTTGGGTTTTTCCGAAGTTTTCCCCAACAAAAAGGCAAATGCCGGGTAATCTTTTGGCGAATCTTCGGACCTCACCTCATCTCACTACATCTCGCCAAAATATTGTAAAAAACTGCACAAAATTGTAAAAATTGTAAAAAATTACTAAATTGTAAAACTGTAAAAATTTGTAAAAATCATAATTGTAATATTGTAAAATTTTGACTTGTTCCACATCTTAAAGCTTCATTGCTCATGTAAGATCTATGGAATAAAATAAATGAATGGATGAATGAATGAATGAATGAATGAATGAATGAATGAATGAATGAATGAATGAATGAATGAATTAATTAATGAATGAATGAATGAATGAATGAATGAACGATTGCTGATTGGTCAGTTTTATTTCGTATAACGGGAGTACATTGACGCAAAAACTAATTTGTAAGCTCTCGCCTAACCAGAACAACCTGCCACCCCTTTTATGCTAGGATGGACTTTTCCAAACAAGCTGCGTTTCCAAGAAATTAGGTAAAATCGTCTTCTCTTCCCTTCTAAGACCAATATGGGACAAACGTGCCAGACCAGTGTTTGTCTTCGAAAGAATTATTGTACATTTTAAATAACTTGTTTGTAGATTTTGAACAATTTTGCATTTTTAGTACCGATATTTTTATTTCAAATGTACGCTTTTCAGACACAAACATAGTTTTAGACATTTATAGGACTTTATGGTTCTTTTAGGCGTTTTAGGTCCTATAGAATTTTAATAGGGAGATTCTGTGTAGGCCTACATGAAAGGTAGATATATCCGAAAAACGTACGTGTAGGACGTAGCAAACAAAATAGGTACGTAACTATCAATCAATTCCCTAGTTATAATAACTCAGCGGTTAATGATGGTGGTCCACATATATATACAGGGTGTAACAACTTTAATGTTTAGAATTTCTGGAACATGTTCCCTGACACAGTCTACGTTGATTAAACCTAACATACCTATATCCGAAATTGAGAGGTTACAGAGATAACAGAGCTGGAAAAAATAGAACTTCTTGCAGCTCCAAGCATTATACCGTTTATACAAGGACTATTTTATGGCATTACTAAGTAGAGATACATAAGAAACATTTGAAAAGCAGTGAATGAAGGAAATTTTACTTTTAAGAGAAATTAAATTAAAATTGTTTAGGTTGCTAAGGAAACGAAACAGACAACGGTTTAAAATAACAGTTGTGAGAAAAATAAATCGTATTATGACTAGTCTTTTTATTGAGTTTTGACCATAAAAACATGCCTTTTGTGTACACACATCAGGAATACGCCGACATAGTTTATGTGTATGGACTGTGTGATGGCAATGCAACAGCAGCTGTTTTGGCATATCAAGCACGGTTCCCAAATCGTAGGATTCCTAATGCACAGGTATTTTCACGTGCCTATTGGCAAATTTCAAGAAGTACAGTGTTTGGAATCTTAAGGACATTTTTTTTCAACTTTGCACTGCTTCTTTCATACTCACAAGTAGTTGATATTAAAATGTAATATGGTACTAATAAAAATAATGACATAGACATGTCACTTTCGGAAATTGGTGTTACTTCTTTCAGTATTCAGCGATAAAATTAAACTCAAAAATTTAACTTTGGGGTACAAATACTCCAAACCTATAGAAGTTTGGATATAGGTATGTTAGGTTTAATCGACGTAGAACGTGTCAGGGAACGTTCCAGAAATTCTAAACATTAAAGTTGTTACACCCTGTATATATATATATATATATATATATATATATATATTAATTTATTAAACGGTAATAATAAATTATACAGGATAAGCCCTAAGTAGGTAATGTCACTAAATTCTGGGGTTATTAGATTAGATTAGATTTATTTATTTAACCTGGTAGAGATAAGGCCATCAGGCCTTCTCTGCCCCTCTACCAGGGGATTACAACTATAACATGAACAATAAGATTACAATTAATATTAAATTTACAATTACAATTACAATAAAAATTAAAGTACGACAAGAATACCTGATTAATGAAAGCTAGACATTTTATCATAGAAGTTAAGAACAAAGAATATTTTTGTATTTACTAAATTACAAATTAAACCTACAATAACAAAATTCTATAGTGATGAAATTACCTCTTAGAGATATTTCAAACAAAAAGGTTTAATACAATTCTGCTTCCTTTGGAGATAAAAATTGTTTTATTTGAAACATTTCATAGCGTGCTTTGGGAATGCCATTTATTTAATTCCCAATATGCTCAGTCTATTTAAGAGAACAGTGTATTATGATAACAATAAGTTAAATGATCGAAAGAATTTTAGTTTTGTCTTTAAATGCGCAGAAGTTTGATCCGAACAAATGTCGCATTTTCAGAACGAAATCTGTTTTCCTCGTTGCCAAACTTCCAGAACGGCCCCGAGGTTCACTCACCCTCCTATAAAATTGAGTACCGGGTCTTTCCCGGGGGTAAAAGGTGGTCAGAGCGTGGTGCCGACCACACCACCTCATTCTGTTGCCGAGGTCATGGAAAGCATGGGGCTTTACCTCCATGCCTCCTAAGTGCCTTTATGGCGTGTGACGGGGATACCTTTACCTTTTTTTTTTTTTATAATATACTACTGCGCTCTTAAATTGACTTAGCGTTGGGAATAAAATAAATGGCTTCCTCAAAACACGCTATGAAATGTTTACCTAATATAAAACAGTTTTTATCTCCGAAAGGAAGCAAAAACGAGCAAAATTGTATTAAGCCTTTTTGTTGGAAATATCTCAAAGAATAACCTCCTGAAATTAATGACATTACTTATGGTTCACTATGTAATAGTCTATTAGTCTTAGTAATGCTGATTGAAACATCGATAAATAAAGAAAATAAACTGTCTGAAAAATATTGGAAGACGAGGAAGATGGGGATCCCGTATTCCCCCCCCCCTCCACAAATCTAACGGAGCGCGCACGAGTGTGGTTCGGAAGGTCAGGGTGACAGTCACCCCGCCATGTCGCGGCGGCCGCGTGGCACAAGGACTTCGCCCCGTCTTGTCCAGTAAATATCATGCACTACCCAACCTCGAGCCATACAACGCAATACCCACCTAACTGCACGACTCCTATCACAAGAATACAGTCAACTCCTAATTGCGAAACACCACTACACGCTTATATAGTCTATTCGCGAAAAGTAACATTAAGGCCCGATTGTATAAACCATTTAATCTTAGACCAGAGGTTAAATCGATCCTTGTTTCAGCTGAACTTGGAATTTTGTGTTGTAGAAGTCTATTCTGAGATTAATTTGTCTCAAACTAAAGTCAACTTTGACTGAAGAAATTTCTCCGATTAAGTTAGATGATCCAAGTTCAGTTATTTCTTTTCTGTTTGAAATATACGAGTGACTGATTGTGCAAATAAAATATCCATTATTATTAATATTAATAGATATGTTAGGTACATTTATATACATTTCTTTCAATTTCTTGCCTTAATACAAAAACATTCTTATCTATATTAATAATAAATCTGTAGCCAAAATTTTTCTGATAATTCTCGATTTTCCAAAAATAATTGGTTCTAACATATATAATTAACCACCCTGAAACCGAAAATCGCATTTTTGAAATTTTTGTTTGTATGTCTGTCTGTATGTTTGTTACCTTTTCACGCGATAATGGCTGAACCGATTTATGTGAAAATTGGAATATAAATTAAGTTCGTTGTAACTTAGATTTCAGGCTATATGGCATTCAAAATACTTTATTTAAAAGGGTGGTTATAAGGGGGCCTGAATTAAATAAATCGAAATATCTCGCTTACGATTGATTTTTGTGAAAAATATTACATAACAAAAGTTTCTTTAAAAATGATTTTCGATATGTTTTATTCTTTACAAAATTTTGATGAGACTGATATTTAATGAGATAAATGAGTTTTAAAATTAAAATAGCGCCATCTAAGACGGTGCAATGAATTAAGAACAAATGACTTCGTCTATAACGGGCCTTGGACAACAACAATCGAAACAGGGGCCTTGGACATCAACAATCGAAAGCTATTAAACATAGCCTACAGAGAATGTTTCTGTGTTTGTATGAAGTAATATCAGAAGCTAAATTAACCGATTTGTATAATTAATTATTATTTCACTATTGGAAAGTGTAGTTTCTCTAGATGGACATAATGCTATAGTGTTATTACAGTAACGTCTGAGTAAATCGAGGACAGGTAAGATTAAAATAGCTTCTTATGCACAGAAAATTTGATAGGCTATTTTGTACATTCGTTTTCTGTATTTCTTAAAATAATATTTATGTACACTCATTTTAATCTCAGAGAATTAACGAACAACAAGAGTGTATTGATTTAGTATGCAGTAATAGTACGTTAGCTTAGCAATCCATTATTTTATAATTCAAAAGTTGTTCCCTGGATCAAACGTCCTATTTTAATTATGTAATTACTTTATATTTATTTCTAACAGGTGCAGCGGAGCGCACGGGTACGGCTAGTATTTTATAAGGCTCTATCGTGTTCAGCAGTATCAAATAACATAACCTATAATTATATTATGTTTATAACAACCATTAATTATTAATGGATATGATAGGTACATTCATAAATGTTCAATTAACTGTATTACTAAACGAAAATTGTCGTTTTATAAAGCTTTATTATGTTTAGCAGTATCAAACACCATAACATGATAACAACTTGGAAAACAGTCAACCTTCTTCTTATTGTCCGCCATTATTTACATTGCAAAAAAAAACAGTGTCTCCAACAGAGTGTAATACGGAAAGTTGCTAAAAAGTAGTTGTAAAGTCGCTAGATTTCTCATTATCAACAAAGAAAGATTAAATTTTGTCACTATGGGGTGCTAAAAAGGTCACTAAATCCCTATTTAAGCAATATAAAAGTTAAAAGAAATTGTTGTTGAAAAAGAGTTAAAATCGCTAGATTGGCAACACTGAACAAACCTGTATAACATGGTCCGCGCATCACGTATTTCACCTGTTTATGCGATGTTGCCAAATCCTTTTCACGTGAACTTAGATTGCATTTGAACCAAGGTAATTTGATCGCAGAAAAGTTTTATACAATAGAAGAAGTGTCTGAACTCGGTTTACTTTTCGGTCTTCGATCAAAGTTGATCTTTAGTCAGGGAGTTTTATACAATTGGGCCTAAACCTACTAAATTTTCGTTCCTATAGATACTATACCTTGACCAAAACTACTTCCGACTTGACAGTTTACAGAGAAGGAAGAGCAGTGTTGTCATGTTGCCCATCTTTCGTGTAAGCGAGCGCGCTGCCGATAGACTGCAGTAATGAACGGCTGACATGAACGTATAAATGTCTAACCAATTTGTTGAACACTAGGCATTAAAATTGGTGTACATTATTACTTTTATTAGTCTATTATTATTGTTGTTATTATTATTATCATTATCATTATTATTATTATTATTATTATTATTATTAGTAGTAGTAGTAGTAGTAGTAGTAGTAGTAGTAGTAGTAGTAGTAGTAGTAGTAATAGTAGTAGTAGTAGTAGTATTCTTCAATGTAATACCGTTAGAAAAGCGTCGAAAGGATTGTAAACTGTAAAAAAAGGTTTAAATTTAAAACGAAGCCTTTACTTTTATGAGTGTCGGTATTCTTCAATGTAATGTTGTTAAAAAGACGTTGAAAAAATAGTAAACTAAAAAAAATATTTATGATTAAAATCTCCGCGGCCTTTTTCTTTTCCAATATCGATAACAGTGCTCTTATTAATTTTAACACAAGCAGCAGTTCTAATTACCACTTGCGCCAAAGGTAAAAGAGGCTTGACTCTTTAACGAGGCACTTTGTACAATATTCTTTGTTCTCCGCCTGCCTTTCCTTCCTTCCGACCTGTTTAGAAACTCTCGCAGAAACTAGAAAACGCACACTAGCCACACACTCCACCAATGACAACGAAGATAATACGTGTAATATAATTTAAACACAATAATTATCGATACACTAAAACAATAATACAACTAAATAATATTTTTAATTCACACAAAGCACGCGTTAACCAGCCAACTCAGTCATTCCGGGCACTGCATTCACCGCTAGGCCGTGGTATTCACGTGCAGCTTGTAAACATAAACATGGCAACACCGTCCCGTTACCATGGTTACGCGTCTCTCGTGATTGGTTTATTTGAATGGTTGCCATGGTAACATGCTAAAGGCGCCATTTGTCAGGTCGGAAGTTGTTTTGGACAGACCATAGTGCAACCATGGGGAAAAATGGCTGCGAAGGGCCACTGCACTCAAAGCCTCCTTACCTCACTCCACCGACCCTCTCCTCCGCCTGGTGCTTTGTAAAGACACGCTTCATTCAGTGGCGGGTATGGCTTCGCTCTCGGAACGTCAGTTTCAGGAAGAGTGGCAAAAAGAATTTTTTGTTACTTACAAAAAGAAAAAAGTCTGCTGCTTAAGCTTAATATGCGGGTTTAAAATTGGGCATGTAGAACGCTTCAATATTAAACGCCACTTTGATCGGAAGCATAAAGCGGACTTCGGTGATATTACAAGTATTTATTTACATTTTTAAAAGCTATTTTCGTAATATTTGTGAAAAGATACAAAACAAGATATGTTTATGCTATTTTCGGGGTTTAGTTACTTATTATTTTATTAAGTATCTGGAACTGAACTTACTTATTTAAAACTTTGGGTGCATATTAGGCCTACTTGATGGGTTCTCTTTCCAAGAAAGATTTTCAGAAGTAACTGCAATGGACAAGGAGATGTGTCTGTTCAATATTCCATTTGTATTTGATGTTACCCAAGCAGCAGAGCCACTGTAGAGATGAAAACGAGCAGGCCAATAAAGTGTTTAGGAAAAAATGGATTAGATCTCTTTAAATACCTACCAGAGTAGCAATTCCATAATCTACCCACATTTGCAATGCGTATTTTATCTATGTTTCGCTCAACACCGTTGTGAGCATTTTTTTTAAATGAATATGATCAAAAGTATCTTCAAGTCTAGGATCACAGACATGCATTTAGTTTCAGTATTGCGGTTGAGTTTTTCTACTTTAGAGACAAATATAAACTTTTTAGTTAATAACAAGAAACTCCGAGGGCAATCAACAACAAAAAGTGAAAACTAGCAGTATAGGCCTACAGTAGTACTTCCTTTCATTCATATCTCTTTTTTTTTTTAAATATATTTTAAAGTTAAGTGAAAATGGAGCTTAGTTACTTTCTTTAGTGTTTTTACAAAGAAACAATTGATTATGTTGATCATTATATTGTATTTAATATGTTTTCAAGTTAAATGACAATGGAGCTTAGTTACTTTCTTTATTGGTTTTAAAAAGAAACAATTTATTATGTTGATCATTATATTTTTTAATATATTGTACAGTCAAATGACAATGAAGTTTTTTTTTTCTTTATTTTTTTTAAAGAAACAATTTATTATGTCGATCACAAGGCAGTTCAAAAATTGTTCGTGCATATGATAAAGAAATGGTTATACAATTGAAGAATATATAATTTGCCTAATCACAGTAGGTGGCTGTAATAATAATTATTGTATGACACATGTACTTCATATAAACAAAAGACTGTAAAGGTTTTGAAACAAGAAATAACAGCGGAGAAATTACTGATGCGCAAGGTGTATCGAATCCACCACTGCACTTGACTTAGCAAAACAACTGAGTTATCCCTCCCCTGCCAATCAAACGAATGTGGGGTGAGTAGGAAACGTTCCCTCCCTACTTTACTGATAGTTACCATAGATGTACTAGTGGCTTGTGCAGCAAATGCTGCAAATTAAGTTCATTAGACGTTAAAATTAAAATTTTTCAGATTTATTTTCAATGAAGAATACCAGACATTTTGAATGTTATTTGCTTCCATAATAATGACACATACTCCCTCTGAATGATTTTTTTTTTGTCAAATATTTTTTCTTGAACCTATCCACCTTCAGTTTTTGAGTATCAACGCGAAAACGCAAGTAACAATGTCAGGACGATCAGTGGGTTTTTCACGTGGGAGTAAACCAATAGCTATTTCAGGTGAAAGTTAAGAAAAGTTTGCTATGCTTTTGAACAATAGACATAGCATCTTGGTATAGCTGCTGCATATAGAGCTTGAAATGTAGAGGATAAAATCGTTTTATCCTGCTGCGAGATATTGCTGAAATGATCGGGATACTACAAAATTTTGTAGGCCTCTTATTATATCAGTAAGTAATACCTTTTGGTCTTTCCTTAGGAACTGTAATTTTGGCACTCTATCGAGCCATACTGAAGAAAATGATACATATAAATATCTACATCACATCGCCATTAAGTATATGAAAAAACCCCAACCCCACTTGATTAATAACTATAAAAATATTTGATTTTAAGAACAATATCATCATCTTACGCAAGTTTTGTAGTTTATATATAGCCGCCACTCAGGAAATGATAGAAATGAAGATTTAAGATATTCTCTACATCTACATCTACTTACAGTCCACACCTGTGGAGTAACGGTCAGCGCGTCTGGCTGCAAAGCCAGGTGGCCCGGGTTCGATTCCCGGTCGGGGCAAGTTACCTGGTTGAGGTTTTTTCCTGGGTTTTCCCTTAACCCAATGCGAGCAAATGCTGGGTAACTTTAGGTGCTGGACCCCGGACTCATTTCACCGGCATTATCACCTTCATCTCATTCAGACGCTAAATAACCAAGATGTTGATACAGCGTCGTAAAATAACCCAATAAAATAAATAAATCTACTTACATAACCCCAAAACGTTTCACTTTCATATCATCAATATAACATTAATATGTATAATTAATGAAAAATAATCACATTATGGCATTAACTATAATAATATTTCATTTCTAATGGTAATAATATCATCAAACCACCTCAAGTTTCGTAGATTTTAATATCCAATACACTCAGAAAATTACACATCACAGAATCAGACATAAATTATTTTAGCAAATCTTGAAATTCTTAATAACCAATTGAATTTGAGCTCTAAATATGTTAGCAATCGTGCAGATCATGACCTTCGTGTAATAGCCTATTGTTTATTGTAATGTGTGTTTTGTTTTATTCTGAAATGTAATTAGTTCTCAAAACTGACGAAAGATGGATTTTGGAAAATAGGAAAATTATGTACGAAAACTAACGCTTCACTGAAAGTTACTATTATTCTGAAAAACCTTGGATGCCAAGCTTCAAAATGACGGGTCATTCATTAAAATCCGTTCAGCCATTTTCCCGTAATTTCCATTACCAGTTCAAATTATATATATATATATATATATATATATATATATATATATATATATATATATATATATATAGATTATTTTTACATAGGATTCGAAATAGCATATGTACAAACTTAAAAAAAAAACAATGAACTACCAACCGAAAGAACGAAATCATCTAAGACCTTATTTAAATATAAATCATTTCAATATTTCAATGGTATTTGTTACAACATTTACGACAGTAATGAAAGTTAGATTTCAATAATAATTTCAAGCAATTGTTTTCATCACCTCAATAAATCAAGTTGCCAATAAAATGTAAGATAAAGATTTATTTTTGTTCTCAATTGCATGTCCATCCAGCGATAGGACAGCTATCTTCGAGCCATATAACATGACACTGTCGATGTCAAGTTGGCAACAGCCGTTAACAACAAAATGTATTTATAAACTGCTTGATCCAGATCCGTGGGCGAAGAGTAAACAAACACACAGCGATGGGTGTAATTATTTGTTTGATAAACGTTGTTTTTCTTCTCGTGTTGTTTAGATAGAACATTATACTGCAATAAATTTAATAATTTTCCATACTTCGATATAGACCTACACAATTCACAGCAAGAGTAACATATCGCTCCCAAATTTTACCTACTTCTTTCTCTTTCCTACTGTGCTTAACCTTCCTCTTTATGTCCGACTTACACATTATTGCGCGTAGTGGAGGGGGATTCATCATTTAACGTACACTAACCCACTGAGACATCACAGGACAATCACAAGACAACGGACAAACATGTCCGTGGACGAAAGATGAATTTCTTCCACTGCTCACACCGGAAATCTAAATACGGACCGTTTAGTTTGGAAGCGGATAACTTGGTAATTCACCGTCACATAAAAATGAAAACCCCCATGTTCTTCATATCTTCTCCTTGTTCTCCTAGCATTCCCCTTATTCTCTTATGTTTCCCTTGTTCTCATAGGCCTATTCCCCTTCTTATTCACTTCTTCCCCTTGTTCTCCCTGTATTGATCTTCTTCTCTCCGTATTTCCATTGTTTTCTTGTTTTTTTCCCTTTCCTATATGTATTCTCTTTATTATCCTTCCCCATTTATTCTTGTCTTCCCATTGTTCTCTCTGTCTTCCTCTTGTTCGTTTTGTATTCCCCTTGTACTCTCCGTATTTCCCTTGTTCTTCGTGTATTCCCCTTTTCCCCTTGTCTTTCCCTCTTCTCCCCGTCTTGTCCTTGTTTTCCCCATGTCCTCGTCGTTTTTCCCTTCTTCTCATTGTAGGCTATTTTCTTTCTCCTGGCATTTCCCTCTTCTCATATTTCTCTTGTCCTCTTGAATTTATCTTGTTCTCCTTGTATTCCGCTTGCTCTCCCTTATTTCTCCTTTACTCTTTGTATTTCCCTTCATCCACTTGCATTCATGTTGTTCTCCTTGTATTTTCTTTCTTGTCATATCCCCCTGTTTTACTTCTACTCCCCCTCGTTCTACTTGCATTACACTGGTTCTACTTCCAATTTCTCTTTACTTATAGTCTTATTGTTTTCCTTGTATTTCTCTTGGCTTCATAATAGTTCTCTTGCTGTCCTTGTCTTCCCCTTGTTCTCCTCGTTTTCCTCTTATTGTCCTTGTATTTTCATTGTTCTCTTTGCATTCCCTTTATCCTTCTTGCATTCGCTTTATATCCCTCTTGCTATGCACCTGTCGACACGTGATAGTGCCCATACATAGTTCTACGTAAATATATGCAGCATAGTACAGCTACGAACCTGTTAAAGGAGACCGTACCAAAACGTAGTTCTACGTAGAGATATGCAACATAGTAAAGCTATTCACCTGTCGACAGGTGGTCGCATCCACACGTAGTTATACGTAGAGTTATGCAGCACAGGAAAGCTATGTACCTGTCAACAGGTGGTCGCATCCACACGTAGTTCTAAGTAGAGTTATGCGGCATAGCAAAAGCTATGTACCTGTCGACAGGTGGTCGCATCTACACGTAGTTCTACGTAGAGTTATGCAGCATAGTAAAGCTATGTACCTGTCGACAGGTGGTCGCATCCACACGTAGTTCTAAGTAGAGTTATGCAGCATAGTAAATCTATGTACCTGTCCACAGGTGGTCGCATCCACGTAGTTCTACGTAGGGTATGCAGCATAGTAAAGCTATGTACCTGTCAACAGGTGGTCGCATCCGCACGTAGTTCTACGTAGAGTTATGCAGCATAGTAAAGCTATGTACCTGTCAACAGGTGGTCGCATCCACACGTAGTTCTACGTAGAGTTATGCAGGATAGTAAATCTATGTACCTGTCGACAGGTGGTCGCATCCACACGTAGTTCTACGCAGAGTTATGCAGCATAGTAAAGCTATGCATCTGTCGACAGGCGATCGTACCAACACGTAGTTCTACGTAGAGATATGCAGCATGATAAAGCTATGAACCTGTCGATATTTCCCCCCTCTAGCAAGTCGTCTTGTTTCCACTTCGCCTCCCTTCTCGTTTTAAAGTAGGTAGGTAGAATCGTAATGTGTACACAAACCTCTCATCACGTTCTCTTGTGCGCGAAAACGAAGTTGTAGACATATTACGTAAGTTGAGAAAACATCTTACATTCTACGGAGACATCCTCCCACCCCAGCATGTATCTCTTAATTTGATAAGCTTCATTTCTGCCACGCCATGACCTTCCAATTAGAGCGAACAGCCTCGAACAAGTTACGACCAGAACTCTGGGAGAAGAAACTGGCGCATCTAAATACGGCGGAGCATCCACCATTCACGGGGAGGGTCAGGAGGTCGACTCATTGTCAGATAAACGGGTAAAAATAACAGTCGACTGCGACAGTAGCAAAGAGTTGTCGCGCAAGGTCCACGACATCGATGCGCACGCAAAACACCACGCGACACGCTTCCAGCGCGCGTCGTTCTGGTTCACGTACAGTACGTCCCATCCAAGAGTTCCGAAACAACAGTGAATGTGTTGATTATGTAGGTACATAGCCATGGATGGGCAACTCGTGCTCCCAAAGTGCTAAAAAAACCTTGAAAGACAGAAAGGCAGACGGAGCCAGCCGCAACAGTTACAAGTTGTTTATAGTTTCGCTGCAAAAGCCACGGTGCGCTCTGGCGGCTCGTGCAGGTGATCGTGATATCTATTCCACGATTTGAATTTTAGAATGACGCATGGTACAATAATTATAGTAATTTTAGACAGACTATACCTGAACACATAACAAAATTATATTATTTTCTAGCTTTGTAAATTAGTTTAGTACTGGCAACACAAACTGAATACAACCTTTTAAAGTTACAACAAATATAGCTGCAACACTTATTTATTATTACACTATTTGTTAATATTTCTTATATATATATATATATATATATATATATATATATATATTATTTGAAACGTAAAACGCTAGAATTTACAAGTCTTTATACATTAAAGAGTATTCTTCTGTTCTCAGAAAGGTAATAGCCTGTATTTGCAAACAATAACAAATTCAAGGAAGTATTTTTTGCATGTCACGGCAAATGAAATAAGCTTACTTCTGAGCTCTTTCTTTACTTTGAGAGCTTTTACACTTCTTTCGTGTATTAAACTCTGCCTCAAGCACATACAGTATATATGGAAGCAAAGAATATATTTGGAAATTCTACTTAGGCAACATTACGAACAGTTAGATTCCTGATTTTGCTGGAATCTGATTGGCGTAATGTTCTATAGATTTATTAATTCAAGCTATAAATTTTCAGGATTTTCTATCGGGGTAAGCCAAAAAGATTTCAGAAAAATTTCGATTCCTTGTCAATTGTCATTGTTACTCCAAACTTAGCAGTGAATTGTGCTTAGGTCTTGAAGTAGGGTCTTATATTTCATAAGATTTTCTTATCACTCTTAAAGATAGTTTATAGTCAAAGAAAGTGAGTTGTCTATGTTCTACATGATACTGCCACATTTCAAATTTATCCATAAATGCTCTTAGCTAATCGATTATATGTCGTGCAATTCTGTAACTCGCACGCACAACGTGCTAATTATATTTGATATCAGCCTCACCTTGTTGATATCTCATTTTTACCTTTAGCTGTTCTAAAGCAGATGCAGATAGTATTTCTTTACTTAAACCTTCACTGTTTATTTGTAACATAAAATGTTTTACTCGTAACTAAAGGGAAATGCTCTGGGAATTATATTGTTTTTCACTTAAAACGAGCCGCCACTTACTGCAGTCGCGATCGAACTTGTGTCTTGAAAGAACCGCACACAGAGAGTACAGCTAGTACAGAGTCCGTTCTACCTGCATTGAGATTGTGTTGACACTTTGAGAGCACGAGTTGCCCACCCATGTACAGCTGTCAAAAAAAAAAGTGGCCGCACTCGTGAACAGCGAATATTTTCAAAGTCCACTTCGGGTCGCGGCGATGTTACACGATGCATGTGCTTGTACAAGCAGTTCCCGAACTATGAAAGTGTTCCATGACTGCGCCTCGTAGGCCAGCGGTAGAGTGCTTGTTTAATGATTCAAAGGTTGTGGGTTCGGGCCTTCTTCAAGTTTTCATTTTATTTTTTAATCGTTCTTTAGCGATGTAAATGCTATTCAAATTATCATTTATATTCAGTTATCGTTTTTTATGGATATCACGTTATTTATATTTTGTTATCGTTCTTTAGAGATATGAATAAAATTCAAGTCATCATTTGTATTTTGTTATCGTTTTATAACGATATGAATAACACTTATTATTATTGTATCTCCAATGGTGGTTAGCTCTATTTTAAATATGTATGTTAGGGCTATAGTTTCATACACAAAAAAGATAAGCATAAAGAGAAATAGAAAAGAAAATTAAATTAGCTTACGCGATGTAAACAAAACATAAACAAACCGTAAATTAGGCATTGCGATTGCAAAATAAATATCAGGTATCAATTTGAAACATACAAAAACATTAACAACACACATACGTAACACTTCTATAACACAAATACGCAGCCTTCCGTACCATACATCATAAATTAATACATAATAGTCATACAAACACAATCAAACTATAATTACGACATTGCGACGACATCAAGCATCACATAACTGACTCACATACATAACAAATCAAGCATCCGTTACAACACATACACTTAAACATAATAACCACACTTTTAAAAGTTACAAATTTGGCTCCAAGAAGAATAAATAGGACACTGTTACTAATTACTATTCTTCTACAATTTCTTAAATATATCTGTAATAAATCTGTGAAATTCCGATATGAATAATATACACGTTTTTTATATTGTTATCGTTCTTTAGCGATATAGATAATATTCAAGTTATCATTTATATTCTGTTTTCCTTCATTAGCATTATAAAATAATATTCAAGTTATTTATATTGTTATTGTTCTTTCGCAATATAAATAATCTGTATTTTATGTAAGTAATTATTATAACACAAATAACCATCTTTCTTTGTAAAATAGGTTATTTTATTTAGATAATTAAATAAGTATTATATAATATCTTATATTAATTAAACAAACCGATATTTATCATTTATATTCTGTTATCGTTCTTTAGTGATACTGTATAAATAATATTCAAGTTATTTATACTGCAATCGTTCTTTAGCGATATAAATAACATAAATTTAATATTAGGTTTGGAAAAATCCAGTTGCATAATACTGGTATTAGTTTTTCTTTTTGTATTTTTACATTATACTATCTTGAACCACAATAAAATGAAAAGGAGTAACGAGGAATTGAACCTGAGACGTTGACATCTAAATTTCGACGTTCGTCCGCTGAGCTACGAGGGCAAAAGTGTGGAAACATTTTCGGAAAAATTGGCCCAATCACACTCTAAGATTTTCTGATGATTCGTAGAAGCTAGTCCAGGATGCGGGGGGCAAAGGCTAATTGAGATTTCCCGGTCTCTGATCGGGTCAAACATCCTGATAGAATTAATATTTAACCCTTGCCGTGACTTTCGGTGAAGTCCGGAGGGCCCAATTAGTCAAATCCACTCTCCTCATCTCCATGCTTGGGTCCCCTGGAATTTAATAAGATTCGAAAGAGATAGTGGTGTGCGGAAAGCAAGGGATGTTACCGCATTTAGGCCTATCCTTCCCAAGAAAAGCTGCAAACATGAACAAAGGAAGCTTTTAATAGAAGAAGAAGGATCTTCTGCGGACCTCTGGAAAAAGTACTAAGGAAGAGACTAGTGAAGTGCTTTGTGTGGAGTGTGGCCTTTTATGGGGAAGGAACATGGACATTACGACGAAATGAAGAGAAACGAATTGAAGCATTTGAAATGTGGCTGTGGTGAAGAACGGTGCGTGTGAAGTGGACAGACAGAATAAGAAATAAAATTGTGTTTGAAAAAGTGAGTGAAGAAAGAATGATGCTGAAACTGATTAGAAAGATAAAAAGTAATTGGTTGGGTCTCTGGTTGAAAAGAATAATAGACGACATTAGGATATGTGGATCATATGCGGAGACTAAGAGGAAGGCAGAAAATAGGAAAGATTGGAGATTGCTGGGTTTGCAATGAAAGACCTGCCCATGGACAGAACACTTACGTATGTGGGTATGTTCAGAATGCCTGGAATATCGAGTCTAAGAACAGTCGCTATTTGCAAAGGCTAGTCGATTCCATGCCCACTCGACTGCAAGATGATCGAGATAAGAGGAAGATAGACTAAATATTGAATTGTGGCTTTTTGTTTTGTTTTTTGAACGCTTAATTGTTTGAATGTTTTAAGGCCGACGCCAGTAAATTTGTTTTGTTTATGCCACGAAAGATATTTTTATTGAGAATAAAATCTTTTTTCTTTCCATTTGCAGCCACAATATCATAATGATAAAGTCATGGTATAATATATTAATGAACCTGATGTTATTTACTAAAATAATCGTAAAAGAGAAAGGAGCCATTATGTATAGTTTGTCTCTCTCAAAAACATAACAAAAAAGAGCATAAAAAGCACGAGGTTGTGGTCGAACGCAGGACCTCATGAATAAGAGGCCTGAACGCTACAATTACGCTATCGAATCACAGAGAGAATACTTCAATTATAACTGTAGATATCAGGCAACGTGGTCCAACAACTTGTAACATCGCCTGTCTCCGAATTATAGCGAAGATACCCGAAGGGAACTTTGTTCCAGGAGAGCGGCCACTTTTTCTTTTGACAGCTGTACATAGCAATGGCGAAGCTAAGCTGTAATACTGCGAAGGCTGAAAAAATCTGCTTACCTTATATCTTTTTACACAGCAGATGTTTCTCGGCTTTTCTATCAACATTTCTTTGTGATACAGATTTCACAAGAATTGAATTGAATTTATGGGATGGGGGCAGTATGGCCTAACATTGCGACCTGTTATGGTTTATTGCACTAACTCTCAAGCTAGGCGCATTTCCAAACCCATACCGGCTGATTACACTAACGTTCGCTGCTTATCCAGATGTCCAGCAGGCAGCCCCCCCCCCTCGTCCCTATTCCAGCCCCATCGTACGTCGCCAGCCGGCAGAGGTAAAATATCTTAGGTAAGACGCTCAATCATGTACAAGTCTGCATTTTACGAGAAGATCCGAGCAAGGAATGCGAGTTTTTCCCCCGCTCTTATAACCTGACCCGGTCGGCCATTGACCGAGCCTTGTTTGTCCCAGCCGGCCAATGATATCACTCCCATCCACCTGCTCCTTCAAGAACGCCGAGTCATTGGCTTACTCTCCTCTTACCCCGCAAGGACCATACTCCCCTCTCAGGGATCTTCTCGTGAAATTTGGACAGTAATATTGCAGGGCATAGTTGAAGATATTTGAACTAATATTTTCACTTCAAATATAGACCACATTACATATACATTGTTTAAAATAAACTTAAAAGTGACAAAACAGTGCACTGAAGGACATTGCAATACCAAAAGGCACAGAATGCGTGTTGAGCCTAATCCAAAAGAACCAGTACCATAAAAATTGGAAAATTTTGAAGATATTAACTCCACGTTTAGCTTGTATTTGTGTAGCCTACCATAATGTTCAGTGCCAAAATCCCAATTAATAAATTACATAGTCTACTAGTGGCTTGTAGCAGCAACTGCTGCTTGATAGAGATTGTAAATCACAATAAAATTCCTATGCACAAAGTCCCACATTACTGACACAATTCATGACCTTCAAAAAACCTAACACAGCTGTATTAATAACTCAAATGAAGATGAAGTACATTACGTGAAACGCGCCTCTGCACAACGCTACGAAACGAACTGCAAGGTGCCCTACGGTATACGTTTTTGCTGCGAAGAACGCACATATGTTTTAAATGTTTACATCGTAATATGTAATACTGTCTTCATGCATCCTAATTTCACTTCTTGAGACGTTGTTACAAACATCATTTTCAACATAGTCGTTTATGAGTTCTTAACGCACTACATTTCTAAACGTTCTACCACATTTTCTTGGTCGACTAGCTACACTCATAATAATGAACTAATAAAGAAGGAATAAATTCACAACGTACAACACTTTTTAAGTAATGCCAGATAAAAAAACACGCGTACTATATTGAACACGAAAAAAATACGTGGCAGTTGAAAGATGAACAAACCGTTGTCGCCATTCCGGCTGCAGTGAGACTGAAACACTTGGCCACGTACTGGGGTTCTGTAAGAAGGGAGAGCTACTGCGTAACAACAGACACCATCGTGTCCGTACAGCAATATTGGCAACCTGCTAAGCAACAGAGGATGGGAAGTACATGAGGAGATTCATTGCGTGTCTGAAGATGATTCTCATAGAAGAGTCGATATAATTGCCATCAATAGAAGAACCCAGAAAGCGATGATCTTAGACCCTACGATTTGCTTTGAACGAGACACAAATCAAGCACTGCAGATTAATGATGACAAGCGAGCTAAATATGTACCTTGTCTTCCATACCTCAGTGAAAAATATGGCATTTCGCTTTACAACTGGGATGTTGCAGGCTTACTATTTGGAGCGAGGGGTTGTTTACCAAAATTTACATGTAATATTCTTAAATCCTTTAAAATTCCCTTTTATGAGGTTCAGAAGATTGTAATGGAAATTCTGAAGGCCTCTCTTCAAATTTTACACTATCATCTATATATTAACTCGTAAATTTTTGTTTTAATGTACAAATCTAATCCATATTTTGGCCGTTTCATTTCCCATTATCTTTTATGTTTGTTAATTCCGGATCCCAGTGGTCAACCTCACTTGAGGACGGATGATTTTAAATCTTAGTAGTAGTAGTACGGTATCGATGTCTCGAAAAGCATGATATTGTGACGTCAACATCTCGCATGTACAGAAGGCTTCGATAACTACATTTGTGAACGTTTAAGGAAACACGATGTTTGAAATTTCATTATTTGAAACGTAACCTTTCCTAATACACAAAGTCCCACATTACTGACACTATTCATGACCTTAAAAAAAAAACTAAAAAAGCTGTATTAATAACTCAAATGAAGATAAAGTACATTACGTGAACCACGGCCCTCTGCACAACACCATGAAACGAACTGCAAGATGTTCTACGGTATACGCTTTACTGCGACGGTCATACATATTTTTTAAATATAAAGCTTTTTATGAACTTCGCTACAAAGCATTTAGATTTTCCCGCAATATTAATATATTATTAGCTTTCGATAGAGACATCACACAACCTCACAGGATGCATAGTTTTCATAAAATTTTCCGCCACAGTTCAAATTAAATATATAGATAGACTAGTGGCTTCTAGCAGCAACTGCTGCTTGATAGAAATTGAAAATCACAATAAAATTTCTATACACATTACTCAAACTATTCATGGAACAGTTGCATTATAGGTACCACCAGTTATATATCTTCTAAAAAAAAGGTCAACGGAAGTAGCAGTACTTTATTTGTATTTTATTTTTGGTCCAGGGTAAATACACGTCTTTTACGACATTAGTAATAATAGGATTATATTCCATGAACAAAATAATAAAATATAATATTTCCAGATAATAATATGAATCGATATTATCAAATATCCTGGCTGTACCTATAATGCATCTAAGCCCTACTCATGACCTTCAAAAAACCTAACACAGCTGTATTAATAACTCAAATGAAGATGAAGTACATTACTTGAACCACTGCCCTCTGCACAACACTACGAAATGAACTGCAAGATGCCCTACGGTATACATTTTTGCTGCGATGAACGCACATATTTTTTAAATTATTTTACATCGTAATATGTAGTACTCTCTTCATGCATAATTTCACTTCTTGAAACGTTGTTACAAACACCATTTTCTACATAGTTGTTTATGAGTTCTTAATGCAGTTCATTTCTAAACGTTCTACCACATTTTCTTGGTCGACCAGCTACACTCATATCAATGAACTTATGAAGAAGAATTAAATTCACAACTTAACAACACTATTACGTTTAAAATAACACCAGATAAAAAAACATACGCACGATATTGAAGCACGAAGAAAATACGTGACAGTTGAAAGATGATCAAACAATTATTATCGAGGTCTCGAAAAGCATGATATTGTGACGTCAACATCTCGCATGTACATTGATAACTACATTTAAGAACGTTTTAAGGAAACACGATGTTTTATTGTTTGAAATTTCATTATTTGAAACGTAGCCTTTCCTATATACAAAGCCCCACAAATCACGGCCCTCTGCACAACACTACGAAACGAACTGTAAGATGTCCTATCTACGGTATACGCTTTACTGCGACGGTCCTAAATTTTTTTTCTTTAAATTTAAAGCTTTTTATGAATTTCGCTACAAACCATTTAGATTTTCCCGAAATATTGATATTATTAGCCTTTGATTGGGACATCACACAACCTCACAGGACGTATAGTTTTCATAAAAATTTCCGCCACAGTTCAAATTAAATATATAGATATTTTAGGGAATTTTTAAAAAAAGTACGTAGAAAATTAGTGGGTTTTCAGTAATAAGCGACATATGCAATATTCTAATGAAACACAAAAAAATATCAGACAATAGAATATCTTATACTATATCATGCACCAATAACGTCATGTGATATTGAAAGAATTTCTTGCAATATAAAATTATTTCAAGTTACATCCGCATATGTTCAAGTTCCGTAACTTACCAATGAACGTTATTATTAACTTCAAAAATCACGACGAAAATGAACAACACGGCTCAAGCATATTTACTAGTATAGCTTCAGAATGTCGGGAGTTAACTGTACTACACGAACACGAAGCGAAGACCTGTTTGCTTATATCCTTATCCGTCGGATTACCTATATTCGGCGTCCTATGTATCCAATGTGTCTTGAACTTCAGTCTTTTGATAGCTGGAATACAAGAAAATATAATGTCTATGTACAAGCAAAACACATTAAGTAAAAATATTAGTACTTCTGAGAAAAAAGACGTTTTTCTTCTGACAAAACTGAATTCTCAAAATATTATTATCTATACTAATAATAAATCTGTAGCCAAAATTTTCGATTTTCCAAAAGTAATTTGTGTCAACATGTATAATTAACCATCCTGAAACCGAAAATAGCTTTTTTGAAATTTTTGTTCGTATGTCTGTCTGTCTGTCTGTCTGTCTGTCTGGATGTTTGTTACCTTTTCACGCGATAATGGCTGAACCGATTTATATGAAAATTGGAATATAAATTAAGTTCGTTGTAACTTATATTTTAGGCTATATGGCATTCAAAATACTTTAATTAAAAGGGGGGTTATAAGGGGGCTTGAATTAAACAAATCGAAATATCTCCCTTATTATTAATTTTCATGAAAAATGTTACATAACAAAAGTTTCTATAAACATAATTTCCGATAAGTTTTATTCTGTACAAAATTTTGATAGGACTGATATGGAATGAGATAAATGAGTTTTAAAATTACAATAACAACGCCATCTAAGGCGCTGTACTGAAATAAAAACAAATGACTTCGTCTATAAGGGGCCTTGGACAACAACAATCGAAAGCTATTAAACATAGCCTACAGAGAATGTTTCTTTGTTTGTATGAAGTAATATCGGAACCTAATTAATTGTTTAATTATTATTTCACCATTGGAAAGTGTAGTGTCTTTAGATGGACATAATTCTACAATGTTATTACAGTAACTTCTGAAACATATAGCAAGTAATATAAAGTATACACACTAAAACTAAATGAAATCTCAGTCTTCATTAAACTATGGTTGCATGTAATAACAATTAAGAAAAATGTTAAAGGAATTTGTCATTGCACCAAATGATTGCTCTCTATTTAATTATTTAAATACAATTTAAATTAAATAACATAATAAACGATTTATCTTTCTATCAAACACGAATATTTCCTGGATCAAACGTCCTATTTTAATTATGTAATTACTTTATATTTATTTCTAACAGGTGCAGCGGAGCGCACGGGTACGGCTAGTTTTTAATAAGTTGTTTCACGTTAAGCGTATTTTATTTTCCAATTATAAGTTTATAGGCCTACACATGCATTATGTACAATATATATAAGTAATATTTCTAACTAAATGAGTTTTGCTTGTAAACTGACGACAATAAAGGCGAAAATTAGCAGTCTTTCTCTGAAGTATAAACCCGAGAAATGCGCGTGTATTTCATAAGACGCAACCAGCACAGAAATTTGAAGATATCAGATCTGAATGAAAACTAATTTCACTACGGTACATATGTAAGATTTTAACACTACTTCTGTGAAAATTGAAACTGATGACACAATCGAATCACGAACGTCAGATGTACCTAATAGAGTCACTAACAAGCAGCATTCGCAGCATCATAGAGCAGGGGAGACCCGGGTTAGATTTGAAAAAAGAAAGAGAAGATTTAACTTCCATATCGATGGATGTGTGTTACGTATAGACTCTGCCTTGTATTTTCTCAAAGGTGGCCAGTGGCGGTGTGTCAATAAGAGCACAAGAGCACGTGAACACCTTGTTTCCATTAATGCACGGCTATTTTTATTATTTAATACCGTATTGACATAGTGGGGATGTATAATATCAGAATCGAGTATTTTAAACTTCCCGCATCTTGCATAAATTTCTTATGTAAACTTGGCAACATGCGTTCACGTACAAGCCGTGCAGCACCATATGAATTTACAGAAATTTCACGCATGCGCGGGAGAAAATTGTCTTTCGCTGGTCGCTTATGACTCGTCAAGAGCACAAAGCGTTAAGTGAACAGTGAATCTATCCTACAGATGTCAGGTGCATCGATTCCTATCGTTCACGTGCTATATCTCGAGCAAAGACATCTCGAGGAGGAAATTTAATAGTCTGTATTTTAGCCTGTAGGTGTCAGCATTTCTTACTGTCGGAACGTTTACTTTGTGTGGATGTGTGTACAGTGCTGCTACGAGAGTGTAGTTTGTATTTGTAGTTTAATGGTAGCATAATAGCATACTTTGGCTTTCAAACACGTGCTGGTTGACTGTGATAGTGGTATGAATTTAAGTATCTGTATGGTGCTGTATATTATTTAAGAATAATATTTACTGACATGTATTTATAGTAATCAATCTATGCCAATAGGATTACAGTACTGGTATAGGTTATAGTGTATCAGTGTGTTGTGAACCAAAATGTATTACTGAACACACGCTTTTGTAAATAACGGCACTGTGGAATGTATTCATTTTTAACAAACGTAAACAATAAACTCTGTTCAAGCAATTTTGAATAGTAAAGAACTGGGTAAACTGACTTACCAGGAAAAATTGGAAATGAAAAGACTGGGTTTTATTATTATTATTATTATTATTATTATTATTATTATTATTATTATTATTATTATTATTATTATTATTACTGTATGTTTTGAATTTATGTACAGATTTTCGATAGTGAAACATTGGAATCATGACATTTCATATTAGGCTAAACGTACGATTTCAAATTCTCTTCGGATTTGGAACACAAAATTGTGAACACAAGTAACATTTTATTACCAGCCGCCACTGATTGTGGCCAACATGAGTTATGGCTAAACTTCGAAGATAAGGTCCCAGCAGTGTTGTCAACTATCACCCAGTAAAATAAGCTAAATCAGCTCATAAAAAGTAAATGACAATTCAATTAGTTTGATTCTTTAGTGCATTTAATTTAAAAATTATACAGTGAAGACTGAAAATGGCTAGAAATGGCTAAATCATACTATAAAAATGGATAGGATTGCCACTAATAGCTTTTTCGCAAACTAGTGGTCAACTGTATCAAATACAAAAATAAATAATACTACAATTACATATAGTAAGACAGTAAAAAATTTAGGGGCATATTTAGATTCAAATTTAAATGTTCAAAGACAAGTGACCTACATATGTAAGAAAACTTTTTCCATAATTCATTCCCTCAAACACTTAACCAATGTTTTACCTCTCAGCCTTAAAAAGAACCTGATCCAAACTTTAGTGATGCCCCACTTCGATTATTGCGATTCTTTATTCACGAATCTAAATACTGATCTTGCCCATAGACTACAGCGTGTTCACAATATCTGCGTTCGTTTCGTTTGTAACATTAGAAAATTCGATCATGTAACATCGTCACTAGAATTGTTGTCTTGGAGTCCACTTAAAGAAAGAAGATTCTTCAACTCTCTCTTATTACTATTTAAAATCATCCACACCTCCACACCCTCTTACCTAGCATCTCGTTTTGTTTACCTTTCACTACCTCGAACCCGGAACATGTACCTTCTCTCTATTCCTTTGCACAGAACATCCTTCTACTCACCATCTTTCGGCATATCTATTCCACGCCTCTGGAATTCTCTCCCTGACCACGTCAGAGACTGTCGGACAATATCAAAATTCAAATTTAAATTAAAAAATCACATTCTAGTTCGTGGAATTGTTTGTTGAACACATGTCAGGTTGCGCAACTTCACCTTAACCCATGACATATGGTAAATATTGTAACTATGCTGTTGTAAAATTGAAAATTAATATGTAATGTATTTATTATTATTATTATTATTATTATTATTATTATTATTATTATTATTATTATTATTATTATTGCTACTATTATTATTATTATTATTGTCAGTTATCAATAACATCATTGCTATCTCTGTTTTCTTTCTTTTCGTTGTATTAGCTCGATGAGAGCACTATAATGTACTTTTGACTCTGTTGACCCTCTATAGGGCTTTAACTTAAGTTGTATCATTTTCATCAGTGTTTGTATTTCTTTTTTGTATTTATATGTGCTATCTGGTAGGATGGAAGAGAAGGCCTTATGGCCTTAATCCTGTCAGATTAAATAAATTATTATTATAATTATTATTATAAAAAGACTAGATCTAGCCATGAAATGGCTAAGCTGACATCACTGGGCCCCAGTCGGAGAGATACAGGTTAACTGATAATGGAGTATTGGACGGAGGTGGGGGAACTAGCTAGAGCTTGTTTACTTTTGGACAGTTGGGACTATGACCGAAATTATATTTCAACCGTAGTTGGGACAACGCAATGTCATTGCGATGTCGAAAACAAAATTCAGTTCGAACAAATTTTTTAATGTACGTTATTAGCATTCTTCCACGAGAAAAAAAAAACTAAAAAAAATATGTTTTGTTAAGCGACAAAATGCGTCGCAACTGCTAACAAAAAATGCAGCCATAATATGGGCTAAAAATTTATAATGGCATGATTTCGAAATGTCGAAAATATAATAGTAAATTAATTAGCGTATATATTATTTTAATGTACCGAAGTACATATGATATTTCCATGCAGATAATCTGTGTCATCATACGATGAAAGAGTAATGGAACGGAGAAAAATTCTCTCCGGCGCCGGGATTTGAACCCGGATTTTCAGCTCTATGTGCTGATGCTTTATCCACTAAGCCACACCGGATACCCACCCCGTCGTCGGACAGAGTCGTCTCAGATTAAGTTCCAACTCTTGGGTTAAAATAATATATATGATATGCGTAAATCACTTCGTGATTTAAGACGGCGCGTATTCCGTCGGATCCCGGCCAACTAGTCACTCATAACGAGTGCACCTCAGCACATGTGTGGACTTCAGTCCTACGTTCATAGACACCTATGACATAGTGCAGAGGGCGGCCACTAGAGGGAACCCAAGAGTTGGAACTTAATCTGAGACGATTCTGTCCGACGCCGGGGTGGGTATCCGGTGTGGCTTAGTGGATAAAGCATCAGCACGTAGAGCTGAAAACCTGGATTCAAATCTCGGCGCCGGAGAGAATTTTTCTCCATTCCATTACTCTTTCATCGTGTAATTAGCGTACTCTAAATATTTTTTATCTTTAATTTGAATTTAAATGTAATATTTTCAAATTTCTTTTCAGAACGAAAAGTTACATTTGTTTAGGTCAAATTTCTACATATTTAAAGGACAAGACAGTCTAAAATTCTTTCAATAATTCATTATCATAATACACTGCTCTTTTAAATTGACTTAGAATATTGGGAATTAATCAATGGCTTTCCCAGAAAACGCTATGAAATGTTTCATATAAAACAATTTTTATCTCGAAAATATGAAATATCTCAAAGAATAATCCCATGAAATTAATGACATTACTTAGGGTTCACCCTGTATATCTGTATAAATACTGTATCTACAATTAAATTACTGTGTTTTGTCTGTATTAGTTTGTTAAAGAGCCGTTAGTATGGGAATCTGATAAGAGAAATAATTATACAGTAATTCGTGCAAGAAAGTAAGTTTATCCCTCTAGCAAACACCGTAACAATGCAAGAGTCTGATCCATTGCTAAGCAAGTGACGTCAGAATAGTGTGACGCAACTCTTTGCCGTAGGCAGGTATGACGGGAAACTAATACTATTTTCCCCAGACACCGACTCTAAGGGATTCAACCTAGATCATAATATATACCCAGATAGCTCGGCCTTATAGGCTTTGACGGTAACAACTTTTGTGAGGTTTACTATGCTGCCATCTAGTTTTTACATAAGGAATCACGTCATAATTCCCATTTGAATTGTATTAGCGATTGTACTGCCATCTCGTGTTCGTTTACGGCGGACGGGTGGCGATCCTGGCGGTTGTTCTCTTCAAAGTGCTGCCGATTTTAAGATAGGGTTGAGCTATCTGTTACATATATGATCTAGGGATTCACACAGCGATTTTCCTGCAGCTTAAATGACTACGATAATTCATGGAATGGACGTCGAACGGAGAAAGCCACGCTGAGAATTTTATTGTACTTAAAAGTCTATACCCTTAGACTGATTCTGAACCATTGAAATTAGAATAAATTTCTATCTTCAAGTCGCCAGATTTTAATTCGAAACTCCAGTATTGAAAGCTGATTCTGTGGCCGTTGGACTACAGTTACAAAAGCCTCTTCAGGTTTAGGAACGCGTGATACAGGGACGACACCTGTAGCACAAACAAAGTTAGCAGTCGCGCCCAATCAGGAACATGCACTGCTCAATATCTTTTCTTGTCTCTCTTCTAATAAAATCTTCGAAGTGCAGACTAACAAACCAATCAGTTGCGAGTAAGTTTCGCTTAACTTTCCAGTGAATCAATCGTTTTTGAGATGTAACTTATTTAGTTCAATTCTTTCTCTATAGACTTACACGCGAACCTCACGTAGGCCTATTCGTTGCTGCGTGTCACAAACATAATAAAAGAAACCCTCCCTTTCATATAAGTTAAATATAACCCCCGGGCGACAACCCAAATGCACGTGACAGTCCAAGTATAACACTCTTCTTCTTTTTATATGGCACTACAGTCCAATGCAGACCTTCGCCCGATATGGCTACCCGCGGTCAATTGAAAGGCCTAGGCATGGTATAGTTGCGCCCCGAAGAAATCAGGTGCAGAATGGACATAGTATAGTTGCGTCCCAATAGGCTTAGTACACACAAAAGTGATTGTCATAAAATAAATAAAGTACTTAAAATATTATAATGGTATCGGTGTACAAACAAAAAATGCAGTTCATATATTGTGTGTGATAGACAAAAAAGTGTTAATCATAACCATGCTGCGAACTTACGCATTGATATACAAAATGTATCGAACAGTGTTGAAAGAAAAGCTACGGAAGACATTTCTGAGAGACCATTGAAACTCATTTGAATATCGTCGCCTGAATGCAAGAACTAGGTAACTTGATTTTTCATATTTTGTGACATCGCATATTTACTTATTTATTTCACTAAGGAATATGTCTCGGTTTCTTTTACCTACTTGTTATATTGGAAAATAGATGTCGCTGGTATCGTTCGATCAGTTACCTAGATCCTGGATTACATTTTGTGCGATTTTTGCTATGCTATAGAAGAGGTAACTAAAAAACGCAAATTTCGAGGTACCTAGTTCTTGCATTCAGGCGACGATATGTCAGTTAATAAAGTACTGCCAACTTCATGGTGTTCATTTTTACCGTAGGCTATCGATAATCAACGCATATACAGTAGAAAAACAGTTAATAAAGCACTGCCAACTTCATGGTGTTCATTTTTACGGTAAGCTATCGATAATCACAGCATAAACAGTAGAATAGCAGTTAATAAAGTTCTGCCAACTTCATGGTGTTAATTTTTACGGTAGGCTATCGATAAATCACTGAACAAACAGTAGAAAAACAGTTAATAAAGCACTGTCAATTTCATTGTCTTCATTTTTACGGTAGGCTATCGATAATCACTGCATAAACAGTAGAAAAACAATTAATAAAGTACTGCCAACTTCAAGCTGTTCATTTTAACGGTAGGCTATCGATAATCACTACATAAACAACAGTTAATAAAGTACTGCCAACTTCAAGCTGTTCATTTTTACGGTAGGCTATCGATAATCACTGCATGAACAGTAGAAAAACAGTTAATAAAGTACTACCAGCTTCAAGCTGTTCATTTTTACGGTAGGCTATCGATAATCACTGCATGAACAGTAGAAAAAACAGTTAATAAAGTTTTGCCAACTTCAAGCTGTTCATTTTTACGGTAGGCTATCGATAAATCACTGAATAAACAGTAGAGAAACAGTTAATAAAGTTCTGCCAACTTCATGGTGTTCATTTTTACGGTAAGCTATCGATAATCACTGCATAAACAGTAGAAAAACAGTTAATAAAGTTCTGCCAACTTCATGGTGTTCATTTTTACGCATAGACTTGCTAAATAACCGCTAGACCGCTCACTGGCGCTAGTGTTATGCTCCCAAATTGAACAGCCGACGGGCGGCCATTTGCTTGGTTGAGATGAATAAGTACAGGTTTAGTTCGTGTGCTATTTTTAATTGCAGCAATGCACACAGATGTAAAGATAAAGAAGGAAGGAATGTTACATCTCACTGATTAGTTAATCTTTAATTTCTACAATATTTTTGGCCCGTATTATGTTACAGAAGACAAACTATTGTACATATACGGCTGTTTGTGCTTCAGATTTCCTCTGAGTAAAGATTCCCTTAACCGAAAATGGATAGGTGCAATCCGCAGAGAGAATTTCTACCCTACAATGAATCATTCAGTGTTTCAACTCATTTCGAAGATAGTTGTTACCTCTCAAACTACGTTATTACCGTATATATTGTTATTGTCCTTCATCCACTCCATATCCTTCCCTTTCTTCAAACAGTTGTTGCTTCAGTGCATACATGAATAATAAAATTATTCGCCGAATTCGAAGATACAGAATTAATAATAATAATAATAATAATAATAATAATAATAATAATAATAATAATAATAATAATAATAATAATAATAATAAACCGTGGCGCTACAGTCTGTGAAGGCCCCAGACCGAACAGCCGGCTGCTGGCCTCACGCCCACATGCCGAAGCAGAGGTGGACGATCATCCAACCAGAATAGAGGTATTGTGTGGTTAGCACGATGATCCCCCCAGCCTTTACAGCTGGCTTTCGCAACCTGATTTTGCTACCTATCGTAGCTCCCCAAGTGCATCACGATTCTGGATGGGCACCGGTCCCATACACTGGCCGAAATTTCATGACAAAATTTCTTCCCCATGAGGACTCGAACCAGCGCGCATTCCGTAATGCGAGTCCTAGGCAGTATGCCTTAGACCACCACGCCACGGCGTGGGACGGTAGAAATAGATCCTGTTTAAAATATATATATAAACAAATTTCAGAGCCTAAAAGCTGAAACATGTTCATTAATACTGCATGTACTAACCACTCATTAAGTAATGGCATAACACATTTCAAATTCATCTCCCAGAACAAGTATTAGGCCACATAGCCTGTTAGAGGAAGGAATTTTCGCACCATCGTTCCTTTGGACAATTCAACAGAATCTGTAGGCCTATAAACTACAAAAAGTTAATTTTTTAATATCCCTGATTGAAAGTAACTCTTGTCTTAGTTACGGATTAATGAAACAGTTTTTTATACTACTGCTACTGCTGCTGCTGCTGCTACTACTACTACTACTACTACTACCACTACTACTACTACTAAATAATAATAATAATAATAATAATAATAATAATAATAATAATAATAATAATAATGGTAATAATAATAATAATAATAATAATAATAATAATAATAATAATAATGCTTTTTGATTTTATACAACAGTTTAACCTACAGATTAAATTAAAAAGTAGACATTATTAACCTTGGTTATGAATATTCACATTCGGAGTTCCTATGAAAATGATGCAAGTCTGACAGCCTGGTTGAATCCCGATAAAGCGGATCGAGATTGATAAAAATCCCGATTTGAGGGATAATAGCCTAGAACGCAATTTAAACAAGTTAGTCTGCATTTCCTATTATCCGATATTTTTATTTATATATTGATTCAGATGGTTACATTGTAAACATAGAGGTAACCCGCGGAAATTTAGTAAGTCTGTGAGGTAACCCAGCTGATTGCCGTAAGGTAACTCTACTCGCAAGATAATAGTTCCCCTAGTTCTACCACATTGTTGATTAATCCGTTTCGGTACCTAGTTGCTGTTCTCGCAAGTAATCAACATTGTGTATTTTAGGTGCGTTGAGTGCCAAAAAAAAAAGCGTTTTGATATTGTATTTTACACTAATAACAGACACATACAATTGCTGCGTTTTGTAGTGCAGTGAACTATGTTTAAACATGGACTCATCGTCGATGTACTGTTGCAGTACCGGTTCCGAAAAAGAAAAGTTGCAAAGTTAATTTAGTAGCGAATGGTTAAAACATATTCATGGTTAATAAAAGAAAAAAACGATTAGCCTGTAGTATTCACTGTAGCCTACTGTGTGTCTTTCGTATTTTAGTGTTTCTCAGGGAGGCGAATATTACATTAAAAGCACGCGAATACTATTTTGCAGAAAACAACTATAAATCTCTTTGATAAAGTGATGATAAATATAATGTCTTAAGTTAGCTTCTGATATCCCGATTTCCCTCGCAGAAAACCTAGCAACTCTGCTGACAGGAGACACACGTTATTAAAGATATTTCGCAAAGGACGTATTGTTCCTTTAAATAAAAACATTTAGCTTTCGGATACACAATACAACACGTATTCAAATAGCGGTTTCGAAATCCCGCGCGTTTTCTAACAAACAAATGGCGGCTTTCTGCTGCTTCAATTTGGGAACATATTTCTCAGTTCTCCGCTACCAGCGTGGTAGGGGCTCGTTTTTACGGTAGGCTATCGGTGATCACTGCATAAACAGTAGAAAGACAGTTAATAAAGTTCTGCTAACTTCATGGTGTTCATTTTCACGGTAGGCTATCGATAAATCACTGAATAAACAGTAGAAAAACAATTAGTAAAGCACTGCCAATTTCATTGCCTTCATTTTTACGGTAGGCTATCGATAATCACTGCATAAACAGTAGAAAAACAGTTAATAAAGTACTGTCAACTTCAAGCTGTTCATTTTTACGGTAGGCTATCGATAATCACTGCATAAACAGTAGAAAAACAGTTAATAAAGTACTGCCAACTTCAAGCTGTTCATTTTTACGGTAAGCTATCGATAATCACTGCATAAACAGTAGAAAAACAGTTAATAAAGTTCTGCCAACTTCAAGCTGTTCATTTTTACGGTAGGCTATCGATAATCACTACATAAACAGTAGAAAAACAGTTAATAAAGTACTGCCAACTTCAAGCTGTTCATTTTTACGGTAAGCTATCGATAATCACTGCATAAACAGTAGAAAAACAGTTAATAAAGTTCTGCCAACTTCAAGCTGTTCATTTTTACGGTAGGCTATCGATAATCACTACATAAACAGTAGAAAAACAGTTAATAAAGTACTGCCAACTTCAAGCTGTTCATTTTTACGGTAGGCTATCGATAATCACTGCATAAACAGAAGAAAAAAACAGTTAATAAAGTTCTGCCAACTTCAAGCTGTTCATTTTTACGGTAGGCTATCGATAAATTACTGAATAAACAGTAGAGAAACAGTTAATAAAGTTCTGCCAACTTCATGGTGTTCATTTTTACGGTAAGCTATCGATAATCACTACATAAACAGTAGAAAAACAGTTGATAAAGTTCTGCCAACTTCATGGTGTTCATTTTTACGGTAGGCTATCGATGATCACTGCATAAACAGTAGAAAGACAGTTAATAAAGTTCTGCTAACTTCATGGTGTTCATTTTTACGGTAGGCTATCGACAAATCACTGAATAAACAGTAGAAAAACAGTTAATAAAGCACTGCCAATTTCATTGTCTTCATTTTTACGGTAAGCTATCGATAATCACTGCGTAAACAGTAGAAAAATAGTTAATAAAGCACTGCCAATTCCATTGTCTTCAGTTAATAAAGTACTGTCATCTTCATGGTGTTCATTTTAACGGTATCGATAATGAGTTTAAATCGAATAAGAAATCGATAAGGTTGATTGATTACGAGGCTGGAGTTCCCGCAATATCTTTTTCTCTACCTATTTCATCAGGGCGCAATTATGCCTTGTCCCTTTTCTCTACCTGTTGGGAACTGGGCGCAACTATGCTCACAAAACAGAGACACTTTTTTATCTGCTGCATCTTACCTGACCGTGGGGCGCAATCATGCCCTGCCCCTTTCGCCTCCACTGATCTCCTCCAGTCGTCTCTGTCTTTAGATCTTGTGTCCCACCTTGTGATTTTATATTATTTCCTTATGTCATTATACACACCATCCCACCATCTATTACTATTATTATGATTATTATTATTATTATTATTATTATTATTATTATTATTATTATTTCTGCATCAAGGACAACAACCACAGTAGGCCTACACACATATTATTATTATTATTATTATTATTATTATTATTATTATTATTATTATTATTATTATTATTATTATTATTTCTGCATCAAGGACAACAACCAGAGTAGGCCTACACAATATTATTATTATTATTATTATTATTATTATTATTATTATTATTATTATTATTATTATTATTATTATTTCTGCATCAAGGACAACAATCACAGTAGGCCTACACACGTAAAAGAATGATTTCAAAAGTAGGGTTGTGTTATGTATTACAAAAGAATATAAATTGTTTTTGCTGTGAACTTTTAACTTAAAATGTTGCTGTTTGACAGGCACTACTCTTAATAATCTTTGATGTAAAATTTTAGCTTGAAATGTAGTGTTTCATAGGTACTGTCCAAATTTCACGAGAGGATCCCTGCGAGGGAACCATAGTCCTTGCGGGGTAAGAGGAGAGAGTAAGCAAATAACTCAGCGTTCTTGAAGGAGCAGGTGGATGGGAGTGATTTCATTGGCCGGCTGGGACAAGCAAGGCTCAGTCAATGGCCGGCCGGTACCGTGTCGCATTCCTTGCTCGGATCTTCTCGTGAAATGCGGACAGTACCGCTATTAATTTAATGTTTAAGCCCACATTACGATGATCTTTGTTGTATAATTTTAACCTAAAACACCGGTATAACTGCAACACAGGGACTGCCCTTATGTACAAGTGTATTTTCCAACAACATTTTTAAAGTGGTTGTCCACAACTTTGTGGGACTAAAGCCGGATGGTCTATGGCGAGTCCTCGACCTCACTTCATTTCACCCCCTTTGGTCTGATTACCTGGTTGGGGTTTTTCCGAGGTTTTCCCCAACCAAAAGGCAAATTCCGGATAATCTTTTGGCGAATCCTCGGGCCTCATCTCATCTCACTACATCTCGCCAAAATATTGTAAAAAATTACAACATTGTAAAACTGTAAAAATTGCAATTGTAATATTGTAAAATTTTGACTTGTTCCACATCTTAAAGCTTCATTGCTCATGTAAGATCTATGGAATATAATAAATGAAATGAAATGAAATGTTGGCACGTGTAGAGATCTCTGCTAAATTCGTCCACTGACACTCACTCCCCACTTTTGCATACAATCGCCATTAGTAATAGGCCTAGTATGGAAATCAGTCTTTACGTGCAGCTACCTTTATCCCTAAGGCAGGGCCGGGCATGAGAGCGGGTCCATTTAGTCGGCCAGAGCCTGCTCTCGCTCCGCAAGGCACTTCAATTCCAAGCCAGAGCAGAACGCTCAAGCAGTGGCGGACTCGCATTACAGCTACCTTCCCTGCATTAATGTAACAAGAGCCACGGTTGTTCTAGACATTCAGTCTATCAGTACATAATAGTTTATAAGGATATTACATCAATCCATTGTACATTATAGAATTAATAACGCTCTTATTAATTTAATGGAATAAACTTCGCTCTATGCACACACACAAATCATTAGGCTTATTTACATAACCCATACGCACATACTGCAATCTCCTCACCACGGTTCTACGAGACAGGCGTATGGCTTCCACTTCCCCTACTTGCTGTGGACAGAGTTCATCTGCCAATATAATTAAACATCGCTTGATGAAGTTACCTTCGTTGAATGTTTTCAATTCCTTTGCAATTTCGTGGAAAATTTTGTAGCTAATTCCTATAGCCGATTCACTAAGTGTATTATTGTCATTCTGTTAATATATAATATAATATAATATAATATAATATAATATAATATAATATAATATAATATAATATAATATAATAATATATGACCATAAATTAATACAACTTAAAGAAAATATTTCTCAGGTACATAATATTAGAGTATTTATTCGATATTTATATTGCATTATAAGTTATTATAGTACTCGTACATTTAGTAAAATATAATTTTAAATTATACAAATAGTATGATATATCATAGTATAGTATACGAGTATTACAGTTCGTGATATATAATATGATATATAATATATCATGAACTGTAATATACTATACTATAATATATCATACTTGTATAATTTAAAATTATATATTACTAAATGTATAATAACCTATAATGCAATGTAAATATCAAATAGATACTCTAATATAACTGAGAAACATTTTCTTTAAGTTGTATTAATTTATGGCGTTCATTACCAACATATTTGTCATCTTCAGTAGGATGTTGTAAAGAAAAATGTCGTTGGATATTGAACTTCTTAATCAGTTGGAGTGTTTTATGCCAAATTAAACACTTTGCTAATCCACTGCTCCTCCTATGATACATTAAACGCATTGGGAGTAGCGGGCCGCTTTAGTTTATGAGCGGAAGCTCCATCTTCAAAGTTCGCCATCATACTGCAGAGTCACCACTGCACGACACTGAATGACGTACAGTATGCATACGTCAGAGCGCTCGCAAGACCCGCTCTTTAAAGCACACAGCGGTTATTTCTCAGAATCGCGGAATGTGCCCAGCCCTGCCCTAAGGCAAGGCCCTTGGTACTCATTTCTGTTAAAGGACAAGTGAACTGCAGAGCTATAATGCGGTCGGAAGGATTCGTTCATTGGAGAAAACCCATGGCCCAGCCAGAAACCAAACCCGTAACCTTTCAGCTGCAGTATAATGCCTTAACCATGAGGCTACTGCGCCTCTCATAGGCCTATAATATTTATGAAATACTGAAATTATATAACGATAGTATAAACATGTAAAGTAGACCAATAGTCAGTGAAGGGGTGTTCATTACATCTGCTCCATCAAGTCCATGATAGGCTATATTTATTTACTATCAGTGCTTTCAAAATGCTGAAAATATGACATTTCACATTATGAATTTATTTCCAAATTGTGTAGAGTAATTCAATCATTTATAATTGGATTGCAAAGTAAATGCGTCAATTCAGTGGACTACAATGCTATAAAACTGTAAAAGTAACAAAGCGCAGCTGATTCCTCTCATTAAAGCAATACAATCCGAACTGTGCTATGAGATTAAAATTGTGAGGTTTGCAAAATTCTGCATTTTCCTCCAGGCCTGAAGAGGATATGCTTTAGTGACAGTAGCTAGTTTTCTTCCGATTGTGTTGGTATTGTGCTGTATAGTGGTATTGTTAAAAGTGATGGGGTAATACATATAACTGAGGGAAGTAGTAAAATTGACCAATTTTTAGTCACAATACGACCTGCTTTCTGAGAATGAACCAGGAAATGCGGATAGACCATTAAATGGCAACACTTCTGGAATTCATCTTCTTTCAGGCCATCTTGCAGCAGCAAGAACTTGAAAATGCGGCTATTATAACGACGGATATTTGAAAATCGATTTTACATGGTTGGTGATGAATGTTTAGTTTATGATATGCAAGGGAAAAGTGTGAACTATATCAAATAAGTTCTAAGACAAAGAAAAGCACAACTATTTCGTTTGTTAAGAAGTTCAAGACCTTTGACTAACAGCAAACGTTCTGATGGGGGCAGATAAAAAAGTTAAATTTTTTTCTTCCACCATGTTAATAATGCCAAAAGAAGTGCTCATACAAATTTTGGCCACTCGACCGCAATTACGAGGCCGTCCAGAAAGTGATTTTCCCTGGGGCCGTTTATAGAAATCAGCACAATTGCATGGAAATATTTATTGAAACCGATACAGCAATTGTTGCGCTATTTGTCAACATATCCCCCACTGGAATTGAGACATTTGTCATACCATGGCATCAATTTTTGTGTCGTAGAAGTCAGCCGCCTCAGTCCGGAACCAGCGTTTGACTGCGTCTGCACCTCTCTCTGTCGATTCTATGATATGAGAAATGTCTCAATTCCGATGGAAAATATGTTAAAATATAGCTCAACAATTGCTGTGTCCGTTCCAATAAATTTGTCCAATGAAACTGTGTTTTTTTTCTGTTAGCGGCTCCTGGCGAATTTATTTTTTTACGGCCCTCGTAATTGCGGTCGAATGGCCAAAACTTGTATAAGCACTTCTTTTGACATTATTAACATGGTGGAAGAAAAAAAATTAACTTTTTTTATCTGCCTCCATCAGAACGTTTGCTTGTAAGCTCAATAATGTAGTTACCTTGTAAATAAAATAATCGAAAAAAAAATGCTACCTCATGTTGGAAAGAAACCCATCATTTCATCATGCTGTGCTACAGCAAAAACAATGTTTGGCCCTGAATACTAAGGCGTTATTAAGAAAATTCCCTTGGCTGATAATACACTTGGAAGGCGTATACGGAATATGTCTGAAAACATTGAAAGCAGTGGCGTACGCAGAATTTTGTCAAGGGAAGTTATTATTAAAATTATTTACAATTTATATTATCGGTATTTTAATTTTTTGTATTATTATTATTATTATTATCATTATTATTATTATTATTATTATTATTATTATTATTATTATTATTATTATTAAATATGAACAGTAAAGTGCACAAAAGTTAAACGAATATTTCACAGTAAAAGTCACAACTCTAACAAATGGGTGAATACTGCTCTTAAAATGAGTTTAAAATCGACAATGCACAATATTTAACATCTGCAATGCAATATGTTTCACAACAAGTTAAATTTCATATTGTGGCGGCTTTATTTTATTGTAAGTTCGGTAGTTTGCGGTAGTTCCCTCTATAATAAAGATAGCATTGTTATAATTCGAACGTGCCACAACACCAAGTACAGGGATTATATTGAAGGAGTGATAGGAGGGCTATGTTTTATATCGATGTAGATTTTGCTACTCTAACAGTGAAAACTAGAAAAGGGAAAACGATTATGGATAAAGAAAATATTCAAATCCAAATACGTAATTTTTTAAGTTCGGGGGAGGGTTCAAACCCGGTAACCCTCCCCTTGCGTATGCCCTTGGCAACATGAACGCAATGTATGCAATATAACTGGATAAATCAAGTGATATCAGTGGACTTGCTCAAACTGCTTTGCTTTATTGAAGCGGATGAAATTCTTGAACAATACGTTTCTTGTAAACAAATGCTCTGTAGATTACCACTGAAGGAAAATACATTTTTGAAGAAGTGGAGACAGTGAGTTCGTCGTGGGATAATTGCGACGGAAGATAAAACAGATGACGGCCTATTAACAATAGGTTCAATGAAAGAATTCATCTCTTTGGCGAAATAGAAGAATAAAAATTCATGCTTTCTACATAGGGAAGCGTTTGTTGGTGTAAGTGTGGCTTTTTTAGTTATACCTTCTATGAATAGATGGCGAATATAATAGCCAATCGTACATGAATACGCCCGCATTATAGAATTCAATTTTCCATACCACTCTACTGATTATAAAACAACACTGGGTTTGGCTAGAAACCGTTTATATTGTCAATTATGAGAATAATGCTTAATCTACATAATCATTTCCCTTGACACTTTCAACCGCCACAATAATGATTCCATCTATTGAGAACTAGCGGAACTCTTTCAAACTTTGTCAATTTCATATGCTGTTGGCGACACTGACTGTTATCTGTGCCATCTATTCGTAGAAGTAAAAACTAAAACCCCACATTTACATGAACAAATTCTCGATCACTGTCGATTATAAAGATATGTTTGAACGTCAGTGTACGAGGTCTCTTTGGACCCTTGCCTTTTACAAAAAATATGATTACATAAATTTAAATATAAGTAGGTAATATTTAAACACATTTGATTAATAAGACTGTCAAAGCCAGAGTATTTTCTTGAACTTATGTTACTTTTATTAGTAAAGCGTTGGCAATTGGAGAAAATCTCTGAAAATCGCAACCAGATATCAGTCAGGCGGGGTTTGCATAATCATTTCCCCTGACACTTTTAACCGCCCCAATAATGATTCCACCTATTGAGAACTTGCGGAACTCTTTCAAACTTTCTCAATTTTATATGCTGTTGGCGACTTATCAGTGCCATTTATTCGTAGAAGTAAAAACTAAAACGCCACATTTACATGAACAAATTATCGATCACTGTCGATTACAAAGATATGTTTGAACGTCAGTATACGAGGTCTCTTTGTACCCTTGCCTGTTACAAAAAATATGATTATATAAATTTAAATATAGTAGGTAATATTTTAACAAATTTTATTAATAAGACCGTCAAAGCCAGAGGTATTTGCTTGAACTTATGCTACTTTTATTGGTAAAGACTTGGCAGTTGGAGAAAATCTCTGAAAACCTCAACCACATATCAGCCCAGGCGGGGTTTAGTCGGAGTCTCGGAGCTTGGGCCCATTCGTTACCCTAAGGGTACCGGTACGTACACGTTGGAACAATGATATACGATAAAAGAAACGACCTAGCGACGCTTTAGTATTATCAAAGAATCAAGTGTTCATATCGGAGCAACGAGGATGCGGGAAGCGAACATTTTGATTTATCAGTAGAAGATATTCTATACATCCACTTAATGAAAGAATATATATAAAAATGTCAGCTGCTAGGTTCAAGGTTAATATAACTCAGATACGTACAAAATTGAACCCGTTTCTCATCCCAAAGCTAATATAAATTAATTGTGATATGATTGGTTCTTGTGATCACATAACGTATCACGAATAAATACACAACTGGTCAATTTGTCAATATCCATGATAATTAATTTAATATACCGAAATAATCATAAGTCGATTAATACTCTGATATATCGATAATGACCGGTCATTATATAGATTAATATTATCTTAATCAGAGATCATATGAACGACAAGAGCGAAGAAAATGGAATTTTTCTTTTTCGTCGCTTCTATCGTGAATCTTGGCTTTTATCGTTACTCCAATATGCACACCTCAATGACAATGCATGCTTTAATTCTCTCTGATATAGCATCGCTGCTTCTTTTATCGTTTATCGTTGCTCCAACGTGTACGTATCCTAAGACACTGCTGATGGCCTACGCACATATTGCGGCAAACATGAAGAAGGCCTATAAGAATATAGCAGCAATTTTCTTAACGTTTAGACCGTAATTATGCTAAACATTATTTCACGCTGACACAGTTATCTTGGAGGAATTGTATGCATTTTCCCATTTTTATATTGACAGTCATGCCATTTATCTATAGGAGCAATACGTTTATGCACCCTTGAGTGCGTTCATGCGATGGGGCTCGTTAATTGCTGTGCTACATGGACGGAGTCAAATGTAAAGAATATTTTTGAATAGGGTCAACTTCCTACTTAATATTTATTACGATTGTTTGTATGTGTGTCAGATTTAGAAGGCAGGAATATATAAAAGTTAAATATCTGTATTTTAAATTAATTTTCCCATTATTATGCACTCATTTATATTATATTAAACATATATTAATATTTCTGAACAGGGATATCTACGTCATATCCGTCTGCAATGCTATTGGCCCAGCTGAGAGCTTGCCGCTAATACTCTTACGTGCGTTGAGCAGCGGCCTCCATTTGCACCAATGTACCTCGTGGAGTAGGGAGCACGGTCCTGGGTTCGTAAAGGTAACTGTTGAATTTCCACTTCCTTGTAAGCTGGTTCGCATACTTGTTTCATTCAGGTGGAGTTACAATATTATTTCAAAGTAAAATATAATTTGTAATGTTACGAAAACCTGTAGATGGAAATGTTTAATTTAATTTTGATACGATCAAGTAAGCCACTTTGTATTGAAGTAAGTTCAATGAACATCTTTTAAAATATGAATAATGAAGTGTTGATGATTTAACGGAGTGAAATTATTGAAATTCTATACTTAATGTAACGTAAAATTGTCTTCATTTGCAGTAATTTTAGACAACTATTATCTCATTAGTGAAGAATATGAGTTCTTTTACTAGACCAATGGAATCTATAGATAATGGAAAACCGTGTTGTGTTGGTATCGAATAATTTTATCATAAATTCCATGTTCAGCTACATTTTCTGCAGCCATTTAAGCGTTATAGACCTTAACGGACTGGTAGAAAACGAACGAAAATTAAATACATTAATATAAAATGTCGTACGCTATACACTTCATAGTGTTAGGGTAATACTGATATACTCTATATACATATATATATATATATATATATATATATATATATATATATATATATATATATATATATTAATCATGTTGGTTCGATAATACGGCTCATGCAAATTAGAAACCACGTAAATTATTGCAGAGATTAATGAGATTAAACTTGTCTAGACAATAAAGGGAATTGGTCAATTTTTCTTGGTTCCTAAAATGGCCACCATTTTGTATCAATGGTGGAAGTGCAGTAAAAATGTCGAAAAATTTTAATGTAGCCTGTAGAATCTACTTTGGTGAAAGTATTCTGAATATTAGCTGAATATGTGTTTGTTTTGGGTAAAGTTAACCGTAGTATTGAGAGATTTACTAAATTGTAACAAAACTTGGTGATGGTACTGCACTTCCCCATTACAAAAATTTTGCTGCAATTATTTTAGTCAAATATATGACTTACTGGCCATTTTTTCATCATTGTAGGTGACATAAAACTGTCAAAGCGTACGTCTTAATACAATTTTGTGAAGTTTTAGTATTTCTTCACAATTCTCACTTAAAGATTTACACTTTAAAAAATTAAAGTTAATATTTGTTAAATTTTACTTTGTCGTCTGTTCCAGACCGAAATATACTGTCCCATTTGAAGCACAAAAGGAGCAAGAATGACTCTTTTAAACTCATTCAGTTGAAATGGTGCAGAAAATGTTTCAATTGCTGCAGAATTTGTTGCAAGGATGCATTTGACTACTCCAGGCATATTTCCTGTAAGAAGTATTGAACGTCTCTGAATTTCTTTCGTTCTCAATAGGTGATAGGATGTCGAAACCAAAATTCTTTGTGAAGTGCATAGGGCCAATAATAATAATTTTATTAATAATTCACAAAGTTAATACATACACTAAAAAATGTTACTTTTAACAATTTCAAATCTACAATTCTAACAACAAATATTATGTAATACTGATGTAATTTGGTCTAGTCACTTTCATTTTTGGTTTATCTTACACTTACGTATTGATTTAGTGCTAGTTTCGACCTTTTTTTTTTTTACTTATGTACAATCGATTTGTTATAGACCATAAAACTTATTTATCTGCTTAAGCTGAATTTCTCTTCTAGTTCTACTGAAGGCTTGAACATATAAAACATGGAGACTGTTAAAAAAAATTGATTTAAATTTTCCCCATAGTGTGTTAACACGTCCAAATCGATTTTGAATTTTGAAAAAAAAAAAAAACTAAGATGTGATGTAAAATTAAACAATACCACACATTAAAACTTGCCTTTGAAAAGTAAACCCATATTAAAGCAAAAGCCAGTGGACTCAAAAATGACGCAGGACTGTTACATTACAATTAGCCTGAAATAACCAACATATTGTAGCTGCAGGCTCATCCATCAGGAGCAAATACATAGCCTATTAGTGCAAGAAACTAATGTAGGTGTTGTCTGCCACCTGTAAGTGGCAATTTATACAGAGAAGACGCAGATAGGATGTGCTGAAGTAAAAAAAAATATACCGGTATATATATTTTTAATTTGAAATAGAATTCTTACTATGTATTATACAAAGTAATGCTTTTGTTCACAGCATGTAGGCCTATTCCTACTTCACGTAATTTCCGTCTGGAAGGCACTGGCGGAACTACACGGCTTGCCATTAGTGCACGTTGCTGAAATGTGGTATTAATCCAACATACTCAGAGGCGCAGAGCGCATGGTCATTACTTCAGTAAGGTAAGTGAACAAACTTCTTTGGCCACGTTTCGTGTATTTGAATTAAAATTACAAATTCACAATGAAGACTGCTGTTCCCAGAATAAAATGTCCCACTAATGTTTCTATACCATTTATTACACAATCTTCACGAAATTGAATATCAAATTGAAAATCTTTGCGCATTTTCTTTTACAGTCGGATGCCATGTGTTGCTTTGAAGGGTCACTCGTGACTGCAAAAAGACGCAGTGTTGGCTTCGGAGTGTCGTGCCCCATCCCGTCTTCTCTGTATGCATTGATACATTTGTTTACATGGGACAGACTCGAAAAGTCATCATGCCTCCCCCTGATGTTCGAGAGACGCCTTCTCTGTGTGAATTGTGCGTAAGATTGCTTGTGCCATCGGTAATTAATATTGGGCCCTCATACTAAACAACGACTTTGGCGTCGAATTTGGAAGGGTCAGTCTCTTAATGACATCAAAATTCTAGCTTCACCTTTTGAAAATATTCGTACTGGAATAAAAATAAAAACCAGACGAACAGAGGAATGAGATGCATTAAAATGTAATTATTGAGAAAGCATTAGCTAATTTGTAACACAATTCTTACTATATAAATCTTTTGTTCACAGCATGTAGACCTAGTCCTACTTCACGTAATTTCCGTCTACAAGGCACTGGCTGAACTAGCGGCTTCCATTAGTGCACTTTGCTGACATGTGGTATTAGTCCAACATATCCAGTGGAGCAGAGCGTATGGTCATTACTTCAGCAAGGTAAGTGACCTCAAATTTCTTCAGAACTTGAAAATTTGAATGCACCTTCAATTGTAAACCTTTAAAGAAAACTGTTGTCCTCAGTAAAATGTTGTTACAATTTAGGAAGATGTAAAGATAGAAGAAATCAGATTTAAAATTTAGGATCTAAGAGTTTTTCGGTGAATGATAGATAAACAATGTTAAAATCAATTCGTTATTCTACTGGGTTAATGAGAGAACTATTAGAAATATTATAGAAGTCCTCGTCGCTAAATCTCGAGCCCCGCACGGCAGTTAATGGGGCTACGCTTGATTGAAATTGGGGCTACCTCCCGCTGACTTGGGGCTACTTTCTTCTGACTAGGGAAAACATTCCACTGAATGAGGTTACGCTCCTCTAGACTACGGGGCAACGCGCCTCTGCCGATGGGTACGAAGGGGCCACGCGCCTCTGACGACGGGGCCAAGCATCTCTGACGACGGGGTTACGTGCTTATGTCTTGGAATGAAGCTACGCGCCTCTGACCTTGGTGTTACGTGCCTCTGGATAACGGGTCATGGCGCATGTTTACACGGAGCTATATAGCGCATCTGGGTATTAGGGCAGGGCCAATGGCCTGAGTCATCCAGGCAAGCGCTTCCGTGATATGCGTTTAATGGCGTCCGACCAAGCGCCTCTTTCAACAGGGACATGCCCCTCTGGCTCTGGGACATAAACCTCTAACCCAGGTTCACGCACCTCTTTCCCCTGGTTCATATGCCACTGACTCCTAGGGCATGCGCCTCTTACGGCTGGTTAACACTACTCCGACATCCTGTGAAACTTTGTCCGACCTCTGGTAAATTTGTCTCATCGTATATAGAATTTGTGCGTCGCTGACTTTCCGGCTACACTCCGTTGACATTGGGCTGCGTTCCGCTGACTATGACTACGTGCCTTTTACGACGTGTGTGCACACCTCTGACGACGTACACGAAGGGGCCACCCGCCTCTGACGACGGGGCCAAGCATCTCTGACGACGGGGTTACGTGCTTATGTCTTGGAAGCTACGTGCCTCTGACCTTGTTGTTACGTGCCTCTTGATAACGGGTCATGGCGCATGTTTACACGGAGCTAAGTAGCGCCTCTGGTCACGGTGCATATGGCCAAGTGCCTCAGTCACCGGGTAAGTGCCTCTGGTCTTCGGGACATGCGTTTCATGGCGTCCGACCAAGCGCCTCTTTCATCAGGGACATGCCCCTCTGGCTCTGGGACATAAACCTCTAACCCAGGTTCATGCACCTCTTTCCCCTCGTTCATATGCCACTGACTCCTAGGGCATGCGCCTCTGACCCCAGGTTCACACTACTCTGACCTCTTGTAAAACTTTGTCTGACCCCTGGTAAATTTGCTTCGTCGTATAAAGAAGTCTTGCGCCGCTGACTTTTCGACTACACTGCTTTGAGATTCGTCTGCGTTCTTTTGACTTGGGTCTACGTTCCGCTGAGTAGGGCTACGTTCCTTTGACGACGGGTCTACACGCCTCTGACGACGGACACGAAAGTGCCACGCGCCTCTGACGACGGGGCCAAGCATCTCTGACGACGGGGTTACGTGCTTATGTCTTGGAATGAAGCTACGCCCCTCTGACCTTGGTGTTACGTGCCTCTGGATAACGGGTCATGGCGCATGTATACACGGAGCTATATAGCGCATCTGGGTAATAGGGCAGGGCCAATGGCCTGAGTCTTCCAGGCAAGCGCTTCCGTGATATGCGTTTAATGGCGTCCGACCAAGCGCCTCTTTCACCAGGGACAAGCCCCTCTGGCTCTGGGACATAAACCTCTAACCCAGGTTCACGCACCTCTTTCCCCTGGTTCATATGCCACTGACTCCTAGGGCATGCGCCTCTGACGGCTGGTTAACACTACTCCGACATCCTGTAAAACTTTGTTCGACCTCTAGTAAATTTGTCTCATCGTATTTAGAAGTAATGTGCCGCTGACTTTCCGGCTACACTCCGTTGACATTGGGCTGCGTTCCGCTGACTTGGGTCTACGTTCCGCTGACTACGGCTACGTGCCTTTGGCGACGGGTCTACACGCCTCTGACCTCTTGGACATTCGCTTCAACTTCACATATAGAAGTCACACGCCGCCGACCTTGGGTTTATCGCTTCTAACATTGGTGCTAAGAGTCCCTTCGAGCCAAAATACCTCTGACATCGGAGCTAGTATGTGTTACTGGCCCCAGCCTTCCAATTAAAATTATCCGATTCCAAATTCACTCCATCCTTGTCACTGACCTCTCCTTATTACTATCACTGATAATGCTAAAATATTCAGATTCCATGTTATATATTAGTCTGAGTTTTCCTGTTCGAAATCTTTCAATATCTGCCACTACTTTTAATGCTTATTACGAGAATTCACGACTTTTCAGCTGGCTCGTATAAAATCGTTAGTAATTTGTAATGTTGTAGTATGACTTAACATTCATTAATTTTCTAGTTCAGCTGTCAAGTGAACATAGGGGTTAAGGTGAAGTGAACTAGTCTTGACTGACACTCATAACTAATAACCAATATCCGAACATGACGTTTCTGAACTCATACAAATGAAGTAATGTAACATAAAATCCACAGCGTAAATTTGTAACCCAACTTATGAAAACGCTTGATATTTAGATATCTGTGCGCTCACTTAAATTCGTAAAGAGGAACCTTTTTCTATGAAAAGCAATATCAATTATGAATAAAATGATAAAAGACAATGTTGCTGTTGACCGTACAATTTATTTTATAGAAACTTCAGATTTATTACTCTGGAGTAATAACAAAACTTAAATCTTAATGAATTGCTACTCCTTTTTAAATAACCTTTCGAAAATCGATTGGTGATATTTGTCAGTGCGATGGAATGGAAGTATAAAACTGACACCTACATTAACCTGGATGTCCAGAAAATTAGACCGTCAATTATTAAATTTTCTCTTTTTTAAGGTACTAAAAATAAATTGGTGAATATTTTACATTCATGAATGGTAAAGTGCAGTAGACTGGCCAGAAAAGTTTTTTGTGACGTGTAGAGACTAATTTGGTGAAAGAGATCTGAATGTCTATGACTGGTAATTATGGTTTCGGGAGTGTTGAAAATTGGCGTTGAAGATTTTGTAAAGGGATTTTGAATATTAGCAGAGTTGTGAATGTGTTCTGTACATTTATCATAAATAGGTGTTTGGTAGAGTTGCTAGAATTGGTATTGGTTGTGGTGGTGATGGTAGTGATATTGATGGTGAAAGATACACGTCATACTGCACTTTTCACATTATGAAATGTGACTCTAAAAGGTCAAATATATAAGCGTCCATTAAGTTCTGGTTCAAGGCTGACTATGATCACACTTATATTTTACAGGGAAGGACATAAATCTAATTACCGTGAAAATATATTCTGAAAAGTTACAAATATAACCAAATTTTCTTGAATTACAATTTCGCATTGCTCTAACCAAGCTCGATTTTCCTATTAGACAAATATTAATTGAAAGTGTAGCAAGATTTGAACGCCAATTAAATTATTAATTTAGGGGTTTGTGGCCCATATGGATGAACAGTTTTAATTAAAAATTTAGTTGTATCTTTAAATTTCCCAAAGTTGTTGGATATTGATGTCCGAGCTGAAAATAATGGTACTACTCCAAAGATTAGATGTGAAAAAAGTTGTACTTTATATAGCAACTTTATCAATGTGAGTTTTAATTTGAATTAGATATACAGTACTTATCTTACACAGGAGATCATTTGCAACTGTGTACTAAATTTTATTGCTAAATTTCAATAAACTTAATATTTATTTCGAAAATATTTAACAAAGATATGGAAGGTATTATAAGAATAGCAATTTCAATTTGAAGTGTCAGTGAAAAGAATTCTTTTGTGTGTCCATTACTTGTTACCATATTCCTGGCATGAATTGTGATATATTACTTATTTTTATGCCGAGGATTGTTGCTGAGAGATTCTGCAACTAGACGAGCGGAATCTTTGTCATGGAACCGGATTGCAGCGAACATTATTCCTCATTTCTTAGTAGTTGTCGGTAAGTTCAGTTAATTTGTCACATCATTTCTTAAACAGATTACCAATTTTTTGTAAGATAAATGTACTTAAGTAACGTGGAATTATAGTGTTTAAAACAATGGACTAAGTTAAATTTCTTTATTATGGTACAAATATTAGTATTACAATTTAAAATAAAATAATGCAAATCATTTATGCAACTATTATACCTGTTTCTCAATATTGTTATACATTTGTTGTACAGTGAAACCTCTGTATTTGGACACCACATTATATTGGACATAATTCTTGGAACCGGACAAATTTGTATGCTTTTATAATAATAATAATAATAATAATAATAATAATAATAATAATAATAGTTTTATTTTCCCTGGCAGAGTTAAGGCCATCAGGCCTTCTCTTCCACTCTACCAGGATAAAATCACATACACAAAATACATACCTGTATACAAATATTAACTTAAAAATAATAATAAACATAATTAAGTAAAAAAGAGAGATTGAATACATATACACAATCAGTATTAACTTTAAAATAACAATAATGAAAAAAATATATATAATAAAAAATAGACTGAATACATAATCACAAACAGGAAAATACATCTAGTATACAGTATTAACTTAAAAAAAAAAGAATTAATACATATGAATATAATCTCACAACTAAAGGAATAGTAAAATTAGTATGATCAGCACAGCATGTGTTACATTGAGGCAATGACAATTACCTAGATATGTGTTAATGGAAAAATAAAGTAATGACTGTGTAAAATAATAATAATTAATTAATTAAATAAATAAATAAAAATGATACCTACAAAAACTAATTCTTTGCATTTAAAATATATCTAAACAACCTAATTTTAAACAACTGTCCAACACATCCTCAATCTTGGAAGGTGGACACTCATAGTTCTGTCTTGGACAATTCTCTTGTATTGTGTATTTCTGCTACAGGTTTAGAGTTGAGTTTCATTGAACCCTTGTATTTTACAAGGACTGTTAGCACTGTGGAATGGGGGGGGGGTGGTTTCCTTGTGCAGTACTGGAACTGTGAACCTCTTTATAGTTTCATGGAATTACCCACTTTGTCCCTTTTGTAACTGCAGTGGCTAAATTTGAGTATGGAGTGAAGGGGCATTATTTTTCATAACAGTAAACTTTATGATACGAAATTATTTAAACAGCCTGCAGTGTAGAAATCAGTCTCTGTCGAGTGTTTATCTGCGAATCAGTTTGTGCAGTGCCTCAACACCAGTAAGCGTAAGTTGGTGGAATTAACCATTTAAACAAAGAAAGAAGTTATTGGTCGTTTGTATTATGGAGTTAGTTGTAGGAAAATGTCAGAGTTTGGAGTTTCTAAATCAACAGTTTCAAAAACTAGCAACAATATTAAAAACAGGACAACAAAATTGCAGTGGAGAAAGAGAGTTCACAAAACTGTTAATGACGAAGTAAATGGCAAAGTGTTTGAATACCGTAGTTCCTTAACATTATGTACAGTAATTTCCTTTCCATTGCATGCCACAAAATGCAGGCCTATGAAGTCTCGATTCAACTTTGAGATTGTATCGTGACAAAAGATCAGTTTACTCAGAATGCATAACACATTTACGCTTACTTTAACTACAGAACTCATAAGTCACGTACTGTAAACCTTAATCATATATACCCTGACTGCTCGGCGTTATAGGTTTTGACGGTAACAACTTTTCTCAGGTTTACTATGCTGCCATCTAGTTGTTATATAAGGAGTCACGTCATAACTCCCATTTGAATTGTATTAGCAACTGTACTGCCATCTCGTGTTCGTTTACGGCGGACGGGTGGCGATCCTGGCGGTTCTCTTCAAAGTGCAACCGATTTTAACATAGGAACGAGCAATCTATATGTGATTTGGGTGAAAACATAACTTTCACTTTTTGACTTCAGTACAGATATCTGAGAAAAAAAGTGAATTTCATTAATGTAGCGGATTGGATAGTCTCTCCGCTCTGCACCGTGGCGACTCGGGTTCGATCCACGTCCGAGTTCACGAAAGAATGTGTGGTTGACGAAGCGAGCGCGAGGAGATTCTTCGGGGATTTCCCGTTTTCCCTCGTTGTTATTATTATTATTATTATTATTATTATTATTATTATTATTATTCCACCATTCTCAATCTGCAAGGTTGTCAGGCCTCCAGAACAAACAAGGAATGGCTGAAAGTTGTAAACGTTTTTGTTTAATCAAAATATTATTATTACTATTATTACTATTACTACTACTATTATTATTATTATTATTATTATTATTATTATTATTATTATTATTATTATTATTATTATTATTCCACCATACTTCTCAATCTGCAAGGTTCAGTCAGGCCTCCAGAACAAACTAGGAATAGCTGAAAGTTGTACACGTTTTTGTTTAATAAAAACATTATTATTATTGTTATTATTATTATAATTATTATTATATTATTTATTATTATTATTGTTGTTGTTCGAGATTTGAAACTTACACTTAAATAGACCACAAATATGGCTACACGCATGCAGATATCTTGTTTTGCTCTTATGGCATTGCCTCATTTCTCCTTCACTCAATTTATACTTTGTCCATGTACTGAATTTTAAAATACTTTCCTTGTTATTTTAAATCTAGGCGAGGCGTATTACTGAGCAAACAATAAGATGCCTTAACAAGAGGATCTTCCTGGAAGATGTATTTGGAGCCGCACTGAAGTTAACGAAGTTAAGTATCAGATGAAATATTTTATGTTTTCCGTTGTGGTTGCATAAACAAATTTTCAGTTTCCAGAAACATTGAGGTATAATTTATTGTAAGTCTCGGACCAGAAAATCCCGTTATCAGGGTCGTTGCCCGAGACATGAATGGTCTCCATTTTTATTCTGTCCGATATGTCTGGCTAACCGAAACAACTGGACCAAATAGAACAGGCAAATCTTCAGACATTGGGAGATAAAATCCTGTTTGCGGAAAGTTGTTCAGGAAATGTAATAATAGTTGGAAAGCGAAAATTGTTTGGGAGAACCAGATGAATTCTTAAACTATAAGTTCTCTTAATTAAAGTGAGCTAAATAATTTAAGAGCTTCCTGAGTAGTACGAATACGTCTATTTTTCTAAAACACTTGTTTGATTGTGTAGTTCAGTCTACATAGACATGAGAAACTTGATACAATAAGACTGTAAAACATGACTTCCTAAAATAAATTATTAAGAGTCTCAGAAGATTGCTAAAATTATGTTTAAATAAATTACACTAGACTCTCGCTAATCCGGCCTCCTCCTAGTGTACCTCCTATGACTTTAACAGTAATAGTTTTCTGGAGAATTTACACCGTTGCCATGTCTTATATATTACTCACACAAATATGTACTTATAGCCTATACGTAACTTATACACGCGCCGGCCACGTCTGAAACGTTCTAGTTTCGATCTATAAGTAAGAGTGAAGTGGATGGGACAGCATATAACATTCAATTTAACAAAATTTTAAGCACTCTCACTAATCCGGCACCACTCTCGCTAATCCGGCACCCCTCTGCAAGGAATGACAGGATTGAAACTATTTAAACATTTGTCTGCACAACCTAAAGAAATAGGAAATTGAATTACTGTATTATGCATGCTTGTTTATGGAAAAAATCGTAATTATCGGTTATTAAAATCTTTAATTTATATAATGCATCCCGCGAATTTTTTATCCTGCTTTTCATAAACTGCATGTCCTCCTGGAAAATATTTTTCACACCTAAAACTTGTAAAATTATAAGTTTATTTCAAATTATTACTTGATTTAAAATTCTGTATAATTCTAATGTTACTCACATTAGAGAACCTCATGCTATCAAAGCTGTAAACAAAATGAGAAAATTTCATCAAGTCTACTTCGCCATTGTCAATTTATGTATAACACTGCTCTCTCCCTAAACAGCATTGAGATTCAGATGTCTGTCTGAAGACTTGGAAGTGTTCACTTCACTGCTTTGTCACGATGTTCTACAGCTCATCGAACACTGAAAGTTTTATTTTTATCTATTTTTTTGGAGGGGGATCCATAACCTAATACATCAATCAGAATTTCCCACAACTTTGTGCCTAAGAACGTAGATTTCAACTGATAACAATAACATTTATGAGAAAGCGATATATGTTTTTTTATTTAGCTGGATTTCTTTTGATTTAATATTTGCTCATAATTATTCAGAAGTTAATTTTAAAATTAGTGTCTATTTTTCTGTGTGAAGTAAATTTAATTAATTTTCTCGAAATGCCGACATTGCATAAACATATTTTCTTTCATACGTACTAGCCTAGCTAGAGTAAGAATTGCAACAAGTGCCGTTGTGGGCGTTATAATAAGATCCTAATTTAATAGTAGGCCTATTGTTAATAATTCGTTGGTTTGATAACTTGAGTTAAGCCTTCACTGTGTTTTTAAAATGTCTCAATATTATTGTTAATTTCTATTATCTTACAATTTCAGTAGTTTTCAATCTTAGAAAATAACGAGTTGATACTTATAATCAAGGTTTATTTTGTAAATGTCCTGTACTGTGAAACTGATACATAATTAAACTTTGAGGTTGTGTGACATTCAATATTGAATTTTACGTGTTCTCGTTCAATTTGTCAGTTTCCTTTGGTGTAGCTTGTGCTCAATATTTGCCATATGGTGTATTACTGCTAACTGATGTATGCTAATATTTAATATAATAGAGTATACTACGTTTATATATACCTCTTTACTCTGAGTTCAAGTATAAATGTTTTTAATATATTTGTCTAAGGGTATTCATTTTTATTTTAGTAGTTCCAATGTTTGTATGGTCTTGCGAGAAAAAAAATGCATAATTTGTGCCTTTTAAATATATTCGTTAAGTTTCTTTTTCGTATTCTCTGCAAGATTTACTATTTTGTGAATGGTTTAATTTGCAGGGTTCTGGAGAATTTTTTTTATCGAGTCACCTCATACAGTGTACGCTTTACTATTCCAGATGGCGCCCCACATGATTGACTAATTTAAACAAATTCCATTTGAATGTTGCATGCTTTTATTAGTTTTTATTATTAGTGGAAACATAAATCTCATGTTCACGAAAAAATTTAAATTAATCATTGCTTGTTTATATATTTTTTGAAGTATAGAATTAAATATTTCGGTAATGCAAATAATATTGACCAAATCTGTAACACAGCTATTGGAAGCAAAACTACTTGTCATGTGTCACCTGTATTGTAAAGTTGTCTTCAGAAATGCATGCTAAGTTATCTCCGTGAACCAGTAATAAGCGGATAAAAGTTTGTCAATAAATATTAAAAAAATTCGTTTGAATTGTTCAGAAAATGAAATGTGTAATTCAAGTAACTCGAATTACTGAATTAGAATTTGAATTCGGAAATTATTCACATGAAAATTTTGAACGTATCATGTTTTACTTAGAGTGCTCATGCCAAATTTCGACTCTAAATTAGATTGTGATTTCCCAGGAATTGCTCGATACCAATGTTATATTAAAGATAATTAGGCTATCTTCTGTGAAACTTGTACTCTTCTTCAAACGATCGTAGAAATGCGAAGTGTATAGTGAAGTGTAGTGAAGTGAAGTGAAAGCGTGATGAGAATGTGATGCGAAATGAGGGGAAGTGAAATAATGAAGAAAATGTGAAAAATAAGCGAAATGAAAGGGAGAATGAAGAAAACTGAAGAAAGAATTGAGAAAACTAAAGAAAGAATTGAGAAAATTGAAGAATAGAAATAAAGCAAATGGATTTCGAAGAAACTAATCATAAAGGAAGGATATAAAAATAATCTCGGAAGATGAAAGGAAAGGAAATTAAATTAATAGAGAGACGTAATCTGAGATATGAAGAGGGGTGCAAGGATTCTTTTTTAAATAAGCAATCGCGGAAATTTGTAGACAGATTTGTGGGAAGTCACAATCACAATATATAACTGAATTGAGCTTCAAAGTTTTTTTACACAAACAAAATTCCAATTAAAATACCTTACAATGGCGTATATTTATTACAAATTGACATTTTATACATAGCCCTAAGTGTATTTTAAATGCTGTAACTATTGGAATTTTTTAGACATTTCGGACAAAATATAGTTTCGCGGAAACTATTGAGAAGCATGTTCCCAATTAAAACATAAATATTTAAGAAATGTTAATATATAAAGTTGCTGACAAAATTGCTTTGTCGAACATTTTCACACTAATGTTTTTCTTTACAGAAAATTTATTGTATACAGAAGAGAAAACTTCAAGCTCCACGTTTTTTTTGTTTTTCATTGGTATACTAAAATACATTTCACTGTCTTTTTCTTAGATTTTTAGGATTCGTTTGATGACAGAGGTGGTATTACTCTACATGACTGGGAGCCAATGATTCGATTTCTACAGAATGACATAAATCTTTCTCGTTCTTAAAAATTGCTATACCAACAGAATATCCTTCAGATTTCCTAAAAATTTCCCTTCGTACATTCCCTTCTACATTTTTTGCTTAATTTATTATATTTATGTACTGATAATAAATATGTATTAATATTTTTAATTTATTTTATGCAAGTGTGGCTAATTTATGTACGCTAATGTTCCGTTATTCTTAATGTTTCTATTATTATTATTATTATTATTATTATTATTATTATTATTATTATTATTATTATTATTATTGTTGTTGTTGTTGTTGTTGTTGTTGTTGTTGTTATTATTATTGTTATTATTACTGTTATTATTACTATACTTTTATTATTTCTGTCAGTTTTTGTATTTAATTATCTCACCATGTGATTGTTTTCAGGGTAGACTACGGGTTAATATTATTATATTCATAATATAAGTTTTTTCCTTTACCTTGAAATGTTAATGGTTGATGATGATGATGAAATTTTCTCACTGAAATGCGAAAATTCTTTCGTACTGCAACAAATGTTTTATTTATTACAGGTCTATATGGTGCAGAAATCTTGCCCATATCAATTTTCTTAATTTTCTTCCACTAAAACATAACTTGTTTAAGACTACTTAGCCCTTTCATCGCCACAATCTGAAATCGACGTGCGTTCTTATATATTGTGTAGAAATTGGTTTCGAAGTGATGCATTAAATTTGTAAACACTTCAAAATTTCTCTACCAGTAATTTTTCTTCATTGCTCATAAGCTTCGTTGTTTGATTTCTGTAAGCGATTACTCTCAAAGATTTAACAGAAATTAACTTCGTTATTTAATAATTTAATTTGGTTGCAGATACATGGCTCGTCCCGGTTGAGACAAGTTACCTGGTTGAGGTTTTTTCCGAGGTCTTTCCTCAGCAAATGCTGGGTAACTTTCGGTGCTGCATCCTGGACTTATTTCACCGGCATTATCACCATCTTTCAGACGCTAAATAACCATAGCAGTTGATACAGCGTCGTGAACTAACCAATTAAAAATTCATGGCTCGTGGAGAATGCCGATTTCTCTGAAAGTGGTTGAGTAGCTTATCGCTTATCTGTGAAGATTAAAATGAAAAACTAAATCCGTAGAATATGAATTGAATGTATGCTGACAGCTTCAAAATATATTTTTATCTAATTGTGAATATATTGGACAAGTATTTTTTCACTATTTTATATTTATATCTGAACTCGCATGAGAATCCCATATGTGCCTGAGAATACAGTGTGGATACTTAAAAGGATTTCAATTCTACAGTAATGAATTAAAGTGTAGGCAGAAATAATGGTAGGCCTACAATAAAGACAGTGACCTTAAACTTAATCCTTCCTTGCCAGAAATTTCTCTCAAAGACTTCGGACATAAAACATTTTGAAAAATTGAGCGAAACTTCGACAGATGAAGTGTAGAAGTGCAATATAACTGAAATTACTGAAGGCAATATGAAAAGTATTGTTACAGAAAACAACATTCGTATTCTCCCAAAACACACTTTCTAAGAAGCGAAATTTGGACTCTAATAGTTCTAATATCCAAATATGGGCATTTTATATAAGTTACCCAAAATTAACATTGCATTGTATCTGTGTGTAAATGTGAAATAGTACAATTTTCTAGCTTATCAAAATGTAACGTAAATATTGTGTGAATAATAAAATTATGCTTTGTAATTAAGAAATATATAAGTTAATACAACACAAAGTATAATAAAAACTTAAACTGCCTAATAAAGAATTCATTTCTATATTTTATAGAAACTGAAAGTACTTTAATTCAGCATAAGAACCAGTGCTGCTTGCAATCTATATTCTTTTAGGAAGTTACAAGCCTGTAAGAAGTCGTGTCCCTCAGAAACCAAACAAAATTCTAATAATGTGAAATCCTCACTACAATAAAATAGGCATAGCCTAAACTATAGCTGGGCAGCAAACGGACAAATTTAAGTAGCTGAATCGGGCGAGGGCCTGAACTTCGTCACTTGCCGACTATGTTTCTTTTATCACGCAGTAAAAGGTAAGTTATTAGACCTATTCACTCCAGCCTTCATGCAGAGCGAAGTGTTCGATCTTTTTGTAGGAAGTTTCCTTCCATTTTGAACACACTGTATATTCCAAAATATCCTTTCTAATTTGCAATTAAGATTATTTGAATGAACTTAATCTACGTTATTCTCCCTCTCAATAGCCTACAAGGCACACAAAACTCTTAAAATTTCCCTAATTTGAACTATGTTTCTCAAACTTAATTGTGTTTGATAAATGTTTTAATTACTGTACTAAAGATTCTAGGAGGCGATTTCTGAAAGCAGGGTTTTGTCTTCATAAGGGCTGGAGAGAATACTGCCAAGGAGTGTTCAGATTGCAGTGGCACAAATCATAGAAATAAGAAATTATAAAGACATTTCCACAACTATTGTAAAAAAAAATACTGATTCTAGATGAGGTAGACAAATGGGAGGAATTTTACCACCTTCATACAACCGTGTGTTTTCTATTTGCTAGTGATGGCGTACGCGACAGAAATGTTAGAAATTCCTTAGGATATGTTGATCGTTACTGATAATTTAGACAGAAGTGAAGTATGTTAAAATCATGAACCGAGATACGTGATACATGGATTAACACAAATCCATTTTCATAAATTTTAGTAGTATCTAAACTAGGCGGACTTCTGTTAGCCCTTCTTTTTTTTTTAGACATAGGACAAGAGAAGGCCATACTATATTCGCATGGAAACAATGCCGAGACGTGTCTCGACAGTGTTGAATTCAGGTCTTTTCTCCTGAGGGAAAGGTTGAGCCAACAGCAAAGAACCAGCAATTCAGATCTCAGACCTACGTAACACCAGAGGCAGTCTACGCAAAAGGAAATTGTAAAAGAAACGGTAATTTAGATCTCAGACCTGCGCTACAACAAAGGTATTCTACGCAAAAGGGAACAGTAAAAGAAACAGTAATTCAGATGTCAGACCTGCGTAACAGAGGCAGTCTACGTAAAAGGGAACATACAAAAAATGTGGACAACCATTCGTTGCCTAAATGCCTAATACTAAATTTTAATATAGTCATTAACTTAGAAATTTTAATATTGTTATGTTGTTTTCTAATGCCAGACGTTTGACAATAAAGTCATTTGACCTCTTGCACTCCAATATTTTTCAAAGATACTATCATGGCCAGCCACTGAAGCACAGATTTTGAAGTGTTCCGAATTCATTTCTTGGTTTGAGTTGCACAATGGGCAGTTAGGGGACTGATATATTCCAATTCTATGCAGGTGTTTGGCCAAACAATCATGGCCTGTTGCCAATCTAAATGCAGCTACAGACGATTTTCGTGGTAAATCGGGAATTAACTGTGGATTATGATGCAGAGAGTTCCATTTTTTTCCCTTGAGATTGTGTTACCAATTTTGTTTGTTGAAGTCTAAGTATGTAGATTTAATAAATCTTTTCACAGAGCAATACATAGACTTAGTAACAGGTCTGTAAGTAGCAGTGCTGCCCTTCTTCGGTAAAGCATCCGCATAATCGTTTTCCCAGGATTCCACAATGGGATGGTATCCATTGGAATACAATTCTTTTATTGAGTGATATTAATTGAGAGAACATTTTAGTAATTTCTGCTGTTTGAGATGAAGGTGTGTGTTAGAGACTATTGATAGAATAGCTGCTTTGAATCTGACAATATAACTGCATTCTTAAATTTATTGATGTGGCATAGAAGATTCCTGAGACTTTCACTTATTGCAATAATTTCTCCATCAAAACTTGTTGTTCCACATCCAAAAGATCTATAAAGTGAGAAGAGACAGCACGTAACACCTGCACCAGCACCTTGTTCTCTGGAGATCAAGGATCCGTCGGTGTATCAATGAAACTAGTTTTGTGGAGAGTACCTAATATTAATTGTCTCTAAAGACAATTATTTCATTATTTCAGTGTTTACTTCTGATTTCAGTATTTCTTCTGTTAAATTTAGATTATATTCTATATTTAATAGAGTTAAAGAGTTTGGTTTAATTTGTAAGTTTTCTTTTAAATTCGGGATATTAAAATTTATTTTAGTTATTGTAAAGTCATATGAGGGAGTCAGAAGCAAATGGGTACAAGTGACACTTCTAAAAATATTAGTTAAATGAATCCAGGATAGGCCAAAGCATAAATAATTTCGGTTATAAATGGACATGTCTTTTAACGACATCACATATTAAAATTTAAAATCGAATCATTTTCCATCACAATTTCTCTGAAGTAAATGAAGTGCACTTGTACCCTTTCGCTTCTGACCCCCTCATATCAAATTGAAATGCAGTATAATATTGTGTATTTATATTATTGTTAGTTAAAACAAGTCTGAAATCTCCAGGGGGGAACATACTGGATTCCGAGAGAGGTAGGAAATTCCCGCATCACCAGTGTGTCCCGTCCTTTGTAGATATCTCTCCTATGGTACCTTTCCATGTAAACGTAGGCTACTTAATACACTGAACTTGGACGATGAAGAGTGAAATTTGTCACTGTGGAGATGAACGTCTGAGCTGTAGCACGGCGGATACTACTTAAGCCGCAGCACTTTGGTAATAAATTCATTGTTATCAGATATCTATTTACCTCCTCATCGTTGATGTGTGGAAAAATCGAAATACACATCAACAAGCCCATTACAAAAATGCATTCCTTTTAAAATACAATGCGTGTCTCCATAGTAACTGAAACTAATCTCCGTATTGACAGGCTGTACGAAACGCACGTGGACAGTTCGCGAGCTGCAATCTGGTGACATAACACGTTACCACAGTATATGATAGTATGATATTTATTTGTCATTCAACTTTACAATTCACAGTTAAGGTGGACCTTCACATTTCTGTTTTTCGATCCACCATCCCTTTATACATATAACTCTTTTCTATTAATGTATTCTTTGCCGAGAATTTCTTGATTACTTTCTAATGTTCTGTTATGACTGAATTGCTATATGTCCTTCCTCCTCTATCCTCTTCTATTCTCTCCCTCCTACCTGGACTGTTTCCCTTCCATTTCTCACTGACCTATTAAATATTGCATATTCCTTCCTTAATAATTTGCTTTATTTATTTACTTTCTTCTCTACCCTCAAATCCTACCTACTCTTAATCATTGTTTTCCCGCTATTTTCTCCTACATTACTTGCTGACTTTTCCGTTTACTCTATTTTACAACACTTACATCACTTTTTTTTCCTATCCTCTGATTATTGACATATTTATCTCTTTCTTTTCGCTTCGCTCCTAAATTTCCTATTGTATTATCTCTTTCCATATATTTATTTCGATAATATTCCTACAGTTATAGTAGTACCCCTACTACTACTCCCAACTCATAACATTGAAAAACATGAAATATCTAATTCACTTAATTACACTTCCAATTTCTCTCTCATTCCACTTCACATTTGTTCAGATGTTTTTTTTTTCACTTTAATTCTCTTGTATTCATTGTTTGATAGTCTATCTTATTACACTCTTACCCTATCTTCTTACACTTAACACTTTCTTCTCTGTTCCTTTTCTTACACTTTTGCCACCCCTAACTTTCTTGCACTCACTTTTTAGCACTCTTCTTCTTCGCTAATAACCTCTCCAAAGCCCTATCTATTCTGTCTTCACAATCACTAATATCTGGTAGTCGCTTCATTCCTTCACTCGTTCTTCACATGTCTTCTCTTGCATTTCCTCCATTAGTCTTGTCTATGCTCCTGACCTCAGACAATTCCAGCTGTTTCCCTAATCCTTCGTCTGCAGTATTTCACCATAGTATATAGGCTTACGTATTTAAATACGTATATTGTGAATGTACTCGTTAATACATCTATAATAACTATGTATTGTTTAGTCAACTGTCCGAGAACAGGTTGGACCCCACAAGTGACACCAAGAAGGCATCGCTCATGAGGCAACTAGGCCAGGAAATAATAGGTAGAGTGGCCAGTTTATTTCCCCCTCCATTGCATACATCGCTGACTAGCTACACTAATCAGACTTCAGATGTATATAAACAATTTGTTCTTCTTCTGACACACATCGTCAAATAAGATGTACTGCCTGATAACAGTGCGTAACAAATTTTAGCTTTTTTTTATGCGCTGGGCATATGATAGATGCTTTCTATATAATCTGAGCCTCCTGAATACGAATGTGACGATAAAAAACTGTTGTTGGTTACGGTTTTTGGGGAATTTTCGAATTTATATCTAATCAAAATACTGCTTTATTTAATGACAATAAGGTTAAATATTCACTGTTCAGAAGATTACAGCTGTCTTTTTCTGCATTTTATTTTACACTGTGCATCAGGTAAATCACGAGCTAAAGTCCAACAATAGTCTGCTAGCAGATTGGTACTCAACTGTCCTTGGTATCTCTTTTCCATAGTTGAAATTTCTTGATGAAAGCGGTCACCATGTTCATCACTGAAATCGTCACAATTCTCGGGGAAAAAGTTAAGGTGGGAGTGAAGGAAGTGAATTTTCAGGGACATGTTACAACCAATAGTTTCATACGCCAACAGTAAATTTTTCACTAGTTCTTCATAGTTCTCATTGCTACAGTTACCCAGAAAATTTAATACAACCTCCTTGAATGCAATGCAGGCAGCTCTCTCTTTTCCTTCCAACAAAGATTCGAAGTGATTGTTCTTCATTATTTTTCTAATTTGTGGTCCATTGAGAACTCCCTCTTTTATTTTTGAGTCACTTATAGCAGGAAATGTTTCTTGGATATGTTTAAATGCATCAGTTTTATGATTAATCCCTTTAACAAAATTCTTCAGTAACGCTAACTTAATGTGTAAAGGGGGTGAAATTACTTTTCTTTGAGATAGAAGGGGTTGATGTATAATATTTTTCTTCCCTGTCTCTAGTGATTGTTGTTTCATTTTATAATGCTTATCTCGAACACGACTGTCCCATTCGCACAGAAAGCAGCAACATTCTGTGTAGCCTAATCGCATTCCAAGAAGCAATGCTACAACCTTCAAATCCACACATATAAACCATTCGTACTTCGAGTATTATCATTAAAGCACACTTTAAAGAAATAGGCCTACACGTCTTACACAGAACACTAACGCCACGGAAATCTACTGGTAAACTGAAGCGATTTCATACGGCGAACCTATTTCTCTCCCTCCAAGTGGAACCAAAAAAGAGCAGTAAAACAATGTCCTCTTCTAGAAGTGATTTTGACATGGTGGTCTATTGCAAAATATAAACTACAGTAATGTAATTAAAGCTCACAGTGAAATAAATGCACATCTCAATTAAAATCAGGTAAACTCAAGCGAATTCATACCGCGAACCTGTTTCCATTTCTACAAGTGCTTCTAACATGGTAGCCTACTTATACTAATATTGATGTCACATCATGAGTCTTCACATTTGAAGAGTCCACTGCAAGAATAATGGATGTCATTTTAAATACATTTTTCAGGAGAAGCAATTGAAAGTTTGAAATGCTTAGTCCTCAAAGCTTAACTGTGATTTTCCGATCATTACTGGACAATGACTATCAGTGTTAACGCCATATAACTCTCTATGTACATTCTATATGTCTTAAGCTATGCATTGACAGTCTTGGTTCATTTTCGACAAGAAAGTGACATCCATCATTCTTGCAGTGGACTCTTCATTTGTAAAACAAAATAGTTACACAAGAAATACGGTGATTTTTTAAATAAAATTCATAGAAAATTAATTATAACGTGCATCTCGAAAACCCGAATTGATGGAACATTTTGATTGTTATTTTTTAATTCAGGAGGTCGAAATTAGTAAGAATTTGTTAGTTTTATATCTGGCGCAAAATGACTGTTGACCAGCGTAATACATGTACATATCAGCAAAACCTCAGTCAGAGGTAATGGTAACTTTATCATTGTGAAATTTAGTTTGTTGAAAACAATGCAAAACCAAATCCTAAAAATGTAGGCTATATCATTTCATAAGCCAAGTTATTAGTGTGCCGTAACATTGTGGCCTATTCGACGTATCTTCGTATAAATGGCTTAAGGTATATGTACACCTTTACATAGAAAAAAAATTGTTTTGTATAATTTTGCTCTGCAAAATTTTTATACAATTGAGAATGGTACCAGAAAGAGAATGAAGTGGACAGATCCCTTGAAATTATGTCTAAATTGTTTATAAAAATTATTTTGTTTATAATTTTGACATGCAACTTGAAACATGATAGCTCATGCAGTTTTTAAGATAGAGCCACAGTTTTTTCACTGTTTTATAGCTAAAACTATTCTTTAGTGCCTGACATAGAGCTATTTTTTACTTTTATTTACATTAATTAAATATTACCATATATGTAACTTACAATAATATTTTATGTTGCATAATTCATGTAAAAATCCATAGATAATTATTAATTATACTAATGTTATTTTACTCATTGTCAGGCAATGGGGGTCATTTCAAGCTTCAAAATGACACCAATATCTTCTTGGTATCACCATATTTGGCTGAGATATCATGTTTGAAAGAATTAAATATTCTAAAATTACTATTTACAGGAAATGAGCCACAAACTTTCAGAGCCTAGAAGACTCGATCATCATATGTTACCCCTTAAGCAGCTTCATGTCGGTCCAGTTTCAGCTTCTTTCTGCTACTCAAATACCTCCGCCTTGTTTTAACTTCAGGTGTTGCATGTTTTTTTTGGGGTTTTTGTCCCTATTTCCATTGATGCAACAAATCCTGCGATGGTGTTTGTCCCAGGGTTTATGCCCGTCCTCCTCAGAATTTTAATTTCTACTTTTGGACTCTTATTAAAATGACGTACAACATCATTGACACACAAATTTACAGTTTTATGACTAACAGTAAAAGATTATAAATTACTTCATTATGTAAAAACGTGTTTTCAATCTAATGATCATGCCCAGATATCTATGCATTTATTTTGGGACTAGAAAGGAGTTTATTTTACAAGCAATGCTGGACGAGGGAATTGACTGCTACGAAGATCACTCCAAAAGTAATGCATTCCAAAAGTAAGTGAACGTGGCTGATGACGCAGCATTTTGGAAAATGGGACTTATCTGAAAAACCATAAGGCATAAATCGAAAATTTATTATATCAAATTAAAGGGGAGAAAATTCTCTATTAAAATAGTTACATTTTGAAAATTCCAATTTTTCATCATTTTTTGCGTTTTGTGAGTGTACATATACCTTAATGTATTGCACTGAAGTGAGAAGAGAGAATGCCGGACGTCAGTCTGTGGAGTTGAGTTCTCTTCCAATATTACTTTGTTCTAAGTTTGGTATCTACTTACTATACAATTTCGAATGCTATCTCAATATGTGTTGCAATTTCTTACGTTTTACTTACACAGTTAATAATAATTTAAGGTAACTATAAGCTATAATAGTCTACTATCAGAGATATCGTCGAAAATAACACAATGCGGAACGAAATTAATTCGTAGCCGTTACGTTAACTCCATAAAACAGAAATATTTAGGCTTGAGTTTGTCTTCACAACTATAAGCCATAACTCATATACGATAATAATAATAATAATAATAATAATAATAATAATAATAATAATAATAATAATAATAATAATGCCTGGCGCCGTGGCGTCGTAAGGCATCCTGCCTAGGACTCGGGTTACGGAATGCGCGCTAGTTCCAGTCCTCATGGAGGAATAAATTTTCTCATGAAATTTCCTCCAGTGTATGGGACCGGTGCCCATCCAGCATCGTGATGCACTTGGGGAGCTACAATAGGTAGCGAAATCTGGTTGCGAAAGCCAGCTATAACGGCTGGGGGATCATCGTGCTAACCACACGATACTTCCATGCTGGTTAGATGATCGTCCACATCTGTTTCTTAATGTGAACGTGAGGCCAGCAGTCGGCTATTCGGTCTGGGCCCTTCAAGGGCTGTAGTGCCACGGATTAATAATAATAATAATAATAATAATAATAATAATAATAATAATAATAATAAAATTTTTTGAGTCCTGTCACTTATCCTTCGGCCGAGATAACTCATGCATTTGTTCCCTATTATTTTGTATCCTTAGGAGTTACATCTCCTCTGATCCAGAAGTATGATCACTTATTTGTCTCGTCGTGCAGCAGCTTCTATCCCGTTGTTTTATCAAGGGAGATATCTCACTAGTATCCCATCTATTTTTCCCACTTCATCTACTTAAACGTCCCTTGTTCCTTGATCTGTACGCTTTATTTTAGCTTACTAGCCGTACCCGTGCGCTCCGCTGCACCTGTTAGAAATAAATATAAAGTAATTACATAATTAAGATAGGACGTTTGATCCAGGGAACATTCGTGTTTGATAGAAGGATAAATCGTTTAATATGTTACTTAATTTAAATTGCATCCAAATAATTAAAATGCGATCATTTTGGTCCAGAGACCACTCATTTGGTGCAATGGCAATTCCTTTAACATGTTTCTTATTTGTTATTACATGCAATTATAGTTTAATGAAGACTGACATATCATTTAGTAATTAATTAGCTTCCGATATTACTTCATACAAACACAGAAACATTCTCTGTAGGCTATGTTTCATAGCTTTCGATTGTTGTCAAAGACCCCTTATAGACGAAGTAACTTGTTTTTATTTCATTATAGAGCCTTAGATGGCGTTGTGATCTTAATTTTAAAACCCATTTATCTCATTAAATATCAGTCCTATCAAAATTTTGTATAGAATAAAACTTATCGGAAATCATTTTTAAAGAAACCTTTGTTATGTAACATTTTCATGAAAATTAATAATAAGGGAGATATTTCGATTTATTTAATTCTACCCCCCTTATAAAACCCATTTTAAATAAGGTATTTTGAATTCTATAATTCTAAAATATAAGTTACAACGAACTTAATTTATATTCCATTTTTTATATAAATCGGTTCAGCCATTATCGCGTGAAAAGGTAACAAACATCCAGACAGACAGACAGACAGACAGACAAACAAAAATATCAAAAAAGCGATTTTTAGTTTCAGGATGGTTAAATATACATGTTAGGACCAATTATTTTTGGAAAAGCAAAAATTACCAGAAAAATTTCGGCAATAGATTTATTATTAGCATAGATGAAGCTGTAGAGTTTCTCTCGGTACCTTCAGGGCCTACTTATCATAGATAAGTCAGTTTACAGCTGAGATCTCCTGTGCACACCTCCAACATTCTCATATAGTTCACCAAAGCTATATTTTCCCCAAGTCCTTCCTATTATTGCGGGAGGAGCGGGAGAACTTTTTGTGATTTCTTAAAGAGTTCAAGTAAAAATATGTTTAACTTCATTAACGAACCAATATATTTCTATACTGAAACATCACAACTGCTTGTCAATACACCTATAATAGTACATTATGCAACGAGCCTATAATGATAGTAATTAATAATCGAGTATGGATATTTATGAAACGAGCGCAAGCGAGTTTCATAATTTTCATACGAGCTTCTTAATTACCATTATAGGCGAGTTTCATACGACTTTTTATGCTCGACCATATTTCTAACTTGAAATTACCGGTATTCAGATGTATACATTTTATTTATATCTGACAAGATCGGAAGTGACCTTGTTCTAGGTCGTGAATTGTGAGATGTGCGCAAACGCGAAAGTATTGATTTTTTCCGAGGAACAATAATGTCATTGACCTTGACGTAGTCTCGTTAAACTTGATAATATTATAACCTTGATTATTGAATTCGACATTGAAAAACGAGATGACAAATTGAATTTATTTGAATATTATTTACAATTAACGCTAATTATTATAGTAACAGAACATAACCTTCTGCGACAGTATTGGATTTCCAGCCTCTGTGACTTTTCGCTAATTCTCTTTCGATTGCATATCCGAGAATAATCGATACTTGCGGTTTTATAACGGTACAAAGCTGACTTGTCATTGGCTGAACACATGTAAGCTGAGTTATCATTGGCTGAAGACCTGTACTTTAATGAGTAGGTGTACTTTAATGACATGCATTAAAGGACTGCTACCAGATGTATAATTAGTACATTTCGGCATGGTCGAGCATAAAAGTATTGTTTGTTCTTACGAAATAACGTATTGCATAGACGTAAGCGGAAATCAAATTCGAAGAAAAAAATTGCAAAATTTAATGTTACTAAGCCATAATATTACACTAAATTATGGTTATATATCATACTACAGGTACGTTAATTTTTAATTAAATACGTAGAGATTATGTATTTACATCACATTAGTTTTTGTATTTCATTATAATCATAGCATCTAAATTCGTTTATATTGTTATATTAATTGTGTATATGAAATACAGACGGCTCGAACCTGGAACACTATACCTAGAATGCTGAAAGAGGACAACACAACACAATCACTTAACTATCACAGCTACGACAACACATCGGCAAGCTGCTTCCTCATTGCTACGTGAGGTGTGCTGTTGAGTTCCCACCCGAACACAGCGTCTGGTACGATATGAGGCAAATTTCGACACTTGGCCGGCATCGCTTTTGTTAGCCGAGCGCAATAACGTATAGCTTGTTGTAGCGGTATTGTGGTGTGTTGTTGTGGGATCGAGTCCTGACGTTGACTTAATTTTTTTTTGCATTCTTTTCATTAAAAAAAAGATAAAATAGAAAGCTAAGCATCTCGTAAGATGTGTACAAAATTTCGACGTGCGATTGACGTCGTTTACGTTATCCAAGAGCGTTAAGGCATAGCACGTTGTAGCGTACTGGTGTCAGAAACAGTTGGATCGAATTCTGATGTGCACTTAATTCTTTTTATTTCTTCTTTAAAGTAAAATAAAATGTGAAGCGAAGCATCTCGTAAGATATGTGCAAAATTTGGACCGCTGCTTGGCATCGTCTTTGTTGTCCGAGAGCTTTAAGGCGTGGCTTGGTATACCGATTTCGACGTCCTAAGTTGTAAGATCGATTCCAGACGTTCGCTTAGGTAAGTTTTTTCTATACTTTTTTTAAGTAAGATAAAAGATCAGGCCTAGCGTCTCGTAAGATACGAGCAAAATTTCGACCGCCGATTGATATCGCTTTCCTTAGTCAAGAGCGCTAAGGCATGACTTCTTCCAGCCGTTTCGGGTGTAGGATAGAAGGATCGAATCCCTACGATGACTTTTTTTTTTTCCTTCTTCAAAGTAAAATAAAATACAAGGATAAGCGTCTCGCAAAACACGGTCGGAATTTTAGGAAACAATTTAGGTATTTAATTTCAATAACACCATACAAATTTATTCATATCGCTATATTAATTGTGTATATGAAGAACAGACGGCTCGAACCTGGAACGTTGTACCTAGATTGCTAAAAGAGAACAACACAATACAATCACTTAACCACTACAGCTACGACAACACATCGACCAGCTGCTTTTTCATTGCTACATAAAGTGAGCTGTTGAGTTCCCACCCGAACACAGCGTCTGGTACGATATGAGCGAAATTTCGGAGTTTTGTCGGCATCGTGTTCCTTAGCCAAGAGCGCTAAAACATGGATTAGTCTAGCCATATAAAATGCAACATTACGGGATCAAATCCTGGGATTGAGCTAAATTTTTATTTTTTAATTAAAATAAAATTTAACGCTAAGCGTCTAGTACGATAAGTGCAAAATTTCGGCCGTTGACCGGCATCCCCTTCCTTAACCGAAAGAACTACGGCATGGCTTGTTGGAACCCTTTCGGTTCTAGAGTTGTAGGATCGATTACTGGTATTGACTTACGTTTTTTTTTATAATAAAACAAAACACAATTCAAAGCGTCTCGTAAGATAAGTGCAAAATTTCGGCCGTCCACCGGTATCGCCTTCCTTAGCCGAGAGCGCTAACGCATGGCTTGTTGTAACCCTTTCGATTCTAAAATTGTAGGATCGAATCCTGGTATTAAATTACGTTTTTTTTATAGTAAAACAAAACACAAAGCAAAGCGTCTCGTAAGATAAGTGCAAAATTTCGGCCGTCGACTTGCATCGTCTTCCTTAGCCGAAAGCACTAACGCATGGCTTGTTGTAACCCTTTCGGTTTTAGGGTTGTAGGATCGAATCCTGGTATTGAGTTACGTTTTTTTATAGTAAAACAAAACACAAAGCAAAGCGTCTCGTAAGATAAGTGCAAAATTTCGGCCGTCGACCTGCATCACCTTCCTTAGCCGAGAGCACTAACGCATGGCTTGTTGTAACTCTTTCGGTTCTAGGGTTGTAGGATCGAATCCTGGTATTGATTTATGTTTTTTTTATAGTAAAACAAAACACAAAGCAAAGCGTCTCGTAAGATAAGTGCAAAATTTCGGCCGTCGATTGGCATCGCCTTCGTTAGCCGAGAGCGCTAAGGCATGGTTAATCGACGTCATTCTCGTATTCGCTTTCACAAGATCAAAACCCACCTACAACTCAGAATTCTAAAATAACGAAGTATTTTTATATTAACGTACGGGGTAGCATGTATATATATATATATATATATATATATATACATAATAGATGTATGTATATATATATAGTGTATATAATATATATGGTATACATATTTTATATAGTATATAAATCATATGTATATTTTACATATATATATATATATATACACGTATATAATATAGTATATGTATACATTATACAGAATCTATACTGTAGTATGTTATACTGTATAGAATGTATACTATAGTCCACTGTATTAAATAGTATGTATACTACAGTATATATTCTATTTAATACAGTGGACTGTAGTATATATTCTATATACTACAATACACTGTAGTATACATTCTATTTAATACAGTGGACTATAGTACACATCCTGTATACTAGAACATACTGTAGTATACATTCTGTTTAATACAGTGGACTATAGTATACACTCTATATACTAGAATATACTGTAACATACATTATATTTAATACAGTGGACTATAGTATACATTCCATATTCTAGAATATACTGAAGTATACGTTTTATATATGCTGTACATATACTGTATTATATATGTGTATATATATGTAAAATATGTATGTGATCTATTTATATTATATATAGTATATATGCACTATATAATATATAGTACATATACTGTATACTATATATATACATATTGCATATAGGTGTATATATAATATATAATTATATATAACATATATGTATATATATTATATGTAGTATATATACTATATAACATATATAACTATATATATTATATATAGTATATACATTATATAATATATATAATATATAACTATATATAATATATGCATATATACTATACATAATATATGTGTATACATATTCTATATATATATATAGTACATATATACTATATGTATATACAATATTTTCTATATACTATATGTATAATATATATACTATATATAAAGTATATACATTTTCTATACATATATACTGTATATATATTCTATATATATAAATATATACTACCCCGTACGTTAATATAAAATACCTCGCCTTTTTTTATTTTGAGTTGTAGGTGGGTTTCGATCTTGTGAAAGCGAACATGAGAACGAACTGAACTGACCACGCCTTAGCGCTCTCGGTTAACGAAGGCGATGCCAATCGGCGGTCGAAATTTTGCACTTATCTTACGAGACGCTTTGTGTTGTGTTTTGTTTAACTGTAAAAAAAATGTAACTCAATACTAGGATTCGATCCCACAATTGTAGAACCGAAACGGCTATAACAAACCATGCCTCAACGCTCTCAACTAAGAAAGGCGATGCCGGTCGGCGGCCGAAATTTTGCACTTATCTTACGGGACGCTTAGCCTTGTGTTTTTTTTAACTATAAAAAAACGTAATTCAATACCTGGATTCGATCCTACAACTCTAGAACTGAAAGGAATACAACAAACCATACTTTAGCACTCTCGGCTAAAGAAGACGATGCCGATTAACGGCCGAAATTTTGCACTTATCTTACGAGACGCTTAGCCTTGTGTTTTGTTTTACTATAAAAAAAGTTTAATTCAATACCTGGATTCGATCCTACAACACTAAAACCGAAAAGGTTACAATAAGCCATGTCTTAGCGCCCTCAGCTAAGTAAGGCGATGCCGACAAGCATTCTAAATTTGCCTCATATCGTACCAGACGCTGTGTTCGGGTGGGAACTCAACAGCACACCTCATGTAGCAATGAAAAAGCTGCTAACCGATGTGTTGTCGTAGCTCTAGTGGTTAAGTGATTGTGTTGTGTTGTTCTCTTTCAGCATTCTAGGTACAACGTTCCAGGTTCGAGCCGTCTGTACTTCATATACACAATTAATATAGCGATATGAATAAATTTGTATGGTGTTATTGAAATTAAATACCTAAATTGTTTCCTAAAATTCCGATCGTATTTTACGAGACGCTTATCCTTGTATTTTATTTTACTTTGAAGAAGAAAAAAAAAGAAGTCATCGTAGGGATTCGATCTTTCTATCCTACACCCGAAACGGCTGGAAGAAGTCATGCCTTAGCGTTCTCGACTAAGGAAAGCGACATCACTCCCGCGTCGAAATTTTGCTCGTATCTTACGAGACGCTAGGCCTCATATTTTATCTTACTTAAAAAAAGAGGATAGAAAAAAATTAACTAAGTTAACGTCAGGATTCGATCCTATAATTAAGAACCGGAGTTCGATATATCGAGTTATACCTTAACGTTCTCGGACAACGAAGGTGATGTCAAGTGGCAGTCCAAATTTTGTATATATTTTACGAGACGCTTCGCTTCACATTTTATTTTACTTTAGAAGAGAAATAAAAAGAATTAATTTCACATCAGGATTCGATCCAACAATTTCGGACACCACTTCCTTACGGCGTGCCAGGCCTTAGCGCTTTCGGCTAAGGAAAGCGATAACTACAGAGCGTCGAAATTTCCCTCATATCGTACCAGACGCTGTGTTCGGGTGGGATCTCAACAGCACACCTCATGTAGCAATGAAAAAGCAGTTGGCCGATGTGTTGTCGTAGCTGTAGTAGTTAAGTGATTGTGTTCTCTTTCAGCGTTCTAGGTCCAGCATTCCAGGTTCAAGCCGTGTGTATTTCATATACACAATTAATATAAAAATATAAATGAATATGTATGATGTTTATTAAATAAAATGACGAAATTGATGATGTGAATGAAATTAAAAACAGCATAAATATAAATTAATAAAATAATTGTTGTTATATGTAAATCGTAATATTATAGTTAATTGGTGTAAATTTTTGCAATTTTTTTCTTTGAAATTGATTTTGGTTTACGACTACACTACACCACGTTACTACGTAAGTCGTAACAAACAATACTTTTATAGGCCTATGACGAGCAATTCTGATGTTTTAGTGCATAAATGTACTCTTTAGCGAATTAAGGTTCGTATATTTTTCAGTTCAGCCGATGTGCTGTCGTAGCTCACTTCTCTTTCAGCGTTCTAGGTGCAGAGTTCCATGTTTGATACATCTCTGCTAAAAATATGTGAGTGAATTTGCATCATGTTCTTGAAATAAAACATCTATATTTTTAATATTGTAGTCTATGCAATTGCGTAATAAGTGTATTCTAACTTAAGAGTTCGTCTTCGCACAGCTGAAATTTCAAACCGTAATAAAACGTAATATTATAGTCTATTATTATTAATATTATCATTAAAAACTGTAATTTTTTTAATGCGATTTTCCTTCAGGGCTAGTCTATTCCGAGTTACTTTGTAAGTCCTAACTAAACGATTATATGACGTGCATTCTGTTGTTTTACTACAGAAGTCTACTGGGTGTTCAGTTCAAAATGTGTCTTGGCTCGCTATATGCCGTCATGTGGCTAGCTGATGAGTCTAGAGAATTCAATCTTCCTACACTTCCGCAGCTCAGGTGTATAATCTAAGAGGCAGAGGAGTTGGCTAGCAAGTACGGCGTTCATTCTGAAGAGTACGTGCCGATGCGTACGGTAACGCCGGTAGTGGCAGGAATGTGAACTGTTTGGAAATACGTACTGTCGGGATATGGGGAGAGGGTTAAGACGATTACTTACGTATTTGTTGACATTAACTTCGACGGTCAACATGAACACGGAGCATTTGATTTGTGTTGTGGAATGTTACCGTACGCAACCGATGATAACAAATACCCTGCGTACGACTTGCCGGCGCAAAACACAGTTCGAAAGAGGTTATGGTAGCACACAGACCGTACAGACCGCCATCTGTTGCTACGACGTTCAAGTTATTCCGTACACGTTCTCAAGTTCAGATTGAAGAACGCCTTAAATAATAGGCAACTTCTCTAACATATCAGCTGAAACTCGCTTCAAATCGATGACCCAACAACAGTGACGTCATGACACACTTTGAAATGAACACCCAGTATTGTTTCGTTAAAAAAAGTTATGTATATTTCTGAACGATTTTAAAAATATGCAAAGGAAACTTTCTCTAGTTAATAGAATGGATTTGGCGAAGTATAATTTCAGTGGAATACATAAAAATCAAATGTCTTCACGGGAGATCTCGTCTGTTATTGTTCAGTCAACTGTCCCAAGACAGGTCTGAACCTCACAAGTGATACCAAAAAGACACCACTTATGAGGCAGCTAGGCTAGGAAATAATGGGGTAGGATGGCCAGTTCCCTTCCCCCTCCATTGCATACATCGCCGACTAGTTACATGTTACACTATTCGGACTACAGATATGATACAGTGTGATTCAAAGGTAAGGTCAACCGGTGAGGAGATGATTTAGGGCGATATTTAGAGCAGGAAAGTCCTTTGTCAGTTTTATTTAATTGCAACCGTTTCAGAGTTACAACAGGTGCAACATTTAATTTACATCTCATGATACAATAAATACAAATTTACCGTCAGTTGTTTTGATCTAGTGTTGTTTACAAAGGTTGATTTCCACTATTGATGGGATGACAATGGAATACACCTTGAAGTGTGATTGGCCAGCACGGTCCCCTGACTTAATGCCTCTAGACTTCTTTGTATGGGGTTTATGAAAGAAAGATTTACGAAGATTACAGACAGAGATCATCTGCTCCAGAGAATTAATGCAGCTGCTACAGATATCAGACTACAGAACTGGCTGTTAGATCTTGTGCTCAGCGCAGTAGGAGATCGCGCCCAAGCATGTTTGCGTGCAAGCGAAGGACATTTTGAGCAGCTGCTCTAATAAAGTACTGTACATTAGTAATTATTGTAAGCCACCTTAGTTGTGAGTAAATGTTTGACCTGCTTTAACTCTGAAACGGTTGCAAATAAATGAAACTGGCAAAGGCCTTTCCTACTCTAAATGTCGGCCTGAATCAAGTCCTCACCAGTTGACCTCACCTTTTCAATCACCTTGTATACAAACAATTGTTCTTCCACTGATACATTTCGTAAAGTGAGATGTATTGCCTGAAAATAGATGTACGTATCAGCCCAGATCCTCTATCAGAGCTAACTGATATAATTATGTTAAATAAGTAAAAGTGTCAAGAGAAACGCATCAACGTCATAAAGAAGCATTCCTTAAGCATTCGATTGCAGGTTCTTTTTCGTTTTATTTTATAGGAAAATGGAACAAGGAACGTTGAATTAGATGAAGTGACAAAGTTATATGCGATACTAATGAGATATCTCCCTTCATAAACGGGATAAAAGCTGTTGTACAACAAGACAAATAAGTGATCGTATTCCTGGGTGATGGAAGATCCTACTCTCCAGGAAACAAGATGGCAGAGCAACAAACACATGAGTTCTCTTTTCTGGACGATAAGGGACGGAACTCACACAATAACAACACTACTATTAAGTTTATTATTATTATTATTATTATTATTATTATTATTATTATTATTATTATTATTCCATGTATTGTGGATTCCTATCACCACGGCATGGAGTGTCCTCAGGTTGCGGATAGAGGAGACGGCCTCCAGATATGGAGGGTAGCAGAATAAATATGGGAAATGCCTGTTATTATTCGGTTGAGAAGCTTTTGTCATCTAGTCTTCTGTCAAAAAATCTGAAAATTAGAATTTATAAAACAGTTATATTAGGTACCAATTGTTCTGTATGGTTGTGAAACTTGGACTCTCACTTTGAGAGAGGAACAGAGATTATGGGTGTTTGAGAATAAGGTTCTTAGGAAAATATTTGGGGCTAAGAGGGATGAAGTTACAGGAGAATGGAGAAAGTTACACAACGCAGAGCTGCACGCATTATATACTTCACCTGACATAATTAGGACCATAAAATCTAGACGTTTGAGATGGGCAGGACATGTAGCACGTATGGGCGAATCCAGAAATGCACATAGAGTGTTAGTTGGGAGGCCAGAGGGCAAAAGACCTTTGGGGAGGCCGAGACATAGATGGGAAGATATTAAAATGGATTTGAGGGAGATAGGATATGATGGTAGAGACTGGATTAATCTTGCACAGGATAGGGACCAATGGCGGGCTTATGTGAGGGCGGCAATGAACCTCCGGGTTCCTTAAAAACCAGTAAGTAAGTATTATTATTATTTTCGTATATCATATGCAGCTCATAGTTACGTAGAAAATCGCAAATATTTTGCATATATGGAATTAAAATAACAGCAATGAATAAGTTTCGTTTTGTGCCGTGTTATTTTGGACTTTATCTCTATTTTTAAAAAGGATACATCAGTATCTCAAGTTATTATTAACTGTATAAATTGGGAGTTAAGAAATTGCAACACATACTGGGATACTATTAGAAATCGTACTTAAAACAAAGAAATACTGGAAGAGAATGGAAACTGACAGACTGACATCCAGTATTCTCTTTTTTTTTTCACTTCAGAACAATACATTAATACTTTTATATGAACGTAAGTTCAATAGGCCACAATGTTACGATATACTAACAACTCCATCTTTTATAATAATAATAATAATAATAATAATAATAATAATAATAATAATAATAATGTTTTATTTTCGCTGGCAGAGTTAAGGCCATAAGGCCTTCTCTTCCACTCAACCAGCTTTACAATTTGGTTTTGCATTATTTTCAACGAACTAGTCTATATTCTGTAATTTATAGTTATACGTACTGGTGAGTAGAATCCTCCGCAATAGTGGTGCGCTTTACGGTTAATAATTTGGAAATTGTTCTTTTTTATTTTGCCTTTCTTATGTAAGTTATATGCTTTGCGCCCTTTAGCCTGAGCCCTCTCAAAGAGACAGACACGCTGATTAGAAAATGATTCCTTCAAGTCTTCAAGAAATTGAAGTCGTGGATTTACTTATACATCTAGGGGATTTGCATCTCATTGTGGATAATCTTGGATGAGGTTCATGTTTCTTCATGCAGAGTAAAAGCTCAAAATATAATGGTCTGTAAATCATATGTACCAGATATGACGATTCACTGAGTGGCAGAAATTGCTGCGGAGTTATTGGTAAGCTGTTGATATAATGACAGTTTTTTTCTTTTTGTAGAAAATTGGTAAGTTGCGATCTTAATAAGAGAATGAAGGCATCTATGAGGTTACGCTGTCAATACTATCTCCGGTACAGGAGAAATGGCGGTACTGAGTAGGACATACAAATACGAGTAGCCCTACATAGTTTGGTATGTAGCTATATTGACATTTCTCAACTGCCGAGCTTCCAAAATGTGACACACTTTAAACACTACATCCCTGGTTTGTGTTAAAAATGAGCACGTTTCCCTTAACAGAAAGTTTCAACCTCAACTACATTAAAATGTGTGCTACGAGAATAACTATAAAAACCCACACACATTAGAATAGAACTCAGCTCCGAACATGACGAGCTCTTCAACAATACTGAAGCTTCGAAGCTTTTTGACTCGAGTTGCGTCACTGGATATTGTTGCTACGGTGTGCGCACCTCACCCGCCTTCGTTCTTGCAGTAATGCAGTGTAGTGTGGAATTAGGTGCTCTCAACTTCAAACAGCTGTTCTCAGGGACTGAAATATTAATCGCCGTACGAGTATATTGTTATACCCGATCAAATACTGCGCGTATATGTATTCACGTTGTACTTTATTTTCTGCAGACATAGTTCCCTGCCCATTACTATCGGATATACAGTAAATAAAGGAAAAACTTATTTAGGCCATTTATTCATTCAGAAAAATGTTCAATTATATAATCGCGCCTACCCGCCTATGGACAAAAAATATATTTAATAATTAAACTCGACTCCATCAGTAGCACAAAAAGCCTATAATCGCAACTGTTCATTTATAAAATGTTTTGCGAGTAACAATGGCCCTACAAAAGGAATTACGGTTTGAGTTATCCTTTGGCTTGTATCTGTATCAAAGTTAAATTATTATTAATTTGGGAAAAGCTTCCAGATATAAATCGTACTATTTTGTTGTTCCGTATCTCATTATGTCGCTGCAGAACTAAGGTATTAAAACAAAATTAAGTTCACATTCTTTTTACACTTGCAACGGAAATGGACACATTTTTCCTACAGGGTCAAGTGGAGGCCTTAAGGGATAAAATATGGATGTATACACTTGAGCTACTAAAACTAACGTCTGTTGCTGCAGGCAACTTAAGAAAGCATTTCCTTGCCATAGCTTCGTGTACAATGTGTGCACAAAAGTAATTGTAAATACCATACTCTAGCAACTTTTGAAAAGTGAGGGTGTGTTCAATATCTTTACTTTGCTATGTTTACAATTCTAGTACAGGAATTAAAACTTTTTCAAGCAAATTAAATACGCCCAGTAATTAAGTAATCCCAGTGGGAGAAACTCTAAGAATATTTTAACAATCTTGTATTGTGATGGGATTGACGTCAATTGTAAGATTTGTTTAAACATGAGTCCAATCCTAATTGTAAATTAGGAAGGATAAATTGGAATGTACATGGAGTTCGATATAGAAAGGAACTTGATGCACAATGCTCGACCACGTCGCTCTGTGTGGGGGACAGAAATGTACTTACCTCGTACCGCTTCGCGTCATAAGGAGAAACTATAGACAGCAAACAACGGAGTACAGGCTCTCGCTCGATTCAACAACAAATACTTTCTCATATTTGTATGTGTTCATTTGCTTTCTCTGCTACAGTATACAGGGTGATTCAAAACTTATGTTACAGAAGAAAACAGTAAATTGAGGGTACTAAAACAAATCCTTTTCATTAAACAATGGGTTTCCTATCTCGCACTGGTACAACGCTACATTTATTTCATTGTTGTGGCTGGTAGACAATCATTCAAAGGCCAGTGGCTTCACTCTTTGATGACTAAGCTTTCAATGAAAAACAACCGACAATGACACTTGACAACTTGTACATTATAGAAGAGCTTCGAACCTACGTCCCTTGTCGCAAGACAGAATTGTGCAGGAGCTCCATCGTGCTGGAGCCATTTCCTGGCGCATACTGCAAGCGTTACGTACCTCTTCCAATAAAATGGGCAGGAGTTTTCCAAAAAGTGCCTGTAATTTTCTCCCCTTGTGAGTTTTAAAAATATCATCCTGTGTGAAAGTTGCTTCATCAGTGAAGAGTTGAGACTGAAGATCATCCTTTCAATAGTCACGGTTCTCCCTTTCCTAAGTTAATTTTGTCTCATTTTCCCAAATACTTGTAAAATATTATCTTGAATATATTCTGGGTATTATTTCTACCTGAATTGCTATTCTAAGCCACGACCTTTGTTTTTCAATACATATTTACCTTTCAAAAATTTATCTTAAGAAATGTTCAACTTGCAGTAATTATAAACCAGATGCATTATAATGACTATTACATTCTTACTACGTCATACTACTTTTGACCAATAAAACTGTACGAAAGGACGTATTTCAACCAATCATGGCTGCTTATCGCACAATTTTATCGCGTCCCTAGCATTTGTTTAATTTTATCGCGTCCCTAGCATTTGTTTCTTTGTTTGCCAACATTTGCAACTGCGCTGGTCTGGACGTCAAAATATATATATAAATTACAAATCACTCCAGTCGATGCACAGCAGTTTCAAATATGACTCGCATTGATATTCAAGAACAAGAATTAATAAAAATCACTGATCATACCTATGCATCTTCTGAAATCCGATTTACAAATAAATGAAGAGCACCATTCGGAAATCCTGAATAAGTTGAATACACCATGTAGGCCTAAATCAACGAGTTCCACTTCTATTACGCACACGTCCAATATAACATCAATTGAACCACCAACCACATTCAAATTTGAAAATTGTACATTCAATAATTATTCATTTTAATATTATTCATTCGGAAATCCTGAATAAGTTGAATACACCATGTAGGCCTAAATCAAAGAGTTCACTTCTATTAAGCACACGTCCAATATAACATCAATTGAACCACCAACCACATTCAAATTTGAAAATTGTACATTCAATAATTATTCCTTTTAAAATTATTCATGTTTTTTTTTATGTCATCGTCGTTAATTAAAACTTTTCTAACACTTGTGTATATTAGTTAGGTTATGCTATAGCTTCTGCTATATGATATTATGGATAGTCACGTATCAGAGATTGTTTAATATTAAGATTTATTGAAAATCATCTGTCAAGTGACGTTGATTACTGGGATTCGGATAATTGAAGTGGAATGTTGCATTTTAATAAAAATGAATCAACAATGCCTTCTTGACTAGTAACAGTCCACAGAGTTCAATGATGATTCCATAGTTGGCACAACTGATACCGGTAACAAGAAAACAATCATAAAACACTACTGCCATCTAGCGTATTGTTGAGATGGTATAATAATAATAATAATAATAATAATAATAATAATAATAATAATAATAATGATAATAATAATAATACTTGTCAGAAACCAGTGTACAAGGCCTGGATATGACATCGTCAGGTTCGATAGTTGATACATTTGAAGACAGTTGTATTTTCATAAGCCAATTAATATTTTATTGTATTGGAGTACTTTGTTACTTCTAATCTTTATATACTTTCTTCTAATCGTGTAATAGTCAATTAAATCCCACTCGAGTTTTGATTTTCTCTAGATAAATCAAAACCTCTAGTGAGATTACTGTTGATAATTAATGTTCATGTTTGGCTTTCATAGAGTTATATTTTGGAAAATAATCATAATTTTGGTTCTCTGTGACAGTACTTTTCCAGAATTCTTTTAATTACTTCAGTTATTGGAAAACACTTCTGCACTCGTTCCCAAGATCGCAATTTTATAACTATATCATGTCAGAAGAATTTAAAAGATTTAACGACAGAATTTGCGATAGAAACTGAAGCTTTTCACATGGTGTAATTTACTGTGAGTTAAACCGGAGGCATAAAAATATCAGTCACGATAAACACGACAAAAATAAAGAGTGCTTTTCGCTTCTTTTTCAGTTTAATGAAATGTATTTATTTCTTTGCCTTTTTGACAACATAATTGAAACTATACAGTAGTTGCTTAACTGAGCGTTGTAACATTGGTCAGGTATATCCATTACCATTTATATAATGTTATTTCCATTTACCCCTCAAATACATGAAATAACGAAACAGGGTTCAGCTAATAAACTACATTTATTCAAATAGTTCATATTATAAAATACTATTTTATAACAGTTTACTACAAACACAAGAAATTAAATATTATAATTTCTCATCTCGTTGCAACTACTGTATAGCCTACTGTCACTAGATTCAAACCAAGCGTGTGTAGTGGAATTTGGTGAATAAAGATTTAGTTTTAAACCATTTTGGGTTTATTGTGCTATTACTTCTTCCTAAACATAACACAATAGTGAAGTGTCAAAAACATTCAAAGTATTCACACTTTTTTCTCGCGTGACCTTCAGACGAATGGAATATACAGTTATAATGAACAGTGAAACATTAACTTGGCCACTATATTCACAACTAGGTATTCACAATTTGTAAATAATTGAAATCTCTCTCCAAATATTCAATTCATATTTTATGAATTCAGTTTTTTGTTTTAATCTTCTCATAAATCCACCACCACTTGCATCCTCTTGTGATATCTGCATCTTCTTCGACGATCCATGGTTGTTTTAGTTGGTTATTTTAAGACGCTTTATCAAATGCTATGGTTGTCTAACATTTCAGTGTGATGAAGGTTGATAATGTTAGCTAGATGAGTCCAGGATCCAGCGCCGAAAGTTACCCAGCATTTGCTCTTAATGGGTAGAGGAAAAACCCCGGAAAAACCTCAACCAGGTAACTTGTTCCAACAAGGATTTGAAACGATCCATGGTATCTGTAACCAAAATTAAATTATAAATTAGAAAAAAAAAGGACCAGTAGTATAGTTATATTAATCTCTAAAAATAGTCTCTTGCAGAAATAAAACCACTGAGATTCGTTCAGATATGAAGAAAAATTAACAGAAGTTACTGGTGAAGGAATGGCACAAAATTATAAATAGGCCTAAATATCACTTCGAAACAAGTGTATACAGAAATACAATAGAAAAGATGTACGTTGACGTCTGATTGTGGAAATGAACGGTCTAAATGGTCTAATAATGGTTATGGTATTAGTTAAATCAAATTAAAATATATTTGATATGGTTAAGATTTATAGCACGATATAACAAGAAAAAAAATTGGAGTAGAAATGAACGTCCCAATTCAGTGAGAAAATTTCATCGCCACCCTTCGTCAGCGAGTCAGATCCTAAGATAAAGGAAGAAAATTTATTAGAAGTAAATTAGTATCAACTCATACCATTTCCTGAAAAAATAAATCACATATTGAGATAATTATATATTAAAACTAATAAACATAAAAACATCAAAAATAAATCCAAACATTAAACAGTACATAATTAAATTAATTACACTTTAAATAAAATCAATTACTAATGTTAATATCAATGTCAACGTAAATAAACACAATATTGAGATAGAAATATAAACACAGAGGGAATTGTTTAAAATATCTTAAAGCTACGGTGTTGACGTATCACGAGGAAGAAATTGCCATTCTGAAGAAATAACTGATTTAATACACAAAATTTTAACTGAATTCTAATAAAACAATAACAAATAAATATGTTGTAGGAATTCGAGGAGTCCCAATGAAACGTCACGAGACTTGGAGCTTGATCATTTTCTCTTCTACATGCAATAAATTTCCTGAAAAAAAAATTAGTGAAAATATTTTACACCATTTTTGTCACTAATTTAAAATTTAAATATTTGTTAAATTTTAGTGTTTTAATTAGGAACATAATTCTCTATTTTCTGCGAAACTATGTTTAGTCCGAGATGTCTCCAAACGCGAATAGAATTCTAGCATTTAAATTATATTTATGTGGATAAGTCTAGAAGTCTCATAAATATCCTTCATGATTATTTGAATTCAAATTTTGTTTAGTGTAAAGGAACTTGAAGCTCAGTCGAGTTCCATATTATAAATGTGACTTCCCAGACAATTGTTTACACAAATTTTCGCGATTGGTTATTTAAAAAGAATCCTTGTACCCCTCTTCACGCGTCACATTTCCCTTCATTAGCTTGATTTTATTTTCTTCCATCTTCCTCTATTTTCTCTTCTGTTATTCCTTTGCCATTTCGTTTCTTTGAAATTAATTTGTTTCATTTCTATTCTTCAGTTTTCTTCATTTCCTTCTTCAGTTTTCTTCATTTCCTTCTTCAGATTTCTTCATTCTTATCTTCACTTCATTTCGTTTCGTTTAATTTCGCATTTACCCCACTATCACTTCACTACACAACACACACTTCACATTTCACTTCGCTTTTCTAAGATTTTTTGAAGGAGGGTACAAGTTTCATAGAATAGTTACTTGAATAAATAAGGTAACATTATCTTTAATATGAACACTGGTATCGAGCAATCTTGGGAAATCACAATTTAATTTAGAGTCTGAATTTGGCACAAGTATTCTAAGTACATGACAACTTTCGAAATTTTCACATCCAAGTAATTTTCGATTTCAATTCTAAACTATCTTCTTAATTACATGGATAACACACTTGCTTTTCTTAACAATATCAAACGAGATTTTTCACATTAAGAATTGGTATTACATTCGTATCCGAATGTTACTAATTCACGGACATAATTTTCATGCATTTCGTAAGAAAACAGTGGCCAAGACGGGTCGTACGTAAGTGCGAGTGGTTTTACTGTTATGTGATGTGTAATTAATTTAGCCAAGTGCTAAATATGATTTGCATTACCCCAATATTTAATTTTGTATTAATAAAAATATATAAATATACACTGAATGACTTCTACTTTTTCACGAACATGAGATTTATGTTCCCACTACTTAACAGAGACTAACAGAGGCATGTGACATTCAAATGAAATTTATTTAGTGAATTAGTGATTCATATGTGACATCTGAAGAATATATCATTGATTGCATTGAGTGATTTGCTTAATTAAAAAATCATTTTCCTCCAAAAACCTGAAAATTAAAACATTCTCGTAATTTGAAATATGGTAAAGAATACGAAACAAATTTTAACGAATCCTATTTACAAGACTGAATTATGAATTTTTTCACAAGATCATTCCAAAATTTCAACATTTCATTAAAACTATTTTAAAATAAAACTAAACATTTTTACATTAATATTTAAAAAAACAGATTCTACTTTTATCCTGAGTAAAAAATTAATATAGGCATTGACATAATATATTATTAAAATTAATTTAGTAAAATTAACATTAGCATAATATCAAGTCACAATCTACACTATACGGAAATTTGTAACACTACCAAAGAGAAACAAAATGAACAAGATGTAAAATTAATTAGGCCTATGTTACATGGATGTTGAAAAAGATCAGAAAGAGAAAAATAAATTGGCTGGGTCACTGGCTGAGAAGAAACTGCCTACTGAAGGATGCACTGGAAGGAATGGTGAACAGGAGAATAGCTCGAAGCAGGAGATATCAGATGATAGACTACATTAAGATATATGGATCATATACGGAGAGTAAGAGGAAGGCAGAAAATAGGAAAGATTGAAGAAAGCTGGGTTTGCAGTGAAAGACCTGCCATTGGACAGAACACAACGACTGAATGAATAAGCGATCATATGGCGAAATTTGGAAGAAATTAACTTTACTTCACATAGAGCAAAACACAACCTCAGTTTAAACATTCGGAGCATGAACAAATTAAGTCCAACTGAATAAATTATTATAATATTATCGCTCTTTCGTAAGTGTACTTATCGGTGTCGGAAATTTACAGATTTGACTGAAATCTCTAAGATTACAAGTTGCTCTCTACATTCCTCTGCAACGATATGAACAATGCTATGTTAGGACGTGAATTCCATAAAAATAAAACTGAATGATATTATATAAACTGCACGCAGTCAGTAAGGAGTTTCAGGTCTTCTGATACACATCAGGATCTCATGCTGTTTAAAGAGAGTGCAGTGTTACATAAAATGACAGTGACGAATTAGGCTTGATGAAACTTTCTCATTTATTGCCTTGTTCATATGAAGTTCACTCAAGTGTAAATTACTTATTAGAATTAAACGAAGGTTTAAAATGTAATAATAATTTGGAAAATTTAGCATGGACCATATTACAACGATTCAACAGGAAAAATATTTTCCTCTCCAACATTAAACATTCATAATTCACTTTTTATTAAAGTAGAGTACGAAATCCGCGGAATGGAATGTAACTCTGAAAATTTAATAACGGTGCGTGACAATTTATTACGATTGCTCAATATGCAAGTATCACAATAATAATTTAAGTATTTAGATTAAATTGAATAACGGACATAATGTTTAGGGCATCTTAATTTATTTTAGCTAAACGAAATTTAGAATTATTTTGAGACACCTCACCCAAAATTAACTTAGATTAAATTTAGATTAAATTGAATAACGGACATAATGTTTAGGGCATCTTAATTTATTTTAGCTAAACGAAATTTAGAATCATTTTGAGACACCTCACCCAAAATTAACTTAGAGAGCCATGTTTTATTGTCTTACTACGTTAATGATATATCAAATATTTATGCAGTCTGAAATATGAAAGCCAATGATTATCGAAATTTCATAAAAATGTTTGTACTACTAAAATGATTTTGTTTTTAGTAATTCTAATTTAATAATTATTGATCTTGTTGTCGAAAAATTTTCTTTCAAACTGAATGTTACAATTAATATGTTCTAAAATCCTAAACTGTTTTAGTTTTAATGTATCTCCCAAGATCTGCAGAGTTGCCCGTTCTGTTTGATCCAGTTATTTCGACTAACCAGACATACCGGACAGAACCAAATTTAAGACCATTTCTAAAGCAGTATCACATTCATAATGCAACTTTATGGTCCGAAACTTACAACACATATCTCAATGCTGGTGGAAACTGAAAATTCGTCTATACAACCACAATGAAAAGTGTAACGTCTCTCATCTGATACTTAACTTCATTCTCTTCAGTCCGGCTCCAGATGCATCTTCCAGGAAGTTCCTCTTGTTAAGGCACCGCATTGTCTGCTCAAGTACGCACCTCGCCTATAATTGAGTTAACAAGGAAAGTATTTCAGAAGTTATCTATACCAATAATAAACCCGTAGCCAAAAATTTTCTGGTAATTTTCGATTTTCCACAAATAATTGGTGTTAACATGTATAATTAACCATCCTGAAACCGAAAATCGCTTTTTTTAAATTTTTGTTTGTATGTCTGTATGTCTGTCTGTCTGGATGTTAACTTTTCACGCGATAATGGCTGAACCGATTTATATGAAAATTGGAATATAAATTAAGTTCGTTGTAACTTAGATTTTAGGCTATATGGCATTCAAAATACTTTATTTAAAAGGGGGGGTTATAAGGGGGCCTGAATTAAATAAATCGAAATATCTCGCTTATTATTGATTTTCATGAAAAATAGTACATAACAAAAGTTTCTTTAAAAATAATTTCCGATAAGTTTTATTCTGTACAAAATTTTGATAGGGCTGATATTTAATGAGATAAATGAGTTTTAAAATTACAATAACAACGCCATCTAAGGCGCTGTACTGAAATAAAAACAAACGACTTCGTCTATAAGGAGCCTTGGACAACAACAATCGAAAGCTATTAAACATAGCCTACAGAGAATGTTTCTGTGTTTGTATGAAGTAACAACGGAAGCTAATTAATTGTTTAATTATTATTTCACCATTGGAAAGTGTAGTTTCTCTAGATGGACATAATTCTACAATTTTATTACAGTAACTTCTGGAACATATAGTAGGCCTAAGTAATATAAAGTATATACATTAAAACTAAATGATATGTCAATCTTCATTAAACTATGGTTGCATGTAATAACAATTAAGAAACATGTTAAAGGAATTGCCATTGCACCAAATGATTGCTCTCTGGACCAAAATGACCGCATTTTAATTATTTAAATACAATTTAAATTAAGTAATATATTAAACGATTTATCCTTCTATCAAACACGAATGTTCCCTGGATCAAACGTCCTATTTTAATTGTAATTACTTTATATTTATTTCTAACAGGTGCAGCGGAGCGCACGGGTACGGCTAGTTACATGAGTAAAACATAAAACCAACTGAAGTAATAATTCGAGACCATGCCATAAGATTAATACAAGATATCCGCATATGTGCATCCACTAACGCCAAAGTGAAGTTTACGTTTATAGTGAGACTCTTAGAAGTTTTGTAGTGAGAGTAAACGTAGTTCAGAATTATGCATTCACAGTAAACGAATTTATTATCTCAATACGATCTCTGTTAATTCGAAACATGACACGCCTGATTTTTGTTGCTATTCACACTGTTCTCATACTCTTTAACTGTTTTCGTAGCCTAACATATTATGCTATCAGTTAAGCGAAAGCATAATTCAATGTATTCTAATGCATTTAAAATTAAACATTTCTTTCCAGTGTATTTTTTTTTAATTTAACATTTTTTATTATTCTAATTTTAGAGTATCTTAATGACTGCCACCAAAGGACACTTAAAAGTTTCCTGTGTTTTGTAACATACACTAGCGCAAATTAAATTATATAATCCAATTTCGAACTACAGTTTGAAGTGTTTTCAACTGTAGTACTTACATGTAAAATAATTCTGCTAATTAAAGGGCGTAACTACAGAGTCGCTCGACTGGTAAATGTACAGGTGCTCACAAGGTGAAAAGACTTCACACGATATCTTACTATCAAAAGTGACAATCTGTGAACTAGCCTCTCTCTTATTAAAGTGAAAAATCACTCGACTTCATCCAGTTTTCCGGACGTTTGTACAGCTTTGGTGTTGTTTCTGGTTATTTCTCTTAACTGCTAAAGTGAAGCATTCAATTTCTAAGCTTCAAGTAATAAGCTATCTGAGAAGATAACTAAAAGTTAGCACTTCTATCCATCGAGCAGTTTGTGACCAGGACCAGGACCAGGACCAGGATAGGTAACTTATCCGAAAACAACAGTGAACGAGTACTGGAGTAAAGAAAAATCCTATATGTAGGCGTACATTTATAAAACTGAACTGAAAATAAATTCTGAACATTATTTTGTACGTCAATTCTATTTAGAATTACGTATTTCTAGTATTATGCGTGGTATAAAAATGATTCAGACATTATGCAACATGTGTCACTTTATAGGACTCAAAAGTGGTAGAGGTGTCACCTTAAAATTTTTTCCAGGAGCCTTAAACCCTCCAGTTACGTCACTATTAAATGTTGAACGTGTTATCTATATTTAAAATATAAAACTGAATTTATGTTAACTTTTTGGCAGAGGAAACATTGTTGTATTTAGAATTAGTATAGCTATAATATGCAACTGATCACTTCTGAGAAAGTTCTATATTAAACTAGGTTTATGATTTCTAATGTATTATGCTGTGAAAGAAAATTAAAGCATTGGGCTTTTCAGTTAAGAAAATACGTTCATATAATTACATATAGCTTAAAACTATTCTAACAAATAGAAAATATAACTCTTCCTTTCAATAAGTAAAGTTTTGTGCACATTAGAATAATGGTGCACTTTGTATGTGGAGATTAACTTTAAATTTATGTTTTTAAAAGAATGAATACTATTATTTAAGTTAAACTTAAAAGCTTGCCACGTAAATGGATACCTTTTGAGAAAAATCTAGCTGATGTCTATTTTAATTCGTTGACCTAGCACCATTGCTGATTTGAGACTCGAGAATTTCTCAATGTAATTCGGAACAAGGACTTCCAGTAATAATGCTGTGATATGTGAAGACAACATAATTAAGAATTCGAAGAGAATTTATTTGAATTATCTGAAATTAATTGATCTATTGCGAATAAATATTCTGTGTTATAACATTGATTTAGAGCTTGCTAATATCAAAGTAATTATTTGTTCATGAAAGTAGGTCGATTTTCCACACGAAACAAATTGACTTCTTAGGATTAGAAAGGATAGATTTAGTTTTCAATTTGAAATATTTGTAGAATTTGTATCTCAAATGTGAACATGCCATAAATGTCAGTTTTCAGGGTGTTAGAAAGATTTTACTCTTTCTGTTGGTTACAATCTACAACCCTCAAATCCAATAGTATTTGTATAATGTATATCGCAAATCTGATTTTACTTATCCAAAGCAGTCGTAGAAATTTGAAATTTGGTTTATTTGCAAGAATATACGTTAAATGCTCACAAACTAAGATCACCAATACAAACATTTAGTACCTAGCACATTTCCTTCTCTCCCGCAATAATTTTTGTATGAACTACAGCATAAATATAGAAGAAAATCTTGTAAATTACGTATGACAGTTACATAAATTATTTGAATTATTTTAGTTGAAAGGAACTATTTTGTGGCCCAATACAGAGCAAAAGTATGTAAAGCTAAGTTAGACCATTGTTTCAGAACGATATGTATTTACATTATTTAGATCAGCCGTGGCGAAAATGTGACTCACGAGCAAATTGTGGCTCGCAATGTTAGCTGTGCATTTCTCTTATTTCCTACCTTTCCCAACCCCCACCCTCTCACTCACTGGAATCAAACTCCGTTCCATTTGCATTTGTCTCTGACCTGCGAGTGGCGTATCGTCCAATGTCTCTCTCGAAAGCATGTACCTCTACAAAAACGAAAGTTTTAAGTAAGATGGGAGGACGCATTTTTTTGCTGCCAATGTAATGAGAATATTAAATGTATGATTTGTTCACAAGCATTACGAGGAAACGGTTGTATAACATAAAACGGCATTATACTACTTGTCACTCATGAAACATTAAAAGGTTAAGTGTTGTTATTATTATTATTATTATTATTATTATTATTATTATTATTATTATTATTATTATTTCTGTACGTCGATCCTTTTTCAGCGAATAATGCGGTTAGATCTTCAATTTAATCTCACAGATTTACAATATGACGTTAAATGAAAGCTAGATGTAAGGACTTCACAAATCTTGAACTTTTCAAATCTTTGCCAGAAAATAAATATCCGAAGCTTCGTTCTTTCGCTTCCTCTGTTGAAGCCATGTTCTCTACAACTTACGTTTGTCAAAAATTATTTTCAACAATGAAAATAGTAAAAACCAAATTTATATCAAGACTGACAGACAAATACCTTCGTGATCAACTACGACTGGCAGTAAGTGACATAATTTCTGATTTTGAAACTCTGTCGCAGAGACATTCTGAAGACAGTTAATTTTAGATTGTGATAATGTGTCCTATGTTTTCTTATTCATTTCTTTCTTCGTTACACGTACTAAACATTTGTTTGTAACCTTATACTGTATAAAATTATATTTAAGTGCTTAACATTAGGAAAATGAAATCCGTTAATAAGTCAGACAGTTGCTTCACTTCCCCTTCGGGTGTCCATCTCCCTCCATAGGTGCTGTGCACGTTGCAGGTTACACACTGGCTCGGCGCACGATCACATTTTCGCCACGGCTGATTTAGATAATCTTTTTGTTACAAAGAGTTGATAATCGAGTAAGAAATTATGTGACTTATCAACTGAACTTACCGATTGCCACTAAGAAAGGAGGAAAAAGCACGCCGAAATCTGATCCCACGGAATCGACACTGTTCTCCTTTTCATCTGGTTGGAAAGTCTTTCAGCAACAATCCTCGGCAAAAATAAATAATGTGTCACACTTCATGATAGCAACATACTAACATTTATTAAGACTCGTGTATATAAACACGCACACACACACACACACACACACACACACACACACACACACTCCTCGTCAAATTAGATTTTCACTAATGCTTGAATTTGAAATTCCTTTGTTACCTTTCGTAGCATATTTGTTAAATATTTTCGAAAGAAACTAAGTTTATTGAAATTTAGCAACAGAACTTACATACAGAAGCAAATGATCTCCTTTGTAAGCTAAGTGTATCTAGTTCCAAATTAAAACAGTTTCTTCATCACGTTTATAAAATTCTTAAACAAAAATGCAACTTCCTTCCGATCTAATTTTTGGAGTAGTAGTAGTATTTACTACCAATGAATTAATAGTAGAGACAATTAACATGAAGGTCAACACATTTAGAAGATTTATCGAAACATAGCGAAACTTTGTAATTAAAATTTATCAGAACCATAAATTATTAATAAGATTTAATTTGCGTTCATTATTTTTGCATTTTTAATTAACGTTTCAATCTGGTTAGCGGTAAGTGCAAAATAAATTGGAGAGCTACTACGTTGAATTTTAATTTAAGAAAATCTTGAATTGCATTTCGTCAACACACTCACGGACAGGAGAACGCGAATTCGATTATGCGCAGTGTTCAAAACATACAGAGGTGAGCCTGCCTGGAGAAAAGTAAAAATAGGTTGCAATCGCCAAATTACTCTTCAAGGAACGACCACTCATATAAATTGAGGGAAAGAAGGCAGAGGACGGACACTGGAAAGTTTTCTTTTCTCAATCGTACTATCAGGGACTGGAATGCTTCACCTGCAGACTTACTAAAGGCTTTGCCAACAACCAAAAATGTATTTAAAAATAGGCTTAAGGACCTTACTAATAGACGGTAATTATACACAGTATTTAAAGGGTGTAAATGATATGTTGTTATTGAAGTGTTGTACCAGTGAAGAATTATGTTGTGTCAGTGAAGTGTGTTGTATCAGTGAAGTGTGCTGTGTAAGTGAAACGTGTTCCTGTCAGTGAAGCTTTATAGTTTATAGTGGCAGTGCAAAGTATTTGAACAGTGAAATGTTTTTAAAGTGTTAGTGAAATCAGGATAGAATCAGTGAAATGTATCGTAGTTCCAGTGCAGTGAGCGAGTCGACAGCGAAATGAGAGTAATGTTGAAAGGTACTTGTGCAGATATGAACATATCATACTCATGGGTTTTAGTTCGATCTTAGTTTTAAGATACAAATTAGATTTATTTCAAATGTTATTTTAAGTGATCGTTTCATTTAATTTAGGATATTCCCTGTTATTATTATTATTATTATTATTATTATTATTATTATTATTATTATTATTATTATTAATTATTGTTAGTATTAATTATTAGTATTATTATTAATTGTATTTTTAATTAATGAGTTTATTATTGTCATTATTGAGTGTAATTAGTTACCACTGCCACCGGGTATATACCCATTGCAGTGTGAATAAATATATACAACATTTCAAAAAATACTCGACGCCGTAATTTATTTTGTGTCCTTTCTTGTAGAATTTAAGCGTTATCATAGTTATCATTAAACCAGAATTTAATAGATGTATATATATTTAAAAAGTTAAAGTCACATTTCATAATGGTGAAAGTGCAGTATGTTGTCTATCTTTCACCATCAATACCACCACCAAGTCCAGCAATCCTACTACGCATCTAATTACGATCAATTTATGAAACACATTACATCCTGAACCCTAATTACTACAGTTACTTCGCACAGACATTAAGACTAATATTCAGATACTTTTCACCAGGTTAGTCTCTACATGTCACATAAAGCATTTCTGGCAAGTTTACTGCACTTTTACCATTGACAAATGTAAAATTGTGACCAATTTAATTACTCTAAAAAAAAAAAAAAGGAAATTTAAAAATTGGTAGTCGTTTGCTACTTTCATTGCATCATACAGACATGTGTCAATATTTTCAAAACCTAATTTCAAAATAGAAATTATTAATTATTCATTAAGATTTATTATTATTATTATTATTATTATTAATTTATTTAGTTTTCGTTGACTGATATTACGTCACGAATTATGTATTAAAATTATAGCCACAAATGACAATTAATGTAGACTTCATTTTGAAAAATGTTCTACAGAAATACAACAGACTCTACAAAATAATATAACTTAAATAGCCTACAGCAACACTGTCCTTTCTAATTATATTCGTAACTCATGGTAATACTTTTCTCAGATATAGATTAATTTTCTTCAATTCAAGTCAGAGCATAGATATCTAATATTAAATGGTTTTATAAATTTGATTGCAAATTTACATTTCGCATTTTGTGTTGCATCGTTTTGTTCGTATCACTTAGAGAACGTCATGTTCGGAGATGCGTTATGAGTGTGAACATGGCCAGTCCAGTAAGAACTCTCATGTTCATTGGACTAATGACTAATCAAAGAGAAAAATCATCGAATGGCAACTACAGACTTTACATCAGCCAAGTGAGAAGCATCGCGTTGGGCTTCTTCCTAATAGACGAAAGTAGTCGCAATACAAAAAAAATAATAAAAAAGAGGCAAAAACGAAAAATCAAAGATCATTACACAATACGGAACAGGAGTATTTAAGCATTATCTGTTATACCACTACGGCGAGATCTGTGACAAGGCTAGAGTGAATTTGCACACGGATTATTTGTGTTAGGTTGGTGTCGGGGACAGTTTCGAATTCAGAGGCGGCCAGCGGCGCAAGACTTCTATATAAGGTGTGACAAATATACCAGAGGTCAGATGTACCTGTACAAGAGGTCAGAGTATTGTTAACCAGGCGTCAGAGGCGCATGTCCTAGGAGTCAGAGGCATATGAACCAGGGGAAAGAGGTGCGTGAACACGGGTTAGAGGTTTATGTCCCAGAGCCAGAGGGGCTTGTCCCTGGTGCAAGAGGCGCTTGGTCGGACGCCATTAAACGCATATCACGGAAGCGCTTGCCTGGATGACTCAGGCCATTGGCCCTGCCCTATTACCCAGATGCGCTATACAGCTCCGTGTATACATGCGCCATGACCCGTTATCCAGAGGCACGTAACACCAAGGTCAGAGGCGCGTAGCTTCATTCCAAGATATAAGCACGTAACCCCGTCGTCAGGGATGCTTGGCCCCATCGTCAGAGGCGCGTGGCACTTTCGTGTCCGTCGTCAGAGGAACGTATTCCTATTCAGTGGAATGTAGACCCCAGTCAGCAGAAAGCAGACGAATCTCAAAGCAGTGTAGTCGAAAAGTCAGCGGCGCAAGACTTCTTTATACGACGAAACCAATTTTACCAGTGGTCGGACAAAGTTTTACAAGAGGTCAGAGTAGTGTGAACCTGGGCTCAGAGGCGCATGCCCTAGGAGTCAGTGGCATATGAACGAGGGGAAAGAGGTGCATGAACCTGGGTTAGAGGTTTATGTCCCAGAGCCAGAGGGGCATGTCCCTGATGAAAGAGGCGCTTGGTCGGACGCCATGAAACGCATGTCCCGAAGACCAGAGGCGCTTACCCGGTGACTGAGGCACTTGGCCATATGCACCGTGACCAGAGGCGCTACGTAGCTCCGTGTAAACATGCGCCATGACCCGTTATCCAGAGGCACGTAACAACAAGGTCAGAGGCGCGTAGCTTCCAAGACATAAGCACGTAACCCCGTCGTCAGAGATGCTTGGCCCCGTCGTCAGAGGCGCGTGGCCCCTTCGTGTCCGTCGTCAGAGGCGTGTAGACACGTCGTCAATGGCGCGTAGCACTAGTCAGCGGAACGTACACTCAAGTCAGCGGAACGCAGCCCAATGTCAACGCTGTGTAGCCGGAAAGTCAACGGCGCACAACTTCTATATACGATGAGACAAATTTACCAGACGTCGAACAAAGTTTTACAGGATGTCGGAGGCGCATGCCCTAGGAGTCAGAGGCATATGAACCAGGGGAAAGAGGTGCATGAACCTTTGTTAGAGGTAAATGTCCCAGAGCCAGAGGGGCATGTCCCTGGTGCAAGAGGCGCTTGGTCGGACGCCATTAAACGCATATCACGGAAGCGCTTGCCTGGATGACTCAGGCCATTGGCCCTGCCCTATTACCCAGATGCGCTATATAGCTCCGTGTATACATGCGCCATGACCCGTTATCCAGAGGCACGTAACACCAAGGTCAGAGGCGCGTAGCTTCATTCCAAGACATAAGCACGTAACCCCGTCGTCAGGGATGCTTGGCCCCATCGTCAGAGGCGCGTGGCACTTTCGTGTCCGTCGTCAGAGGAACGTATTCCTATTCAGTGGAATGTAGACCCCAGTCAGCAGAAAGCAGACGAATCTCAAAGCAGTGTAGTCGAAAAGTCAGCGGCGCAAGACTTCTTTATACGACGAAACCAATTTTACCAGGGGTCGGACAAAGTTTTACAAGAGGTCAGAGTAGTGTGAACCTGGGCTCAGAGGCGCATGCCCTAGGAGTCAGTGGCATATGAACGAGGGGAAAGAGGTGCATGAACCTGGGTTAGAGGTTTATGTCCCAGAGCCAGAGGGGCATGTCCCTGATGAAAGAGGCGCTTGGTCGGACGCCATGAAACGCATGTCCCGAAGACCAGAGGCGCTTACCCGGTGACTGAGGCACTTGGCCATATGCACCGTGACCAGAGGCGCTACGTAGCTCCGTGTAAACATGCGCCATGACCCGTTATCCAGAGGCACGTAACAACAAGGTCAGAGGCGCGTAGCTTCCAAGACATAAGCACGTAACCCCGTCGTCAGAGATGCTTGGCCCCGTCGTCAGAGGCGCGTGGCCCCTTCGTGTCCGTCGTCAGAGGCGTGTAGACACGTCGTCAATGGCGCGTAGCACTAGTCAGCGGAACGTACACTCAAGTCAGCGGAACGCAGCCCAATGTCAACGCTGTGTAGCCGGAAAGTCAACGGCGCACAACTTCTATATACGATGAGACAAATTTACCAGACGTCGAACAAAGTTTTACAGGATGTCGGAGGCGCATGCCCTAGAAGTCAGAGGCATATGAACCAGGGGAAAGAGGTGCATGAACCTTTGTTAGAGGTTAATGTCCCAGAGCCAGAGGGGCTTGTCCCTGGTGTAAGAGGCGCTTGGTCGGACGCCATTAAACGCATATCACGGAAGCGCTTGCCTGGATGACTCAGGCCATTGGCCCTGCCCTATTACCCAGATGCGCTATACAGCTCCGTGTATACATGCGCCATGACCCGTTATCCAGAGGCACGTAACACCAAGGTCAGAGGCGCGTAGCTTCATTCCAAGACATAAGCACGTAACCCCGTCGTCAGGGATGCTTGGCCCCATCGTCAGAGGCGCGTGGCACTTTCGTGTCCGTCGTCAGAGGAACGTATTCCTATTCAGTGGAATGTAGACCCCAGTCAGCAGGAAGCAGACGAATCTCAAAGCAGTGTAGTCGAAAAGTCAGCGGCGCAAGACTTCTTTATACGACGAATCCAATTTTACCAGGAGTCGGACAAAGTTTTACAAGAGGTCAGAGTAGTGTGAACCTGGGCTCAGAGGCGCATGCCCTAGGAGTCAGTGGCATATGAACGAGGGGAAAGAGGTGCATGAACCTGGGTTAGAGGTTTATGTCCCAGAGCCAGAGGGGCATGTCCCTGATGAAAGAGGCGCTTGGTCGGACGCCATGAAACGCATGTCCCGAAGACCAGAGGCGCTTACCCGGTGACTGAGGCACTTGGCCATATGCACCGTGACCAGAGGCGCTACGTAGCTCCGTGTAAACATGCGCCATGACCCGTTATCCAGAGGCACGTAACAACAAGGTCAGAGGCGCGTAGCTTCCAAGACATAAGCACGTAACCCCGTCGTCAGAGATGCTTGGCCCCGTCGTCAGAGGCGCGTGGCCCCTTCGTGTCCGTCGTCAGAGGCGTGTAGACACGTCGTCAATGGCGCGTAGCACTAGTCAGCGGAACGTACACTCAAGTCAGCGGAACGCAGCCCAATGTCAACGCTGTGTAGCCGGAAAGTCAACGGCGCACAACTTCTATATACGATGAGACAAATTTACCAGACGTCGAACAAAGTTTTACAGGATGTCGGAGGCGCATGCCCTAGGAGTCAGAGGCATATGAACCAGGGGAAAGAGGTGCATGAACCTTTGTTAGAGGTTAATGTCCCAGAGCCAGAGGGGCATGTCCCTGGTGCAAGAGGCGCTTGGTCGGACGCCATTAAACGCATATCACGGAAGCGCTTGCCTGGATGACTCAGGCCATTGGCCCTGCCCTATTACCCAGATGCGCTATATAGCTCCGTGTATACATGCGCCATGACCCGTTATCCAGAGGCACGTAACACCAAGGTCAGAGGCGCGTAGCTTCATTCCAAGACATAAGCACGTAACCCCGTCGTCAGGGATGCTTGGCCCCATCGTCAGAGGCGCGTGGCACTTTCGTGTCCGTCGTCAGAGGAACGTATTCCTATTCAGTGGAATGTAGACCCCAGTCAGCAGAACGCAGACGAATCTCAAAGCAGTGTAGTCGAAAAGTCAGCGGCGCAAGACTTCTTTATACGACGAATCCAATTTTACCAGGAGTCGGACAAAGTTTTACAAGAGGTCAGAGTAGTGTGAACCTGGGCTCAGAGGCGCATGCCCTAGGAGTCAGTAGCATATGAACGAGGGGAAAGAGGTGCATGAACCTGGGTTAGAGGTTTATGTCCCAGAGCCAGAGGGGCATGTCCCTGATGAAAGAGGCGCTTGGTCGGACGCCATGAAACGCATGTCCCGAAGACCAGAGGCGCTTACCCGGTGACTGAGGCACTTGGCCATATGCACCGTGACCAGAGGCGCTACGTAGCTCCGTGTAAACATGCGCCATGACCCGTTATCCAGAGGCACGTAACAACAAGGTCAGAGGCGCGTAGCTTCCAAGACATAAGCACGTAACCCCGTCGTCAGAGATGCTTGGCCCCGTCGTCAGAGGCGCGTGGCCCCTTCGTGTCCGTCGTCAGAGGCGTGTAGACACGTCGTCAATGGCGCGTAGCACTAGTCAGCGGAACGTACACTCAAGTCAGCGGAACGCAGCCCAATGTCAACGCTGTGTAGCCGGAAAGTCAACGGCGCACAACTTCTATATACGATGAGACAAATTTACCAGACGTCGAACAAAGTTTTACAGGATGTCGGAGGCGCATGCCCTAGGAGTCAGAGGCATATGAACCAGGGGAAAGAGGTGCATGAACCTTTGTTAGAGGTTAATGTCCCAGAGCCAGAGGGGCATGTCCCTGGTGCAAGAGGCGCTTGGTCGGACGCCATTAAACGCATATCACGGAAGCGCTTGCCTGGATGACTCAGGCCATTGGCCCTGCCCTATTACCCAGATGCGCTATATAGCTCCGTGTATACATGCGCCATGACCCGTTATCCAGAGGCACGTAACACCAAGGTCAGAGGCGCGTAGCTTCATTCCAAGACATAAGCACGTAACCCCGTCGTCAGGGATGCTTGGCCCCATCGTCAGAGGCGCGTGGCACTTTCGTGTCCGTCGTCAGAGGAACGTATTCGTATTCAGTGGAATGTAGACCCCAGTCAGCAGAAAGCAGACGAATCTCAAAGCAGTGTAGTCGAAAAGTCAGCGGCGCAAGACTTCTTTATACGACGAAACCAATTTTACCAGGGGTCGGACAAAGTTTTACAAGAGGTCAGAGTAGTGTGAACCTGGGCTCAGAGGCGCATGCCCTAGGAGTCAGTGGCATATGAACGAGGGGAAAGAGGTGCATGAACCTGGGTTAGAGGTTTATGTCCCAGAGCCAGAGGGGCATGTCCCTGATGAAAGAGGCGCTTGGTCGGACGCCATGAAACGCATGTCCCGAAGACCAGAGGCGCTTACCCGGTGACTGAGGCACTTGGCCATATGCACCGTGACCAGAGGCGCTACGTAGCTCCGTGTAAACATGCGCCATGACCCGTTATCCAGAGGCACGTAACAACAAGGTCAGAGGCGCGTAGCTTCCAAGACATAAGCACGTAACCCCGTCGTCAGAGATGCTTGGCCCCGTCGTCAGAGGCGCGTGGCCCCTTCGTGTCCGTCGTCAGAGGCGTGTAGACACGTCGTCAATGGCGCGTAGCACTAGTCAGCGGAACGTACACTCAAGTCAGCGGAACGCAGCCCAATGTCAACGCTGTGTAGCCGGAAAGTCAACGACGCACAACTTCTATATACGATGAGACAAATTTACCAGACGTCGAACAAAGTTTTACAGGATGTCGGAGGCGCATGCCCTAGGAGTCAGAGGCATATGAACCAGGGGAAAGAGGTGCATGAACCTTTGTTAGAGGTTAATGTCCCAGAGCCAGAGGGGCTTGTCCCTGGTGTAAGAGGCGCTTGGTCGGACGCCATTAAACGCATATCACGGAAGCGCTTGCCTGGATGACTCAGGCCATTGGCCCTGCCCTATTACCCAGATGCGCTATACAGCTCCGTGTATACATGCGCCATGACCCGTTATCCAGAGGCACGTAACACCAAGGTCAGAGGCGCGTAGCTTCATTCCAAGACATAAGCACGTAACCCCGTCGTCAGGGATGCTTGGCCCCATCGTCAGAGGCGCGTGGCACTTTCGTGTCCGTCGTCAGAGGAACGTATTCCTATTCAGTGGAATGTAGACCCCAGTCAGCAGAAAGCAGACGAATCTCAAAGCAGTGTAGTCGAAAAGTCAGCGGCGCAAGACTTCTTTATACGACGAAACCAATTTTACCAGGGGTCGGACAAAGTTTTACAAGAGGTCAGAGTAGTGTGAACCTGGGCTCAGAGGCGCATGCCCTAGGAGTCAGTGGCATATGAACGAGGGGAAAGAGGTGCATGAACCTGGGTTAGAGGTTTATGTCCCAGAGCCAGAGGGGCATGTCCCTGATGAAAGAGGCGCTTGGTCGGACGCCATGAAACGCATGTCCCGAAGACCAGAGGCGCTTACCCGGTGACTGAGGCACTTGGCCATATGCACCGTGACCAGAGGCGCTACGTAGCTCCGTGTAAACATGCGCCATGACCCGTTATCCAGAGGCACGTAACAACAAGGTCAGAGGCGCGTAGCTTCCAAGACATAAGCACGTAACCCCGTCGTCAGAGATGCTTGGCCCCGTCGTCAGAGGCGCGTGGCCCCTTCGTGTCCGTCGTCAGAGGCGTGTAGACACGTCGTCAATGGCGCGTAGCACTAGTCAGCGGAACGTACACTCAAGTCAGCGGAACGCAGCCCAATGTCAACGCTGTGTAGCCGGAAAGTCAACGGCGCACAACTTCTATATACGATGAGACAAATTTACCAGACGTCGAACAAAGTTTTACAGGATGTCGGAGGCGCATGCCCTAGGAGTCAGAGGCATATGAACCAGGGGAAAGAGGTGCATGAACCTTTGTTAGAGGTTAATGTCCCAGAGCCAGAGGGGCATGTCCCTGGTGCAAGAGGCGCTTGGTCGGACGCCATTAAACGCATATCACGGAAGCGCTTGCCTGGATGACTCAGGCCATTGGCCCTGCCCTATTACCCAGATGCGCTATATAGCTCCGTGTATACATGCGCCATGACCCGTTATCCAGAGGCACGTAACACCAAGGTCAGAGGCGCGTAGCTTCATTCCAAGACATAAGCACGTAACCCCGTCGTCAGGGATGCTTGGCCCCATCGTCAGAGGCGCGTGGCACTTTCGTGTCCGTCGTCAGAGGAACGTATTCCTATTCAGTGGAATGTAGACCCCAGTCAGCAGAACGCAGACGAATCTCAAAGCAGTGTAGTCGAAAAGTCAGCGGCGCAAGACTTCTTTATACGACGAATCCAATTTTACCAGGAGTCGGACAAAGTTTTACAAGAGGTCAGAGTAGTGTGAACCTGGGCTCAGAGGCGCATGCCCTAGGAGTCAGTGGCATATGAACGAGGGGAAAGAGGTGCATGAACCTGGGTTAGAGGTTTATGTCCCAGAGCCAGAGGGGCATGTCCCTGATGAAAGAGGCGCTTGGTCGGACGCCATGAAACGCATGTCCCGAAGACCAGAGGCGCTTACCCGGTGACTGAGGCACTTGGCCATATGCACCGTGACCAGAGGCGCTACGTAGCTCCGTGTAAACATGCGCCATGACCCGTTATCCAGAGGCACGTAACAACAAGGTCAGAGGCGCGTAGCTTCCAAGACATAAGCACGTAACCCCGTCGTCAGAGATGCTTGGCCCCGTCGTCAGAGGCGCGTGGCCCCTTCGTGTCCGTCGTCAGAGGCGTGTAGACACGTCGTCAATGGCGCGTAGCACTAGTCAGCGGAACGTACACTCAAGTCAGCGGAACGCAGCCCAATGTCAACGCTGTGTAGCCGGAAAGTCAACGGCGCACAACTTCTATATACGATGAGACAAATTTACCAGACGTCGAACAAAGTTTTACAGGATGTCGGAGGCGCATGCCCTAGGAGTCAGAGGCATATGAACCAGGGGAAAGAGGTGCATGAACCTTTGTTAGAGGTTAATGTCCCAGAGCCAGAGGGGCATGTCCCTGGTGCAAGAGGCGCTTGGTCGGACGCCATTAAACGCATATCACGGAAGCGCTTGCCTGGATGACTCAGGCCATTGGCCCTGCCCTATTACCCAGATGCGCTATATAGCTCCGTGTATACATGCGCCATGACCCGTTATCCAGAGGCACGTAACACCAAGGTCAGAGGCGCGTAGCTTCATTCCAAGACATAAGCACGTAACCCCGTCGTCAGGGATGCTTGGCCCCATCGTCAGAGGCGCGTGGCACTTTCGTGTCCGTCGTCAGAGGAACGTATTCCTATTCAGTGGAATGTAGACCCCAGTCAGCAGAACGCAGACGAATCTCAAAGCAGTGTAGTCGAAAAGTCAGCGGCGCAAGACTTCTTTATACGACGAAACCAATTTTACCAGGGGTCGGACAAAGTTTTACAAGAGGTCAGAGTAGTGTGAACCTGGGCTCAGAGGCGCATGCCCTAGGAGTCAGTGGCATATGAACGAGGGGAAAGAGGTGCATGAACCTGGGTTAGAGGTTTATGTCCCAGAGCCAGAGGGGCATGTCCCTGATGAAAGAGGCGCTTGGTCGGACGCCATGAAACGCATGTCCCGAAGACCAGAGGCGCTTACCCGGTGACTGAGGCACTTGGCCATATGCACCGTGACCAGAGGCGCTACGTAGCTCCGTGTAAACATGCGCCATGACCAGTTATCCAGAGGCACGTAACAACAAGGTCAGAGGCGCGTAGCTTCCAAGACATAAGCACGTAACCCCGTCGTCAGAGATGCTTGGCCCCGTCGTCAGAGGCGCGTGGCCCCTTCGTGTCCGTCGTCAGAGGCGTGTAGACACGTCGTCAATGGCGCGTAGCACTAGTCAGCGGAACGTACACTCAAGTCAGCGGAACGCAGCCCAATGTCAACGCTGTGTAGCCGGAAAGTCAACGGCGCACAACTTCTATATACGATGAGACAAATTTACCAGACGTCGAACAAAGTTTTACAGGATGTCGGAGGCGCATGCCCTAGGAGTCAGAGGCATATGAACCAGGGGAAAGAGGTGCATGAACCTTTGTTAGAGGTTAATGTCCCAGAGCCAGAGGGGCATGTCCCTGGTGCAAGAGGCGCTTGGTCGGACGCCATTAAACGCATATCACGGAAGCGCTTGCCTGGATGACTCAGGCCATTGGCCCTGCCCTATTACCCAGATGCGCTATATAGCTCCGTGTATACATGCGCCATGACCCGTTATCCAGAGGCACGTAACACCAAGGTCAGAGGCGCGTAGCTTCATTCCAAGACATAAGCACGTAACCCCGTCGTCAGGGATGCTTGGCCCCATCGTCAGAGGCGCGTGGCACTTTCGTGTCCGTCGTCAGAGGAACGTATTCCTATTCAGTGGAATGTAGACCCCAGTCAGCAGAACGCAGACGAATCTCAAAGCAGTGTAGTCGAAAAGTCAGCGGCGCAAGACTTCTTTATACGACGAAACCAATTTTACCAGGGGTCGGACAAAGTTTTACAAGAGGTCAGAGTAGTGTGAACCTGGGCTCAGAGGCGCATGCCCTAGGAGTCAGTGGCATATGAACGAGGGGAAAGAGGTGCATGAACCTGGGTTAGAGGTTTATGTCCCAGAGCCAGAGGGGCATGTCCCTGATGAAAGAGGCGCTTGGTCGGACGCCATGAAACGCATGTCCCGAAGACCAGAGGCGCTTACCCGGTGACTGAGGCACTTGGCCATATGCACCGTGACCAGAGGCGCTACGTAGCTCCGTGTAAACATGCGCCATGACCCGTTATCCAGAGGCACGTAACAACAAGGTCAGAGGCGCGTAGCTTCCAAGACATAAGCACGTAACCCCGTCGTCAGAGATGCTTGGCCCCGTCGTCAGAGGCGCGTGGCCCCTTCGTGTCCGTCGTCAGAGGCGTGTAGACACGTCGTCAATGGCGCGTAGCACTAGTCAGCGGAACGTACACTCAAGTCAGCGGAACGCAGCCCAATGTCAACGCTGTGTAGCCGGAAAGTCAACGGCGCACAACTTCTATATACGATGAGACAAATTTACCAGACGTCGAACAAAGTTTTACAGGATGTCGGAGGCGCATGCCCTAGGAGTCAGAGGCATATGAACCAGGGGAAAGAGGTGCATGAACCTTTGTTAGAGGTTAATGTCCCAGAGCCAGAGGGGCATGTCCCTGGTGCAAGAGGCGCTTGGTCGGACGCCATTAAACGCATATCACGGAAGCGCTTGCCTGGATGACTCAGGCCATTGGCCCTGCCCTATTACCCAGATGCGCTATATAGCTCCGTGTATACATGCGCCATGACCCGTTATCCCGAGGCACGTAACACCAAGGTCAGAGGCGCGTAGCTTCATTCCAAGACATAAGCACGTAACCCCGTCGTCAGGGATGCTTGGCCCCATCGTCAGAGGCGCGTGGCACTTTCGTGTCCGTCGTCAGAGGAACGTATTCCTATTCAGTGGAATGTAGACCCCAGTCAGCAGAAAGCAGACGAATCTCAAAGCAGTGTAGTCGAAAAGTCAGCGGCGCAAGACTTCTTTATACGACGAAACCAATTTTACCAGGGGTCGGACAAAGTTTTACAAGAGGTCAGAGTAGTGTGAACCTGGGCTCAGAGGCGCATGCCCTAGGAGTCAGTGGCATATGAACGAGGGGAAAGAGGTGCATGAACCTGGGTTAGAGGTTTATGTCCCAGAGCCAGAGGGGCATGTCCCTGATGAAAGAGGCGCTTGGTCGGACGCCATGAAACGCATGTCCCGAAGACCAGAGGCGCTTACCCGGTGACTGAGGCACTTGGCCATATGCACCGTGACCAGAGGCGCTACGTAGCTCCGTGTAAACATGCGCCATAACCCGTTATCCAGAGGCACGTAACAACAAGGTCAGAGGCGCGTAGCTTCCAAGACATAAGCACGTAACCCCGTCGTCAGAGATGCTTGGCCCCGTCGTCAGAGGCGCGTGGCCCCTTCGTGTCCGTCGTCAGAGGCGTGTAGACACGTCGTCAATGGCGCGTAGCACTAGTCAGCGGAACGTACACTCAAGTCAGCGGAACGCAGCCCAATGTCAACGCTGTGTAGCCGGAAAGTCAACGGCGCACAACTTCTATATACGATGAGACAAATTTACCAGACGTCGAACAAAGTTTTACAGGATGTCGGAGGCGCATGCCCTAGGAGTCAGAGGCATATGAACCAGGGGAAAGAGGTGCATGAACCTTTGTTAGAGGTTAATGTCCCAGAGCCAGAGGGGCATGTCCCTGGTGCAAGAGGCGCTTGGTCGGACGCCATTAAACGCATATCACGGAAGCGCTTGCCTGGATGACTCAGGCCATTGGCCCTGCCCTATTACCCAGATGCGCTATATAGCTCCGTGTATACATGCGCCATGACCCGTTATCCAGAGGCACGTAACACCAAGGTCAGAGGCGCGTAGCTTCATTCCAAGACATAAGCACGTAACCCCGTCGTCAGGGATGCTTGGCCCCATCGTCAGAGGCGCGTGGCACTTTCGTGTCCGTCGTCAGAGGAACGTATTCCTATTCAGTGGAATGTAGACCCCAGTCAGCAGAAAGCAGACGAATCTCAAAGCAGTGTAGTCGAAAAGTCAGCGGCGCAAGACTTCTTTATACGACGAAACCAATTTTACCAGGGGTCGGACAAAGTTTTACAAGAGGTCAGAGCAGTGTGAACCTGGGCTCAGAGGCGCATGCCCTAGGAGTCAGTGGCATATGAACGAGGGGAAAGAGGTGCATGAACCTGGGTTAGAGGTTTATGTCCCAGAGCCAGAGGGGCATGTCCCTGATGAAAGAGGCGCTTGGTCGGACGCCATGAAACGCATGTCCCGAAGACCAGAGGCACTTACCCGGTGACTGAGGCACTTGGCCATATGCACCGTGACCAGAGGCGCTACGTAGCTCCGTGTAAACATGCGCCATGACCCGTTATCCAGAGGCACGTAACAACAAGGTCAGAGGCGCGTAGCTTCCAAGACATAAGCACGTAACCCCGTCGTCAGAGATGCTTGGCCCCGTCGTCAGAGGCGCGTGGCCCCTTCGTGTCCGTCGTCAGAGGCGTGTAGACACGTCGTCAATGGCGCGTAGCACTAGTCAGCGGAACGTACACTCAAGTCAGCGGAACGCAGCCCAATGTCAACGCTGTGTAGCCGGAAAGTCAACGGCGCACAACTTCTATATACGATGAGACAAATTTACCAGACGTCGAACAAAGTTTTACAGGATGTCGGAGGCGCATGCCCTAGGAGTCAGAGGCATATGAACCAGGGGAAAGAGGTGCATGAACCTTTGTTAGAGGTTAATGTCCCAGAGCCAGAGGGGCATGTCCCTGGTGCAAGAGGCGCTTGGTCGGACGCCATTAAACGCATATCACGGAAGCGCTTGCCTGGATGACTCAGGCCATTGGCCCTGCCCTATTACCCAGATGCGCTATATAGCTCCGTGTATACATGCGCCATGACACGTTATCCAGAGGCACGTAACACCAAGGTCAGAGGCGCGTAGCTTCATTCCAAGACATAAGCACGTAACCCCGTCGTCAGGGATGCTTGGCCCCGTCGTCACAGGCGCGTGGCACTTTCGTGTCCGTCGTCACAGGCGTGTAGACCCGTCCTCAAAGGAACGTAGCCCTACTCGGCGGAACGTAGGCCCAAGTCAGCAGAACGCAGACGAATCTCAATGCAGTGTAGTCGAAAAGTCAGCGGCGCAAGACTTCTTTATACGATGAAACAAATTCACCAGAGGTCAGACAAAGTTTTACAAGAGGTCAGAGTAGTGTGAACCTGGGCTCAGAGGCGCATGCCCTAGGAGTCAGTGGCATATGAACGAGGGGAAAGCGGTGCATGAACCTGGGTTAGAGGTTTATGTCCCAGAGCCAGAGGGGCATGTCCTTGATGAAAGAGGCGCTTGGTCGGACGCCATGAAACGCATGTCCCGAAGACCAGAGGCGCTTACCCGGTGACTGAGGCACTTGGCCATATGCACCGTGACCAGAGGCGCTACGTAGCTCCGTGTAAACATGCGCCATGACCCGTTATCCAGAGGCACGTAACAACAAGGTCAGAGGCGCGTAGCTTCCAAGACATAAGCACGTAACCCCGTCGTCAGAGATGCTTGGCCCCGTCGTCAGAGGCGCGTGGCCCCTTTGTGTCCGTCGTCAGAGGCGTGTAGACACGTCGTCAATGGCACGTAGCCCTAGTCAGCGGAACGTACGCTCAAGTCAGCGGAACGCAGCCCAATGTCAACGCTGTGTAGCCAGAAAGTCAACGGCGCATATACGATGAGACAAATTTACCAGAGGTCGAACAAAGTTTTACAGGATGCCGTAGTATTGTTAACGAGGCGTCAGTGGCGCATGCCTTAGGAGCCATATGCATACGAAACAGGGGAAAGTGTGCATGAACCTGGGTTATTGGTTTGTGTCCCGGAACCAGTGGGGCAAGTTCATGATGAAGAAGGCGCTTGTTCGGACGCCATTAAACGCATTTCCCGGATAACAAAGACGCTTACCGGTGACTGATGCCATTCAGCATGCACCGTTTCCAGAGGCGCTACAAGTCCCAGGTCTTAAACATGTATCCCGTGGATCCAGAGGGGTTACAAAGAAGGTCAGAGAGGCGTACCTTTCATTCAGATGCTCGTATCCCCGTCATCAGAGATGCGTCTTACCTTCGTCAGAGGCGGGTAGCCCTATCATCAGAGAAGGGTAGCCATATGGTCAGAGGCGGCAGTACCTAAGTCTAAGGAGCGTAGTTCCATGGTCAGTGCTGTGCAGCCCCAAGATCACCAGCGCGTGCCTTGTACAGTATATGCGAGGTGTGGCAAACGTACCAAGGATCAGTAGTGCGTGTGCCTAATCCCAGATGCGTTTGTCCCGATTGGTCAGTGACTCACAATTCTAAATGCGGAGTTTAACTGTCAGAGTGGCAATTGGTCTATATATTTATGTAGTGTTGTCCTATCCGTACGTTTGTAGAGCTGTTTATTGACTGTATACCGCGGTAGTATTGTAGTAATGGCATATTTTGTGTGCTAGTAGATATTGTTCTATATTTAAACAAAGAATACATTTTGGGACCAGAGGTTAGGTTTGTAGCTAGGCTAGTATTAACATCCTGCAGTATTTCTAAGAATGCTCTTATTTTGAAGGCTATCCCTTTGATTTTAAACGACCTACGATTGGAGTAGCCTAGCTTATCATTCATCGAAATTTTCATATGCTTTATTTTACGACGCTTTATCAACTGCTATGTTCACGGTCTGAGCGAGATGGTGATAATCCCAGCAAAATGATTCCAGGGTCCAACGCCGGTAGTTACCTTGCATTTGCTTTTAATGTCTTTGGGGGGGGGGGGATCCCGGAAAAACCTCAATCAGGTAAGATGTCCCAACTAGGATTTGGTTCCGGGCCCGCTCTTTTCACGGCCTGACATGGTGAGTAACTCCACAAGAATTGTATGAATCAACCTCTAAACCTGATTTTTTCTATTTTACAACTCTAAGTTTAAATTATAACTCCTCGTTTTATTATCAGAACAGTAGCCTTCTTTAAGGATGTGTACAGTGCATGAGGATTAAGTTGGCGTGATTTCTACTGTCCTTGTCTGAGGTCCTTGTCTACCGACTGCCACCAGATGTGACGGGCAAGAGGTTTCCTTTTGTACAATTCTTGGAATGCCCGTTATCCTCCCTTCTCCCTTCACACTTTTGCAAACCCAATTAGTGGATCTCTCAGTGGCGTCTCGGGGTTGTTCTAGTTCATTAGGTAGTAGTATTTTGTGAATAGTGAAGTGAGTTTGTATCTTTTTTTTATTGGGTTATTTTACGATGCTGTATCAACATCTCAGGTTATTTAGCGTCTGAATGAAATGAAAGTGGCAGTGCCGGTGAAGTGAGTCCGGGGTCCACCACCGAAAGTTACCCAGCATTTGCTCGTATTGGGTTGAGGGAAAACCTCGAAAAAAACCTCAACCAGGTAACTTGCTCCGACCGGGATTCGAACCCGGGCCATCTGGTTTCGCAGCCAGACGCGCTGACCGTTACTCCACAGGTGTGGACGAGTTTGTATCTTGTTGTACCAATTTTGTATAATATAATTCAAAAATTAAAATGTTTTCGGAGATACATGGTTTCACTGTTCCCTTAAATATTGTAATGAGTGTTGTGCTCTTGTATTTAATAATAATGGTAGGCAATATGGGAATACGCGGGAAAGCCTTGAAGTTGGACGGTATGATCATGGTTATTAATGCACATAAATTCTTTACTGGAGAATATGAGGCACTGAAATGCGGAAAACAAACAATATCTGTGCCGAGTTTTATCGAAAGTACTGCTGCAGTGACAGATATATCATCTCGTGGTGTTAATAGGATTAAAATAGAAAAAAAAACAAACAAAAAACCAAAAGGAAGCGCTAGAAAGCGGAAGCGGAAGTGTGCTGCGAACTCCAGGAAAGAAACGCCCGAACAGAACTCTTAAAAAACGTGTGTAACAGGTTAAAAATGAGCGCACTTGCAAAGGTGACGAAAGAAAATTGGAGGAAGGCGTCTGAACGCATAGAAAATGTTGAAAAATTTTATTGGCCGAAGGATGGACTAGTAGATGGAAATTTATTATTCGTTCGTAATCAATTTGGACGACACGGACGAACTTTCTGGCGGAGTGGAGTCAGAATTTGAAGAGGAAGAGATTGCCGCCACTGGTAACTCGTGGTCGTTTGAAGGAGTGTCGACCATCATAAATGAGGGTAGAGAGAGATGGTGAGTATTCTCTCTCTTTCTAAAAGGGACTAGACAAGTAATTCCTCATGGACTGTAATTTTAATTCAAATGCACGAAAGTTTCCTGAAGAAATTTAAAGTCACTTACCTTAGCGAACTCAGGACCATATGCTTTGCTCCACTGGGTACGATGGACTAATACCACATGTCAGCAACGTGCACGTCTGGCAAGCAGCGTATTTCAGTCAGTGCCTTGTAGACGGAAGCTACGTGAAGTAGGCCTAGATCCATATGCTGTGAACAAAAGCATTTTGTGTATGAGTAACAATTCTGTTTGAAATTAGCATATTCATTCACAATATTTACATTTCCATGAATCTCATTCACCTGTTCGCCTAAGAGTTTTTATTTCCATGCGAAATATTCCCAAAATGTGAAGCTAGAATTTGACTTCATAAGAAACCCCGCTTTTTTTTTTTTTTTCTATTCGACACCAAAGTCGTTCTTCAGTATGGGAGCCCAATTTTAATTGCTAGAAGCACCAGCAATGATACCTTACAGACTGAATGATGACACGTGCTGTAGTTTCTTGTACTAAAATGTAGGTGGATGAATGAATGAATTAATTAATTAATTAATTAATTAATGGCGTCGTTGCAAACTAGTTTAGGGTTGAGAAGAAATTGAAAATGTGAGCTCCAAAGCTGTTTGCCACTTATCTCACTCACGTCTTTCGCTGCTCCACTGAAGGAGCTCTACAAAATTATTCAGGAGAAATGCCGAAAATGGACGTAACCAAATAGTCTGCAGTCAGCATTCCGGCCGCATTTATGCTATCGAGTTACGCTAATTGCTTTTGTCAATTCTGGTTTCTTTGGTTCACTTTTTATTTCTTCAGATTTTAATCTTACGCTCTTTGGGGAAAGGATTTGCTTATTTTAATTATTTCAGGCTAATTTAAGTGTGAACTACGCTATTTTTGGGTTCACCGATATTTGCTGTAGTGTAGGTTTTGGTTTTCGAAGGCTAGTTTTAAGCTTTTTTTTAATCATTATATCAGAATTTGGCATTTGTTTAAAAATATAAACAACTTGCGATACCGTAACACATTAAACGAGAAAAATTTCGATCATTCATTAACCTATTCCATGTTTCAATGCGACAGATTACAGATTGCCGTTTCGCTATTTAAGCAATGTTGGTTTGCATTCGTACATAAAAATTGGACAACAGGAAGACTTATTTCCATTAGGTAATTATTTCCTTCTGTTGTAAAGAATGAAATAAATTTCGACGAATCTAGCGCTGAGGTAATTCCCTTCGTACTCCGCTTATATGCCGCACATATACGAATCTCTGACAGGTTAGGTTTGGTTAGTCTAGGTTTTTATTGTGTCTTGCATATATGATCGAATGCTTCTCCACAAAATACATACGAATCCCCAGAGCGAGTTGTATACTCCTCGTCATGTGGGCCTATAAATGGTGGGTTATAGAGTAAATTTTTAGTACCGTGTTTTTCGTTTTTATTTTTTTCAACATGTTGCAAAACCAGTAAAATTGGGGATTTTGAAAAAAAAAAAAAAGTCAATAAATTTTGTAAGTATGTTTGCAATGCCAGAGTTAATAACAACAAGTCATAAAGAGACAAAAAATGATACAAATTAAAGTGAGACAAATGTTTGCATATAGAACCACCTGACAACTTAGCTCTTAAATGTATGTTATTGTATCAGCTTTACTCACGTTGTAGCGTTCCGATGACAACGGCTCATGTCTTTCTACAAATGACACTTTTCTGCTATTTCATTAGGTGATTACTCAATTTCGTCATCTAATGATAACGTGTGTACGAAATATAGTTGATTTAATTTGGGTCACTTTGCTCCACTTGATAGACGTCCGGGAATGCAGATACATTCAGACCCATCGTGTGAACTCATTCAGGGATGCAGAAATTCACAACTGTTGGAAGAAGAAAGAAGTCATTTTAGAATTAAAGGTTCTCAGAATTAAATTTAATAGTATACGCAATATCACCATGCTATGTCGACACAACCCGACTTTCTTGAAATGTTACTTAAATATAATATAGTCTTCGACATCTACAAACCGTTCATTGCGAATAGAACGACGCAGGGCAATTCCCAACGTCTCAAATGTTCTCGCCCTCGTGAGGCGAATGGAGAGGCAAGAACACTCCTTGTGAATCCTGCTGTCGAAGGATCGCCGACGAAACCAGACCAGAGAATTGGGGTTGGTTGTCTGTACTGTGTTTTTTTTTTTTAACTGCAAGAGAATCCGACGCGCATTGGAAGTATGAACAGGCTATCGTACGTTCTGTTATTCTACAAAACCTTAGCGGGCCATATGATGTAAGGCCTACTACTTGTATTTCAATTACATGTTCATAACATCCTAATCTATTTTAATATTTAATTTTATAATTTATTTTCTACGACATACGAAGAGCAAGCATCTCCATGAATTACCAATAGTCCTCGCTTAAGCTGTCTATCATCTCTCGAGGACGAGTATTTAGAGGCGTCCAAAACTGTATCCACGATATAGGCCTATACTTAAAGTAGTCAAATGCGTCCTTGTAAGAAATTTAGCGGTAGATATAAACATTGTCTGCAGCATCTCAACAGAGTAAGTCTCAAGTATAACAAGCTAGAATCTTGCTCCAATTTTTGTAGTTACTTTAAATCGGACAGTGGTTTTAGCCTGATCTGAGAACGAAGGGACAAAGTACACAAACAATTTCTTTTTTAAATTTTATTTCAAATGCGAAAGGCTATGGGTGTTTATTTTTTTAAATTCATGAAACTCTGCGAAACAATATTCATTCGCTATCATTTACACTTAATTTTGTGCACTATCAATTAAAAATTTAAAAAAAAATAATGTACGAGTACATAATCATGTTTAGCTACAAAGAAAGGGAACAAAATTTTTATAATGGTAGAAGTGCAGTATGCTATAATCTCTCCATCACCAGAATTTGTTACAATTGACTAAACCTCGAAATACTACGGTTAATTTTATTCAACACACGAACACAAAATGGCCAACATTCAGAGTACTTCCACCAAATTAGTTTCTACATGCTACATAATTTTTCTATTATTTTACCGCACTTATACCATTGATACAAAATGGTGGCCATTTTAACAATTTAATAGCCAAGATAAAATTTTCAATCGCAATGAGAGACTTAAGATCAAGCTCATGAATCAAGTTCATTTAACTGCTTTCTCTTTCCATGCGTCCTATTAATGTACAAACACGACTAAGTTATTCAACAGAATGCTACCCGAATAGTATGAAATACACGCCAATAACATACAATTTTCTTTTACGAAGTAGATTTTAATTTGCGAGTCGGTTTGCTATCTGTCCAAACAGAAGAACATTTACATAGCTGCAGAAAATGCCGCTTAGACAAAATGGAGTCTACGATTAAAATATTTGACGTCGACAGAACACGATTTTCCAGAATAGTCTGGAGTCCAGTGGTTTTCTGGAATTAAAGCACATATTATTTCTATAATGAGAAATAAGTGAACGCAGATATTTTATTTCAAATAGCTTATTCATATCCAACAGATTTTAATATATTCATTCCGTTAGACCAAATTTAATACTTCAATAGCTAGAGTCGAGATTTTCATTGTCCGAACTGCAATAGAAAATGGCTACATTATTAAAAGTCAATCCGAACCGTATTTACCTTTCATTTAATTTTGCTTCTTTACAAATCAGTTTTTACTTTGAAATAATACTCTAACTCCATCTGAGTGAAACAAATAATTATACGAAACGCGGTTTAAAATAAGTTAGAAATTCAACAGTTACCTCACCGAACCCAGGACCTACCACTCTGCTCTTCGGAGTACGTTGGACTAAATGGAGTCCAGCGTTCAGCGACAGGAAGTAACGGCAAGCTCCTCGTTTCAGCCAATGGCATTGCAGACGGAAGTTCCGTAGTAATCGCTGTTGAGAAAAATTAACATGTTTCATATAATACAGTATATAGAATTGCTTTAAATGTTTGTACATGTTGTTGAAAATAATTTCAAATGCAGGTATTTAACATTTATATCTGTCTGCCTTTTAAATCTCACATACTTACAAACTATCATAATAAAATATTAAGTCGGAAGTCGATCCTATTCAAATATCCTCTCTACAATCGACCCCGTCCACGTATAGAGAAATAACCAGCCACACTGTCTGAACGCACTCAGGGGTGCACAAGTTTATTCATCCTATAAGTTTTAGAAATAAATGGGATCACAATAAATTAATTAATAGGAAATTGAGTGGAGTACATACCTCCTGTATTTGTACATTGATTCAAAATCTACGTGGTGCATCATTTTTACTGATGTCTAGCACAGGTGCCGAATTTTCTATATTTTCTGAGAAGCACTAACATAACGGCTAATGACAACTTTCAGATAAATTATTCAGAATAAAAAATTAATGATCTGAACATTTTAGTCGTCGTCATCCTAGAATTAATGAAAACCCAATTCTGTAAGTCGCAGCAAGTTGTCTGTCGAGAGACGTTGAATCGTGAAATTTAAACTTTATGGTAGGTATGGTACTGTAACATCACATCAATAATGGACCATAAATTGTTTCAAGACCCCTAGACTGAAAAGTTGCTCCGATTTATAGCATTATGTTAATTCATTTACAGTGATCTCCTAAGGGCACGTCTTTCACTGCAAACCAAGCATTCTCCAATCTTTCTTATTGAATAATAAGTGAATATTGACATTGTGACAAAAGTTATTGAAATCACATGGGAGTTAATAAAAGCATGTTCCATTCTAAATTATATATTTGAGGGGCTCGGGCGTAAAATATGGTAAGAGACATTTTGGTCAAAAAATGAGATATGTAGCATATAATAATAGCCTCTGTCATCTTACATTCTGCGTCTAGGGGTACGTACACGTTGGAGCGACGATAAACGATAAAAGAGGCAGCGATGCTACATCAGAGAGAATTGAAGCATGCATTGTCATTCAGGTGTGCATATTGGAGTAACGATAACAGCGAAGATACACGATAAAAGCGACGAAAAAGAAAAGTTCCATTTTCTTCGCTCTTGTCGTTCATATGATCTCTGATTAAGATAATATTAATCTGTATAATTACCGGTGGTTATCAATATATCCGAATATTAATCGATTTATTATTATTTCGGCATATTAAATTAAGTACTGTAGATATTGTCAAATTGATCAGTTGTGTATTTATTCGTCATATGTTGTGTGATCACAAGAACCAATCACAACACAACGAATTTATACTATCTCTGGCATGAGAAACTGGTTTAATTTTGTACGTATTTAAGTTATATTAACCTTGAACTTAGCAGCTGATATTTCCTATATATCTTCTTTCATTAAGTGGATGTATAGAATATCTTCTACTGACAAATCAAAATGTTCGCTTCCCGCGTCCTCGTTGCTCCGATATGAACTCTTGATTCTTTGATAATACCAAAGCGTCGCTAGGTCATTTCTTTTATCGTTTATCGTTGCTCCAACGTGTACCTGCCCTTATACAAACAACGGCTTTAACTGAAAACCGCTGATATTGTCAATTGTGAAAATAATTTAAGTTTATTTACGTTATCATTTTCCCTGACACTTTTTAACAGCCCAAATAATGGTTCCACCTATTGAGAACTAGCGGAACTACTTCAAAGTCTCATTTTTTTTTATATCTTTAAACTCTTCCGTCTTGACTTTCGTCATGAGTGGTAGTACATCGCGTTGACCAATGACGTTATAGTGAAAATTGAGTTTAAGGATTTTGAAAAAGCAGTAGAAGGAGAAAATTCACAAACTATTAGGGAAAATGGAGAAAGTTGCACAACGCAGAACTCTGCACGCATTGTATTCTTCACCTGACATAATTAGGAACATTAAATTCAGACGTTGGAGATGAGCAGGGCATGTAGCACGTATGAGCGAATCCAGAAATGCATATAGAGTGTTAGTTCGGAGGCCGAAGGGAATAAGACCTTTAGGGAGGCCGAGACGTAGATGGGAGGATAATATTAAAATAGATTTTTGAGGGAGGTGGGATATGATGATAGAGACTGGATTAATTTTGCTCAGGATAGGGACCAATGACGGGCTTATGTGAGGGCGGCAATGAACCTCCAGGTTCCTTAAAAGCCATAAATACATAAAATAAAAAGTTTAATTGTGTATTAATTATTTCATTTCTATTAATTGTAATTATTTTGTGTAACGAAGTTACCACTGCCACTAGGGTTCACCCACTTGCAGTATAAATAAATACATAGGCTACATCTATTGATAGAAGTAATAACTAAAGCACCCACACCAACAAATTATTATCAATCACAATCGATTAGTAGGGTCAGATATCGTTGAACGTCACTCTACCAGGTCTCTTTGGACCCTTGCTTTTTACAAAAAATGTGATTATATAAATTTAAATATATGTAGCTAATATTTAAACAAATGGATTAATAAGACTGTCAAAGATAGAGGTTTTTCTTTGAAGTTATGTTACTTTTATTAGTAAAGAGTTGGCAGTTGGAGAAAATCTCTGGAAGCCGCAATCAGATATCAGCCCCGGCGGGGTTTACTCACTCGTTACCCTTGGACACTGCTGGTGGCCTACGCACATATTGCGGCAAACATGAGGCCTATAAGGCCTATAAGAATATTACAGAAAATGTCTTAACATTTACTAACTGTGAAGTGCTGCCTCACCAAAAAGGTAATGCTTAATGGCAAATATATTCATTTATTCATTCATTTCTAACATTTAGAACGTAATTATGCTAAACTTCATGTTGCGCTGACACAATTATCTTGGGGGAATTGTGTACATTTTCTCATTTTTATACCGACAGTGATACCATTTATTTGAAAATCTCTTACTTATACTATGAATATGTTTGTGCACCCCTGAGTGCGTTCTGGCGATGAGTGTGGTTAATTCCTGTACTATGTGGACGGAGTCAAAATAATATAGAAGAATATTTTTGAATTGCGTCAACTTTCAACTTAATATTTTATTACATTTGTTTTTATGTGTGTGAGATTTAGAAGGCAGAAAAATAGAAAAGTTAAATATCTGTATTTGAAATTAATTTTCCCATTATTATACACTCATTTAAAGCAATATGTTACCTTATATTAGGCTATATTAAACATAGGGAATACCCAATGTTTTCATTATTTGATTATTAAAGTGTTGCGCTTAGCTGTCCAGTCCTTTTCTCTTTGTATGGTTATTATAAACGCATCCTGATTATTTTATTTACCACGAGAATAAGATGAGCTTGTTGAGCGTCATTTGTCTGTTATAATAAATCTTGTTGACCATACTTTATTATGAAAAACATTTCTACCAAAATGACTGTGTGAGCAAAGATTTCTTAATGCCTCTTCACACATTCTATTACCTGGATACTCAGAACAATTTTTCAAGCAATATGGCGCTCCTCACGACTTCGCTAGTGGAGAGCCTGCATATCGACAGTTATGCAACCAGCTGTTCATAATATTACAGTACAGCCAAAGATATCTATACCGAAAACTGGGAAGTAATACATATTATCTAATTAGTTCGAAAAAGAAATAGGCAATTAATTAATTTAACAATGCAATACACCGAATTATTGAGCCCCACATTGTTTTATTTCTAATTTCCAATAGCCTACACTTCGCAAGAAGCATTTCTTGTGGCTGTGATGCAATGGCAATTCCATTTCGAGATTTATGCTGAAATGTATGTTACAAATTGATTTTTTCACAAGATATAATCCGGTCTATCTTTCTTCTCTCCTAATCTACTGGACATATTTTCTAACTATTCAATATTACTTCTATTCATTTCAAGCCATAGGCATAGCTCAGGTGGTAATGTTTTTCCATGCTGATTCGGAATTGTGCTCGGGTGTAGGTTCGATTCCCGCTTGAGCCGATTACCTGGTTAGGCTTCATCCGTGGTTTTCTCCAGCTTTAAGGCGAATGTCACGTCCTCAGCCTCATCTCAACATCACCAACTCCATTGACGCTAAATAATCCAGTAGTTGATAACTTTCATTAGGGGAGACTGTTGTACCTTTAAACACTTTTCACGTTTTATTTTTTAATTTTGGGAAATGAAATTTTAAAAATGAAAATATGCTTGAAATAATTATTGAAGATTCTTTTACAACTTCCTGTATGTATTTTCCTGTTTTACAGATATATTAAGGATGGAAAAAATAAAATGAAGGGATGTGTAATGTGTTCTAAGGTACAACAGGTTCATGTACCTCGGAACATACACTCTTGTAAGTTAGAACACATGGAATATAGGTGGGAATATAGCTGTAAGAAGTGACAATCATATTTAAAATATATTTGCCATCATAAACAAGAACAGGCTTCTCTGATTTAGATTTTATTTCTTGGAGGAGCAATAAACTTTTTCGACAGCTTTCTTCAAGGCATCCTCTTGAGTGCCTCTTAACTCCAGACTTACTTCGTGACATGATCTTAAAATAAAAGAAAGACAAAAACCGATAGTACTGTGTACATTGGAACATGTTCCATGGTACAAAATGTTTTGTGTTCAAAGGTACAAGAGGGTACACGTTTAAACAAATATGGCTCCCAAAACCAGAGCTTGGAATAAATTATGGAAATTAAAATATGTTATTACTCACCAGATGATACGGAACACACAGTAACAAATACAATGTGGTTTTGTGTTAGAAAACATAATTATATCAATGAACGAAATGTTTACTTTTGGTTCTAAAAAATTTATTTTGACCACAGAACTCACACTTTGCAATAAATCAAACCGAAACTACGACCAGAGCTACTTAGCGGCTTTCTCTACAATCTACTTCAGTTTGAGTCCTCTAGGTAGCAGCAAAAATTAAAAAACAAAAAATTTTCAAAGGTACACTATGCTGAAGGTACAACAGTCTCCCCTAAATAACAAAGTAAAAAACAACTATCTGAAATGTTGCTTCTTCTCGTTTTTATCTACCAATTTACTACTTAGAGAGAAAGACAGTCTGTCAGCTTTCCCAATAACGGGACTGCCTCATTGGACAAAGCATAACACACAGAGTGAAAACAAAAAACAGACCACAAAAGAGAAATGTGGGGAATGAACAAAAAAGGGAAATTAAATACAGATAATAGCATACACATAACAGGCCTAAACATAGTAAACAAATAGATTAGATGTTCAAACAAAAGTTCTTCCTTCTGTTTTGTGAAAACTGACAGTGAGGGGCTGCAGACATTAGTTGTTTACCTGTAAGGAATAGTTGATAGCTAATGCATATTTATACTGTCTCTGCATTCAATATACCAACATAAAGAATCTTACCTTTGCTTCGTCTGTTCATTACAGTTATTGTTTGGGAGAAGACAAGATTTTCTAGGGAAGACCTAAGAGCAGGCATGTTCAGCACAGGCAATTCTAGTCTTTAAACGAGGTGCAATAGTGACCTAGAACCTCAGAATCGCTTGCAGTCATGCACTTAAAAGGTATTCTACGTCACTGTTGTACCTCGTTTAAAAGCTAGAAATGCCCGTGCTGATCATGCCTGCCTTATAAGTAAAATTGTGTGATATAATCCTCCCTTATTTCCTCTGAAATGAACTATTTTCTATATGTAAACTGGGACAAACTTGGCCAGAAAAAAAGGAGTTTAGGCATGATATCAGATGCAACATATTTTTGAAGTCCATTATTTCTTCTCCATTTCTTAAGAATTTTTTACCGTCTTAGAATTAGGGCTGATATCATGGTTTATTATTATTTTTTAAGGTACCCAGTCCTGTTCATTTTCTTCATATTATGCTGTACTGATTAATGTAGCCTGTTATTGATGTCATTTTGAGTGGTTCTGCAATATCTGAATTTCTTTTATGATCTGACCGTATACCTAAGGGTACGTACACGTTGGAGCAATGATAAACGATAAAAGAAACGACCTAGTGACGCTTTGGTATTATCAAAGAATCAAGTGTTCATATCGGAGCAATGAGAAGGCGGGAAGCGAACATTTTGATTTATCAGTAGAAGGTATTCTACACATCCACTTAATGAAAGAAGATATATATATATAAAATATCAGCTGCTAGGTTCAAGGTTAATATAACTTAAATATACGTACAAAATTGAGCCCATTTCTCATCCCAAAGCTAGTATACTGTAAATTCATTGTGTTGTGATTGGTTCTTGTGATCACATAACATATGACGAATAAATACACAACTGATCAATTTGCCAATATCTACAATAATTAATTTAATATGCCGAAATAATAATAAATCGATTAATATTCGGATATATTGATAACCACCGGTTATTATACAGATTAATATTGTCTTAATCAGAGATCATATGAACGACAAGAGCGAAGAAAATGGAACTTCTCTTTTTCGTCGCTTTTATCGTGTATCTTCGCTTTTATCGTTACTCCAATATGCACACCTCAATGACAATGCATGCTTCAATTCTCTCTGATATAGCATTGCTGCTTCTTTGATCGTTTATCGTCGCTCCAACGTGTACGTACCCTTACATACTTAAAGCAGAAATATTAGTATATTGATACAATTATAGCGATTTCTTTTAAAATAAGAGATGTTTTCACAGCACCGCTTTTCAAAAGAGTTCAATTATTTTCCTTTTAAGTACCAGCTACTGCCTTCATCATAATCAGAGACCGGAACTTTGGCAGAACACCTTTTTAAATGTGTTAAATCTATCTTCATTTTGAAAGTAAATCTGTACGAATTATACCTTTGTGATTGAAACGTCACAGTTTTATGTTGCCCTTTTCTGCCCTATTTTAATATAAATGCCTAATTTAAAACATAAATGCTTTATTTCACCTTTATTTGATTATTTATCTATTGTTTATTAATATATTATTAAAAATTGCCTACAGGTATATTTTAATTTATTTCTACAACCGCTACAATGAAAGTGACTTCACCGAATGTATATTACTGTCTTTCACTCAGTTCATATTCTCTTTGCAACAATGAGTGCTGCCATACAAAAAGGTATAACAGTAAGCGTTTTAATTATTATTGCTTGTGTTTATTTGTCAAGGCAACAATGAGTGCGAGTCTAACGTTATTTTTAACTGTTATTTTTCTTTCAGTTTTCATTGCGACATTGTTGTAGCTAGCTAAATATTTCATACCGCAACATATCAGTACAACCAAACACAAAAATGCACTTTTCAAGGCTACTGGGAAGAAGATTTCTTTGCTTCCAACAGTAATTGCAACATCGAGTCGAAGATCTCAATTTGCATTCGACTTATGTACAGCTTTTCTTGCTGCCGAAATCCCTTTGTGGAAAGTGCAAGGTTGTGGGTCTAGTGTAAGGTTTTTGCAATTGCCTTTTATTGCGTATTTTAGCTATTTATAATGTCTTTTTGCCTGCCTATTTTAGCTATTTAAGATGCCTTTTTATCTGCCTCTTTTAATGATTCATAATGCCTAAACTTCCGGTCTCTGATCATAATGTACAATAAGTCACTCAGAAAAATTACAAGTAACTTCCAACTACATACCAAACTTTTGTTAGACTGAGTGTGTGGATGTTTGTGATAGATGGCTATTGGTTTCAAGCAGTGAGGAAATTTTGCTGGTCAGAATTCAATAGGGAACAAATGCCCTTATTTATTCCTACCCATGCCAGATGTCCCAATTTTGTTGTGGAATAAATAATACATCTTTCCATTCCACGTTTTTTTTTTTTTTTCGTCCGGAGGAGGGCCTGTAGACAAACACTGCAGCCTTAGGCTTATTATGCAACCTCCTTATATTGGGATGATTTTGAAGCCCTTAGCACTGCTCTTCAAGCATGTGATTCACTGCTTAGTGCCATTTTATCGATTCAGGTATGACATCGAGTTCTGAAGAAGCCCACGTGAACAGCAAAGCCCCTTCATTTCCCTGTTAATATGCCACCTCCTCAAATCGATAACATCCATTCACAATTCACGTGCTTGCATTCTGCTGCATCCTTTGAACCAAAGATCACGGCACCACAGATTCTGCGACTCACCAAGGTGCCATCTATCTGAGGGAGCTACACTTCCCAATCTGCTGTAGTCCACTGTAGAAATCCGACAGCTCCTTGGAATTTGTGCAGCTCTCCCAGACAGATAACAACTGTAGGCGAATCCTGGAACAACATCTACCATGATATCCTGTCGACCTGAAACTCTTAAGATAATACACGTGTTGAAACTAATGAAGGCAAAAAATCCCAACCAGGTAATCTGTCCCAATTAGGATTTGAACCTGGGCCCGCTCATTTCACGGTCAGACAAGCTAACCATTACTCCACAGCAGTGGATTCCATTCCAAATTATAAGGCTGTTCACAAATATCACTCTACTAATAACAATGGTGAGGGTACATGTGCATTTGTTGACATCTAAATGAAAAATACAGGTGAATAGACCTTAATATTAAGCAACGTTGCTGCACCTCCAAGATCTGCTATGTGCATGTAAACAGACTTTTCAAGGAAAAGAAGAAAAAAACATTTTTACTTTTAATTCCCTTGATTGTCAAAGCTACTTTCGGTACAATTTCATCATTTTTCATGTTGTTATTGTTGTTTAGTCAACTGTCCGAAGACAGGTCTGGACCCCACAAGTGACACCATCAAAGAATTACTCAGAAGGCAACTAGACTAGGAGATGAGGTAGGGTGGCCAGTTCCTTTCCTTCTCCATTGCATACATCACTGTCTAGCTACATATTCCACTAATCAGACATCAGATGCATACAAACAATTGTTCTTCTGCTGACACATATCGTCAAGTGAGATGTACTGCCTGATAATAGATTTAGATATCAGCCAGAACCTCAATCAGAGGTAATTTTTCATGTAATGACTGAAAATGATTGAAATTATATCGAAAGTAGCTTTGGAATTAAAGGGAATTAAAAGTGATAATGCTTTTTCCTTTGTCCTGAAAAATCTGTTTAAATACATATAGCGGATTTTGGAGGCAATGAAGACATTGTCCTGAAACTGCACCAACCAGAAATCTTGGCAGAGTGCTTTCTGAAAGACCGCTGGGATGGTAATATTGATGCTGAAAATCTTCTCATCCTTCTTGGGAGAATGACTGGCAGATCTTTGATTGTTGAAGAGGAACCTCAAACATTTGCATAGCCACTCTGTCAGAATGCTAGTAAAGAACAAGTAATCAAGTAATTCCAACAATACGTCTTCAATAACATATATTAAATATGTTTTGTTTTTGCCAGCAATTTATATAATGTTTATTTTTTCACTATACCTCATTATTACGCCAATTTTTCTCAACTCATTCCTGTGTTTTTCAATACTTATTCACAAATCACTGTATCAAGAATACATTCTCTTCCTATCGAAATTTGCAGGTTATTCAAATCTGGTCGAGAACAATGAAATTTTTAAATATAACAGTGATTATTAGCATGTCTCCTTTAGAAGAAAAATTAAGTCTGTGTTGTACACATAATGGCAAAAAGAATGAGCCGCTGACAATTTCTAAGTTCCAGAGACATAACATTGTGCACGCTCGTCTCGTTCACCGGTAACAATAATTAAAACTATTTAAATTGCAAGTCGTTACGGCATTGGTCCATTGAATGAGTTAATAGTAGTAGCTCAAGGTTCGAATCTCCTACACTCTCTTTTTCTTTTAATTACAAATTTGCCATCATATACATCTCACAAAGCTATATTTATGTGGCGACATCTCTTAGAATATGTCCAAACTCTAATAAATAATAAACCTCCCTCTCTCTTCCAAGCAATACTCCTGTCTGTTAATAAAACATTGTGTCGTCATTAAGCTTGAAGATGGCACAGAGGCAATAGAGAGCGTGGCATACAGTGTCGTTGACCTGTAAGGAGAGAACATTTGATGATGAAGCATGCTGTGGACCGTCTAGCGTATACTCTCCCACAGGACTTCGATTGGAGAAATATAATTTTCTCCGACGAGATAAATAACAACGATGGTCCTGCCCTAGTTTATCGTATGGTTGGCCACCGATACGATGAACGCTTCGTGGGACAACTTAACAGGTCGGGTTGTGTGAGCATCGTGTGTTGGGGGTAGATGTCATACGATGTGGTAGGACTTCTCGAATGCTCCACGGTCGGTTTACAGCAGAAGTCTACGAACGCATTTTGGCAAATGTAATGATCCCTTCCGCCTGACAACGATATCCAGAAGGAACACTTTTCTTCCAGCAGGATAATCACCCAGTACACACTGCCAACCGGATTCAAAGATGGTTTACGAGGAAACTTGATGTTGATCTGGTCGACTGGCCTCCAAAATCACCAGATATGAATCCGACTGAAAATTTGTGGGCTGCAGTCAAACGGATCCTATGCTCTAATTGGGCAGAACAACCACCCGTTTGGACAGCTGATGAATTTTGGGCGAGTTCTAGATGCGTGGGAGGAGGTGGCCATGAATTTAGACTTGTTCCATAATCTTGTGGACTCCATGCCGCGCGGAATGAGGGCAGTTGTTGACGCAGGTGGTTTGTGGACGAGATATTAGTCCCCACCACAGGCCTTTTTTGTTAATATATTAAGAAATTGTTTTTTTTTGTTTATTTAATCATTTATTTTTGTTTCATATGCGTTCGATTTTTTAGGATGTGAAACAAGTATTTTTTGTTTATACAGACCAGATCTCGCCTATTAATAGCCAACAGGTGATGGGCAATAATATTTTTACAAGGCAGGCATAACGAAGTTTATGAACAAATACCATTTCACATTTTTAAACTAATAAATTAATTAAGTACTAATAAAAAAAAATAATAATGATACCGTACCGGGAGGCGAACTCACAACCACTGGTACGAAAGTCAGACATCTTACCACTGGACCACACACAACTCGTAAGGTTGACTACATTGTAGACGGACGACTTTCAATGAACAGACCACAGTAATGCCTTGCAGTGTGTTGCATTTACATGAGTGAACCGCACGATAGAACTTCGCATTTCTATCGACCAAGAGTCGGCCCATTCTTCTTGCCATAAGTGTATATATGGGGCGATTCAAACAGAACACCCAGTGTTAACTGTTGACAAACACTTTACCACAACAGATCACAGCAATAAACAAATATAGGAGTGCAAGGCAGTCTTGGGAGTTTGATGCGGTCTATGGTAATCAAATTTTGAAAACCACGTCTTGCAGAATATAATTCTTACATTATCATAAATAAAAATGGCTGGTTGGCTGCTAATACCACCAGCTATAAGGTGGAATCATCAAATAAAAGGGAGAATAACAGACGAAAAAGACGACTGACATAATTTAATTTTAATATGAGTGGGAAATGAGCATGCAGATGTGTCTAAGAGCCTTTCTATTCGGAGACAGAGTTCTTTATGTGGATTTCTCAGTTTATTTCCTTCATGAAGGAAGCCATGTTCAGGACTTTTTCAGTGTTCTTATATAAGGTGTAATTGAAAAGTTCTGGAATGTAAGAAATAGCAAGTTAACACGCGCTCTTAGCAATGTTGCCAAATGGTGCTGCATAGTGGCATTATTCCTTATTAACTTCCATTTTATCACAGCATCCTGCATCCATTTCTTTACATATGTGCAAAGTGTGTTTTGAGATTTCTGAGAAGGCAGACTTTCACAAGCAGTACATGAAGACTTAATTTTGCTTCAAGCTAGGGAAAATGTTCAGACTCCTGAAATGATGAAAACGGGTTAACATGAAAATTATATTGATTTTTTTTAAACCCAGGATGTCATGCATCATTAATTTTTACCTGAGGGACAAACTGTGAATTATTATTTCAATGTGTTGAAACATCTAAGATAAAATGTCAGAAAAAAAAACTAAAGTTGTGGAAAAACAATGATTCCAACACGACAATGTTCCTACGCATGCCTCATTTCTCATTCGTGACTTTTTGGCGAAAACAAACATTACTGTGCTTCCACACTCACCATAATCACCTGACTTGGCACTGACAGACTTTTCTTTATTTACCGAACTGAAATCCCCTTCAAAAGGACGATTTCAGGTAATTGCCGACATTATGGGAAATTCGCAGACAGAGGTATACTCAATTTCGAATTGGGAGCAGTACATAAATGCAGGTACTTTGAAGGTGATGAGGCTCACTAGGTTTTGTGTACAACTGAATAAAATATTTAAAAACAGTTACAGAATTTTCAAACAGACCTTTTACGTCCAATGATTTCATGCAGGTTTGTACTAGAAAATGTCAGATTAAAGCCAAGTATGAAACACTCGATCAACAAGGATGACTCACAAATAAAATTAACAAGGATCTGTGCAAATTCTTTTTATCTTCTGATACAGGTTAAATACAGTTATAACAAAAATGCAAGGAGGAATCCAGCCGGAATGTTGAACTTACGTATAAAAGAGCCATCGAAACATAAACTGTATAATTTTATTCATACAAAATACTCTATCCACAAATTTTAACATTTTATAATGTCACACTCAATTTCTTCCTTTAATCAGATGCAAACATTTAAAAATCTTACATTTCTCACAATGGAATCAATTTCTGAAGGTTACTCGGTAGCACAGAACGGAACTTAATAAGAAAATAAGAGTGCAATCTATTACATGTAACTACAACAATCATTATCTCATATTATAAGAGTTATATACAGTACTTGATGGCAATTGGTTATATGTGCACATACCCTAACAAAATAAATAAATACTTAATAAATCTGTAGGCAATTACAGAAAGTCTAGAGATAAAAGACAACCAATTACAATAACAATACATTGCAGATAATGTACTATTTTGCAAGAGTGTTCTGTTACGTAATAATGTAGCTGTCCTTTAGCTTTCTGACTGTAGGAATGTCGAAGGAACTTAAATGTCCTAATATATGCTTCAAGAATGCTGTCAAGTCTCTAATACAGTACAATGTTTTAAAGAGGTGTTGATGCTTCGTATACAGAATACAGTAAACACTCGAATACAATGCAATAAAGAATATATACACATCAGTACAGTAGAACCTCGATTATCCATCACCTACTGCTGCAAAAAAATTATGAAGTACAGTACATTATGTTAGTATGTATTTTTCCTACACACGGTTATTACAAGGCCTTACTGTTACACAGTATGTAGCAGAAATTCTGTGCTGTGTTGAACTTGTGGAAAGGAGTGTTTTTCCCATCGTGTTAAACAGTCACTATCTGCTTTCAGAGAAATGACCCCAGAAACTTCCACACAATTGCAAACCAGTGTTCTAGTGGTCAAAAGAAAATGTGTCATGTTAATTGTAAATAGGTCTACCAAAAAAAAAAAGTGCAAATAATTTTGGGATTTGCAAAAGGAGAAACCGTATATCACATTAGAATACGAGATTGGCATTACAATATGCTCGATTTAATAAAATACAAGGATAAAGAGCTATGTATTATTGTACTTCATTGTGTTTATTAGTTATAACTAGCATAATAAAGCATAGTGTTGTGTGTAGTATGTGTTTGCAGCCCCTTCATTACCACGGATCAGTGAGGGAAGTGAGACGGTATGCTCTGGTATGGAATACAGCCTCTGATTTCTATGGTCAGAAAAGATACCGTTAGTGAAAAATGACATACTGTCACTGAAAAAATGTGATCCGTACATTTGTATATATATTTCTTCACAGCAAAGAGTACTATCTTTTTGCTTCGTAGATCTAAACCACAGCCTTCTGGAACTGTATTCAACGTGTGTTAGGACACGTTTATTTGATAAGTCAACCCCTGGAATGCTTAGGACGGTAGCATTTCAAATATAGAAGGCTGTGGTCTGTAGCTTGTGTTGGCCATTGTTGCCAATTTAGTGACTGATGAGATCTTATTCTTTTAAAATATTTGTTAGTGACAAATATCGTTACTTATCTGTTATTTAAATAGGATTACATACAGTACTGTTTAAGAACTCGTTAATGATAGGAATAAAATTTTAATCATTAAAAACTATAGGAAGTAAATTAATTTTGCACCGCTGTTTAGCGATTTTCTGTAAAGGAGTATTGGCAATGTTTGGTTCGGGTTTGAATTTTGAGCTCTACTGCTTCAGTATGCGGTATCATTAAGTGACGGCTAACATAGAGGTTTAAATATAGGCCTAGTACTTGTTATTACTGTAGTGGTGTAAAGGTAAAAAAAGGTATCCCCGTCACACGCCATGTAGACACTTGGGGGGGCTTGGAGTTAGAGACCCATGCTTTTCCTGACCTCAGCACTAGAATGCGGTGGTGTGGTCGGCACCACGCTCTGACCGCATTTTACCCCCAGGAAAGACCCGGTACTCAATTTTATAGGTGGCTGAGTGAATCTCAGGGCTGTTCTGGAAGTTTGGCAACGAGAAAAATCCCGTCACCACTTGGGATCGAATCCCGGACCTTCCAGTCCATAGCCAGCTGCTCTACCAACTGAGCTGCCCGGCCGCCCATTGTAGTGGTGTTTGTAGTAATAATAATAATAATAATAATAATAATAATAATAATAATAATAATAATAATAATAATAATAAAGGATACATTTGTCATACGAGGAGTAAAGACAAAACTTCAGTGACACAAAAGTGATTGTGTTTGTAATGATGGGACTAGGCCCAGTAAATACAGCCTACATGAAAATAATTTTACTATGCGCGCTTTGTCAAACACTTTTTCAAGCCAGAAAAATGGCAGTGAAATAGAGTTCGGTTATTTTCCGACATTTCTGAATGTTACTCAAATCGCAAGCAACTTGAAATTTTTTATTAAGAAATTTTATGTGTTGCGTAATCTTCATAGATTCGCGTTACTGACTACACGAAACAATTTATCGTATGTCATGTACGTGTATGTTGCAAGGGAGAGGGTATACCTTTTTTAAATCAAAGTATGCCAGGGAAAAATCTTGGGGTAGCATAACGCCTCTGGTTTTTTCCCCACTTCTCTCACTGCATGGATAATAGAGGTTCTACTGTATTAAAGTCAGCCCTTGGTTCAACAAACTCTGATTTAGCCATTTTGGAAACAACAGACCAAAATGCTGACAGAATCAATTCCCCTTGTTCTGGATAGTTCCCACTGTCATCTTTCAGAATGTTAAATCCTGCCTTGAGGACGCAAAGACTGATATGGTCGTGATTTCTGTTGAACTCACAACAATACTTCAGCCTTCTGACGTATCCATAAACAAACCATTTAAGAGACGTATATGTCAGTCATATTCTCAATAAATGGCAAGAGAAAATAATGAGTAAGCGCCCGATGGGAAAACTAAAAGCCCATCATTACACAAGACATGCAAATGGACTTTAAGTGCCTCGTGGTTAATTCCTCCTGCCATTGTGTTCTCAAAGTAAGCTGACAGATCTCAGGACGATGCCTGTTTCTCTGACTGGTTTACCACAGCCACAACAACAAACGAATCAGAGCCCAAGATGAGCAATGACAATGGCGATTTCGAAGGTAAGAATTTATATAAACAGTTTTAAAGGAAAGGAAGACTGAATTTTGATGAAAATCAATTGATTTTTTAATTTTTGTTTTAAACAAATCTACAATTGAGGACGTAGCTGCAATAAGGGCCCATACTGTTCTGAGATATATAGAGTTGAAATTTTTAAAAACAGTGCACGGCATATAAAATATATTAAAATAAACAGGTTTATCAGCACTACTGTTCAACATTTCTCAACGAAACTTTGTGGGTATAACAAAGAAACTACGGAGAATCGATTTATGCATTCTCCGGAAAAAGGGCCTATGGGCCCTTATTGCAGCTACGTCCTCAATTTTCCTCTTTCTAAAAAATATAAAGTTTCGCAATTTTGAAGATACCCTGACATCACAGCAGTCGTTTTTAAATCACCCACCTGGATTCGATATACCCACTTTTTTCTTCACTGTTTCCTCACATTTAATTTTCTCAACATTCTTTGCATGCAAAACATTCTCTGTGGAACAATTCTTAATCTACTGCTTTAAAATTTGGTACAGAAGTGCAAAAATATGTAATGAACAGAAATTACGCTGCTTTTCTGCAGCTAATAAGTTTAATATAGCACATAATAATTATTACTTTTTTGAATTTCGAAAATTATTTCTGTATAAAATTTTCGATTTAATGAAATTCAAAAAAATTCCTGAACAGTAATCGCTCATGTGACATTAAAAGTTAGCATAATTATGATATCTCCAAAACTTTTGGACCAAATTAAAAAAATATTTTGCACACCATTACATAACATATAAATGTGTGGTCTAAATTTCAAGAAAACTGAATCAGTAGTTAAGAACTTACAAAATTCAATCATCCATGCCTTTAAAAAACACGAAATTGTTAGTGAGTGCACGCACGCACAATTATTACTTTAATATATAGTGTACCATATATTTTTACTTCTCGTGTAATTTAAGCATTCATATTTTCAAGACGATTTTTTCCCCCAAAAAATTTACGAAAAATGAAAGTAAATACGGAATTAGTTATTAAATCACGTACACACAGTACTTTTATCACTAATTTGTTAATTTATTTTATCATTTTGCACTTACTAATACTTAGACAAATACGGATAATCAGTATCCTGTTTGTTGAATTTAGGGTTGACTACATATTTCTTTCCTACGTTAAAACACCCACATTTCATGTTATTTGTGCACTTGCAGTTTCACTCCTGTCATGTAATGTACGAAGGCCCACTTAGGTCTCTTTTGATTTTAAGAAAGTAATACTCTTTCAGACCGTTTCTCTCTTGTTCCCAAAGACTCTCTTACTTGTTACTGAAGCTAGCAGATGCATCTCTCTGTCCTTTCGCATATTAAATTGTACATAAAATAATAATGTAAATGAGTAACAAACTTCTAAATCACATTTTGCCAGAGTCAAAAAAAAAAAAAAAAAAAAAAACCTACATATTCAGTGCATATTCTTAACAATATATCTTCCTCATGAAATCACTTCTCGTAACCATCTTATTAGTAGGTTTCTTAGTCCCTTACATCTGTGGTAACTGATCAATAGGAGTTGCAAATTTGAAGTCCTCTGGAAACAGCCTTGCAGCATGAGGGTACATGAGTTTGTATGACTGACGAATTGTTACATCTGCCACTCCAGCAATATCTCCAATTTCTTTTTGGCTTCGTTTATCTTCAGAAGCCTATAATGAAAAACTCAATTTTATTAATCACGTATACAATCTTTACATTACAGTAAACCGTATTTTGATATGGTTATTACTACATAATGTGAGCATGTGAGTCATCAAAATACAGTATTATTGTTAATACAAAGAATATAAAATGGAAATTATGAAGTTTGAGATTAGAGTTCTTCTAAAGCAGACGTGGGCATCAGTAGTACATGTCAAACGGAGTCGAACGCAAGGACGTGATCTTCCTCCCTCCACACCCCTAGCTGGGATACCTGTCCGACCGGTTGAAGCACTGGCGGTCAGCAGTGGATTTCACTAAAAAAAATGTCGCTCATTAAGGAAGCTCCTGAAGTAAAAAAGTCCAAAAATATTATTTCCACAAAGAATGGAAAAATGAATTCTTTTGTTGCGAAGAAGGGGAAAGCGTTAGGTGCTTATCATGCTACAAAATTTTACTAGCACGTTGAGCGACATTATGAAAAGACTCGTTTTAATGGAACAAATTTTTTTATTTTATTTTTTATAATAATAGTAGTCCACACCTGTGGAGTAATGGTTAGCGCGTATGGCCGCGAAACCCCAAGTGCAAGTGCACAAATATGGCTGGTTTAGATGTATATAAGCTTAAACAACTTTGCAAAGTAAAATATTCACATCTTCGGAGTTTTGTTATGAAAATTGCTTCCATGTTTGGCTCAACCTTTATTTGTGAACAGTTTTTTTTCTCAGTTGGCCATTGTAAAATCCAAATCAAGGTCACGCATTTCGGACGAAAATTTATTCTATCAGCTCACAATTGCAATGTCTGACATAACTCCCAATTTTGAAACATTTGCTGATTTACGTGACGAAGAAGAATAAACGAATCCTTTCTTTTAAGGGCATGAGTCAATTGACGTAAATTGACAAAAACAACAAAGAACTACAGTAAGAAGTTTAAAAAATAGCCTAATTGTTGTTTTTCTGTTTCTTAGTAATCTGCTTGATATTTTGTTAAGAATCTATTTTTCCTTAGTTTCTTAATTTTATTTTGAAAGGATGCAAATTAGTGACTGATGCCCTTTCAAAACAAATAGGTTCAGATTATGGCATTACTTTTTAACTGTTGTGGAATTGTACGTTTTATATCATTTTATAAGGTTTTTACAGTAATTGTTTAAATTAGAAATACAGTTATCTTTCAGCTTTTTGTAAAATAGTTTGTATTTGTTTTGGAAAATTTGTTTTCTTTCATTGTCATTATTCATAAAAATAACATTCGTAGAAACCGTGTATCTTTTTGTCCTGCGTAATTACTTAACGTTCCGTGTTTGAATACTTCACGTGATCCACCGCTGAGTATTACGTTAACAGGTGATGCGTGTTGCAGCAGAGTAGCACGGCGCATCTCTTTAAATGCCCACGTCTGTTCTAAAGCATTACTGGAAACAAGATTATAAAGCAGCTGCTGCAGCTTGAACATATGTGAAGCCCAGGGTGAAGGTGTTGTTAGTAAGAGTGTGACACAACGATGGTTTCAGTTTCAATAATGGAGAATGACACATTGCAATTGTAATATTGTAAAATTTTTTACTTGTTCCAGATCTTAAAGCTTCATTGCCCATGTAAGGTCTATGGAATAAAATAAATGAAATGAAAAAAAAAAAAAAAAAACCACTGTTGTTTTCCAGCTAGAAATAATAATATACTGGGTTAAGAGATGACGCTGAATTTGAAAAACAAATTGTAAAATATTGTAAAAATTTGTAAAAATTGTAAAATTTTGACTTGTTCCACATCTTAAAGCTTCATTGCTCATGTAAGATCTATGGAATATAATAAATGAAATAAAATAAAAAAAAACTACTGTTGCTTTCCAGCTAGAAATAATAATATACTGGGTTAAGAGATGACGCTGAATTTGAAAAAAAAAATTGTAAAATATTGTAAAAACTTGTAAAAATTGTAATTGTAATATTGTAAAATTTTTTACTTGTTCCACATCTTAAAGTTTCATTGCCCATGTAAGATATATGGAATATAATAAATGAAATAAAATAAAAAAAAACTACTGTTGCTTTCCAGCTAGAAATAATAATGTACTGGGTTAAGAGATGACCCTGAATTTGAAAAAAAAAAAATTGTAAAATACTGTAAAAACTTGTAAAAATTGTAATTGTAATATTGTAAAAATTTTTACTTGTTCCACATCTTAAAGTTTCATTGCTCATGTAAGATATATGAAATATAATAAATGAAATAAAATAAAAAAAAACTACTGTTGCTTTCCAGCTAGAAATAATAATGTACTGGGTTAAGAGATGACCCTGAATTTGAAAAAAAAAAAAATTGTAAAATATTGTAAAAACTTGTAAAAATTGTAATTGTAATATTGTAAAAATTTTTACTTGTTCCACATCTTAAAGCTTCATTGCTCATGTAAGATCTATGGAATATAATATATGAAATGGAAAGAAAAGAAAAAAAAAAAAACTAATGTTGCTTTCCAGCTAGTAATAATAATATACTGGGTTAAGAGATGACGCTGAATTTGAAAAAAAATTGTAAAATATTGTAAAAATTTGTAAAAATTGTAATTGTAATATTGTAAATTTTTTTACTTTGTTCCACATCTTAAAGCTTCATTGCTCATGTAAGATCTATGGAATATAATAAATGAAATGAAAAAAAAAAATGAAACATTAAACATTATTTACAACATACTGGAAGATCTAAGGTATGGAATATTGACAATACATGGAGAGTTTTGGAAGAAAACACAAAAAAGTACCCATAGGTTGTCAGAAGAACTTAGTGCTTCAAAAGATACAATACATCATTACATAGAGTTACCAGATTTTGCAAAATAAAAAAAGGAGTAGCCTACATTATGTTCACTAACACACTTTTTGATGACAAAAAATGAAACACATTAGCTTACTTACTCGAAACAATACATACATGAAATAATTACTGTTGTATGTAAGTTATTTGTTGGTCATTTAGTTCATTTCTAAGTGTACTTTGATAATGATCTGGCATTTTGTAACATTTCGAGATCATTACTTACGAATTTATAAAAATCTTTATGCTCGACCATGCCGAAATGTAGTAATTATACACCTGGTAGCAGTCCTTTAATGCATGTCATTAAAGTACACCTACTCATTAAAGTACAGGTGTTTTCAGCCAATGACAACCAGCTTACAGGTGTTCAGCCAATAACAAGTCAGCTTTGTACCGTTATAAAACCACAAGTATCGAGTGTTCTCGGATATGCAATCGAAAGAAAATTAGCAAAAAGTCACAGAGGCTGGAAATCCAATACTGTCGCAGAAGGTTATGTTCTGTTACTATAATAATTAGCGTTAATTGTAAATAATTTTCAAATAAATTCAATTTGTCATCTCGTTTTTCAATGTCGAATTCAATAATCAAGGTTATATAAAGTTTAATGGGATTACATCAAGGTCAGTGACATTATTGTTCCTCGGAAAAAATCAATACTTTCGCGTCTGCGCACATCTCACAATTCACGACCCAGAATAAGGTCACTTCCGATCTTGTCAGATACAAATAAAATGTATACATCTGAATAATTTCAAGTTAGAAATATGGTCGAGCATAAAAAGTCGTATGAAACTCGCCTATAATGGTAATTAAGAAGCTCGTATGAAAATTATGAAACTCGCTTACGCTCGTTTTATAAACATCCATACTCGCTTCTTAATTACTATCATTATAGGCTCGTTGCATAATGTACTATTACAATTCACTGTTATCTGAAGTTCAGTTTTAATGAAATCTGCAGAACATCTGTTCCTGGTGTCATTCCACTTACTTTTCATTAATGAAAAAATTCTTTCCACGAATGCATTAGATCCACAGATGCTGAACAAAAAATCTACCACCTTACTCATGTTTGAGACATTATGTTCAGGCACAGATGCAAAAAATTAACCCACTTTTGAAACATCATCTCCTTTTTCTTCACAGTTTCACAAAGGTTATCCCAATAACTACAGAACTTTTCATAAATGTCATCAACATACATATGCTCACTTAATTTCAAAACTTCTACTTACTCACTTACTTACTTACTTACTTACAAATGACTTTTAAGAAACCCGCAGGTTCATTGCCGCTCTCACATAAGCCCGCCATCGGTCCCTATCCTGTGCAAGATTAATCCAGTCTCTATTCCACCCCCCTCAAATCCATTTTAATATTATCCTCCCATTTACGTCTCGGCCTCCCTAAAGGTCTTTTTCCCTCCGGTCTCCCAACTAACATTTCTGGATTCGCCCATACGTGCTACATGCCCTGCACATCTCAAACGTCTGGATTTAATGTTCCTAATTATGTCAGGTGAAGAATACAATGCGTGCAGTTCTGTGTTGTGTAACTTCATCCCTCTTAGCCCCAAATATTTTACTAAGAACGTTATTTTCAAACACCCTTAATCTCTGTTCCTCTCTCAAAGTGAGAGTCCAAGTTTCACAACCACACAGAACAACTGGTAATATAATTGTTTTATAAATTCTAACTTTCAGATTTTTTGACAGCAGACTAGACGACAAAAGCTTCTCAACCGAATAACAGGCATTTTCCATATTTATTCTGCGTTTAATTTCCTCCTGAGTGTCATTTATATTTGTTACTGTTGCTCCAAGATATTTCAATTTTTCCACCTCTTCAAAGGATAGATCTCCAATTTTTATATTTCCATTTCATACAATATTCTGGTCACGATACATAATCATATACTTTGTCTCTTTGGAATTTACTTCCAAACCTATTGCTTTACTTGCTTCAAGTAAAATTTCCGTCTTTTCCCTAATCGTTTGTGAATTTTCTCCTTCTACTGCTTTTTCAAAATCCTTAAACTCAATTTCCATATGCAAAGCAAAAATTCTAGAGAAGCATAATGATTGTTACCTGTGGCATCAAACTTCTTTTGCAAATAATCATATTGCTGTAGAAATTGTTGATATCTGCACTTATCTTATTTTGCATTGTTGGGTTAACTCATACATGAGTTGCTTTGCATTGCTGCCATAGAATATATCTTTCATTCTTTGTTGCAATTTTGTGAAGAGGATTTTCATTTTGTTTGAACGTTTCGACACTTAAGATCACACCTTTCCAATTGACTTCCAATGTTGCTTATGAAGTGAAAGTAAATTTCAGGTAAGCTGGCTTGCTCTGGGTCATCATTTAATCAGATAATAGCTTAGGGCAGGCATCAGTACTTTGGAAATAACTTTTAATTGCACCCCAGTTCTACCGTAGTCAAATTACAGTTGGAGTTACGGAGAGCCATCTGGTTGGCACATGTCTTAGAATCTCAGCCCATTGTAAATTCACAAATTCAAAGAATGACTGCAACTCTTGTTTTCTTTTAGCAGAGACTGAGAAATGATAGTAAACTTTTAAGATAATACTCTCCACATCAATATTCAACTTGTCTGCAGAAAATTTCATTGCACTGTGTATTATGTGATTAGAGCAATTAGCCTTCATGATAGTCTTATTTTTACTTGACTGGTACATTGAATGGGTTTGTCCGAAATTTACATTGGTATTGTCTGCACTATATGCAGACAATTGATTCACATTTAAGTTGTAACTTTTTAAACTCTGCAGCACCAAACCATTTAAGGCAACAGCGGTTTCATTAGCATTTTCCACAAAATCTACAAGTTTATTTTGCACTCACTTCAGAGGATCAAAATAACGAATACACACAAGAAACATTTTACGATTACATACATAACAACAGAAGTATAAAAAGCTGCACCACTACAAAATTCAGTAGACTACCACTCGTACAACATTAACTCGATTTAATAGAAACAGTAAGGAAAGATCAACATACAAAAGAAGAACTAAAACAGATAACGTTATGCACTATTACAGAGAGATACTCATCATGAGAATGGCTACACATCTATACAGATGGTTCATTAATAAGTAGAGGAACAAATGCCAGAGCTGGAGTACACTCATCTCTTTTTTTTCACACTATATAGTTGTAGGTGAAAACAAATCAAATTTTGATGCAGAAATTGAAGCAATACTTTTTGCCTTAGAGCAATTAATATGTAGATCGAAAATGTTTTACAATGCTGTCTTACTAGTCGACTCAAAAGCTACAATACAAGCTATAGCATCAAACAAATTACCCCTTACAAATAAAATTAATGAAATCCGAAAACTAATAAAAATACTAGAAAACTTACAGAAGAAAATACACTTCCAATGGATACCATCACACGTTGGCATAAGTGAGAATGAAATTGCTGATGAATTAGCAAAAAAAGGCACAAAACTGCATAGACAAAACAAAGTTTTGAGTATACACACATTAGGCATCAAAATTAAGGCCAAATCAGAAGCAGAAATACTCCATAAAATTGCTCAACAATCACAAGGGAAAAAATGGGCAGATATCGACAAACTTTGGAAAACATATAGCTTAAAGCCAAGACAAGAAGCTGTTGCCGCCTTCAGCTTGAACACCAGTCATGACTGCCTTGCAGCACATCTCTGCAAAATTGGAATCCTTAATACTGAAGAATTTTTTTTTTTTAGTAGGTTATTTTACGACGCTTTATCAACATCTTAGGTTATTTAGCGTCTGAATGAGATGAAGGTGATAATGAAGGTGAAATGAGTCCGGGGTCCAGCACCGAAAGTTACCCAGCATTTGCTCATATTGGGTTGAGGGAAAACCCCGGAAAAAACCTCAACCAGGTAACTTGCCCTGACTGGGAATCGAACCCGGGCCACCTGGTTTCGCGGCCAGATGCGCTGACCGTTACTCCACAGATGTGGACAATATACTGAAGAATGCCCCTTATGCAACTTACCAGGTTCATCTATGGGAAGAGAACACCTATTCACATGCACTGCACTCAACAAGAAAGCACAACAAAATAAAAACTTCTCTCAACTTTATTGGGAAGCAAGAAGCAAAATGAGTTAAATGATCTCAAATTGCGGCCATTAGAGAAGAAGAAGAACAACAACATTTTTACGATTGCTTCTATTTGATGCATCCATAGCAAGCAGAAAAGCATTCTGCAGTTTTTAGAATGTCAAAAACTTACTGACGCTTCTGGGTACAAGTACATTCTTCGCTAGTGCGTCCACATGAAAGTTTAAAAGCAATCACTGAATCTTTGAAAATATGCGATACTAACTTATTACAACAGTCTAGGCTTGAATAACTCAAGTTACATAACACACCAGGCTCAACTCACATGAGCTGCTTCTATTACATTTGTCTTTGTTTTTAAGGTTTACAAAAATAATTCGAGAGTTTATTTCCATTACCTAAACTCAATATTTCCTTTTCTTTGTGGCCATTGTACTGCGAAAGCTGTTTCAGGTCACTTTGTCCACCATGAGAAATACTAAAATACTTTCTGCATATAACACAAAATACCTGATTTTTATCTGGACCCAGTTTAACCTATGAAAACAGTTTTTCTCACTTCTTTAGATACACCTGAGGATGTGATTGTCAGCGTGAGGATTTCAATTTCTTCTCTGGAGGAGTCTTTGATGGATTATCTTTATTTTCATTCATTTTTAAATGTTTGTTGTGTGGATTACAATTACAATGGATTGCTTCTCTCACAATCACACGTGCACAACACAATTACGAAAATGGAACTGAAAATTAACAGCACAGGGCCAGAGACACACGTCTCATCTTATTTGTTTTGCAGTGTAAGTGTTACCAACATAATTCTGAATCAACAAAAGGCTGCTGAGAAAACTAGATTTTTATGCACGTTTTCTCGTTTATATTGGTTTCAAAGCAAATAATAAATAGAGGAATAATATCACTACCAAAAAAATGGAAGAATCTGGGAAAAACGGAGTATCTGGCATCCCTGTTACAATAAGACGCTTAGAAAATCAGACATGAGTTGTAGATCTGTACCTAATGAATTGACACCTGAACAGGCTCAACACAGAGTGGATATCTGTCATCAACTTATCGCTAATCCCATGAATGAGAGATTAGGAGGATTTTCACGTTATGAAAAATAGATATATTACCGCAACCCTAGCATCTCAAAACAGTGCTCGATTCCTGTTAGTCTGCCAAAGTCGCTGTTAAAAAGAATCGGCTCGACTTCAAAATAATATTGTGTGTCAAGTAGAATTCTGAAGGTGTGATTCATTGAGAATTTGTTCCAAATGGATATGTAATTGATGTGGATCTTTATTCTCAACATCTAGAATGAGTTCATAAAGTTTTCAAAGAGAGGTACCAAGCAATATCGTGGAGCAACAGTAACAAATATAAATGATATTTAGGAGGAAATTAAACGCAGAATAAGTGTGGGAAATGCCTGTTATTATTCGGTTGAGAAGCTTTTGTCGTCTAGTCTGCTGTCAAAAAATCTGAAAGTTAGAATTTATAAAACAATTATATTACCAGTTGTTCTGTATGGTTGTGAATCCTGGACTCTCACTTTGAGAGAGGAACAGAGATTAAGGGTGTTTGAGAATAAGGTTCTTAGGAAAATAATAATACAGTAACTGAAATAGAATTATTTTACAACAGGACAAGGTGAGATCCGATAATGCTCCAATAACCATGGAAAAAATGGAGAAATTGGAAAGAATCGAACTATTACCACAATGTATATAGCCCTGATCTTGCACCTTCAGATTACCATCTGTTTCGATCCATGGTCCACTTTCTGCATAGAAGAAATTTAAAAAACTTGGAAGCTGCTGAAATGAGTATCACTGAATTCTTTGCATCAAAACCAGAAACTGGTACCATCGCGGGATAACAAACCTTGCTGAAAGATGGCTCAAGAGCATAAAATCTAACGGCTGAAGATTAGATTAATTTCTGGTCACAACACACTCCATCTAAAATTCTGCTCCAAAATCGACATTACTTATGAGGCAGTATCTGTAATATTCAATAGATACCTTATGAAGTGACTAAACAGGAACTGACATCATGTTGCTGTCAGTAGAGACTTGGTTGCCACATAGTTAATTTATATTTCCACCGTCTTATATTCTTCACTTCCTTTTCATGTTGAAGCACTCGAGATTGCATGTTTCTTTTAATCACAGTGTTAGTAACACTTTTACACTCGCAGCAGCTATGATACAGAACACAAAAGCAACTAAATATAACACACGTGGCCTGGTGCCATAAGTTTGGCAACACTGTCCTGATGAAGAAGAGAATATAGTACCTCACAGGTTGGCATTGTATTGCCAGTTTGTTCCTAGCAGACGGATTTTTCTATTGTAAATGCCAGTAAAAAGTTACGTTCTCACTTGATGTTGTAACGTTATACAAGCTACCCCTTTAGTCCGGACTCATCCCTCACCTATAGAACTACTTCTTGTTTCATCGCTTTAAAACATGGAAACTAGTATAGCTACTGTGGTAAACCTGGAAATGGAAAAGTTAATAATGCTGTGAAATCAAGACTGTTGAAAATAGTATCTATCCAGTACCTTTGCTTCAACCATCTTCTCTCATTTTACAAACCTATGAATCTACAATTGGTTCTCCTCTGAGAATGGCAAAATTTTACAGGCCATACAGGAGAATGGAGAAAGTTACATAATGCAGAACTCCACACATTATATTCTTCACATAACATAATTAGGAACATTAAATCCAAACATTTGAGATGGGCAGGGCATGTAGCACATATGAGTGAATCCAAAAATGCATATAGAGTGTTAGTTGGAAGACCTGAGGGAAAAAGACCTTTGCACAGGCTGAGATGTAGATGGGAGGATAATATTAAAATGGATTTGAGGGAAGTGCGATATTATTGTAGGGACTGGATTAATCTTGCTGGGCTTATGTGAGTGCGGCAATGAACTTCCGAGTTCCTTAAAAGCCATTTGTAAGTAAGTATTGGAGGTTTAACAGGAGTAGTTTTAGCAAATTCATCAATAACTGATATTGTAATTTGTATTACATGACACTTATTACCAAGTACCCTATTTTTATGACATTTTGTCAATAAGAGCAGTATTTGCTATCATAAAAAAATCCGTCATGCAACACCCCATTAACAGCCAGGAACAACCAGTCAACTGCTGGCCTCACGTCCACATGCTTGTGCAGAATGGCAGTATTGTGTGATTACCATGATGATCCTCAAAACAGTTATAACTGGTTATATTTGCTATTATAGCAGGTTTTATTCACTGATATTCACTTTTTACAACCCCAACTATAAATCCAAAATGATTAAAAGTACAATTTGTAACAATTATATGCTCAATGTAGCTCAGTCGGCAGACTCACTGGTCTGCTGATCAGGAGCTGCGCTCAGACTTGGGTTGGATCCCCCGTTTGGTCTGATTGAATGGTTTCTTCTGAGGTTTTCCACAGCCATGGGACTGATGCCGGATGGTCTATGGCGAGTCCTCGGCCTCACTTCATTTCACCCCCTTTGATCTGATTACCTGGTTGGGTTTTTTCCGAGGTTTTCCCCAACCATAAGGTAAATGCCAGGTAATCTTTTGGCGAATCCTTGGCCTTCACCTCATCTCACTACATCTCGCCAAAATATTGTAAAAATTGTAATTGTAATTGTAATCTTGTAAAATTTTAACTTGTTTCATATCTTAAAGCTACATTGCTAATATAAGATCTATGGAATATAATAAATGAAATGAAAAAAAAAAAGAAGTAAATCTAATATTTTTTTCCTGAACACTTCCTTGATTTAGCTGGTATACCTCGACATTACTCAGGGTATCCTGATGCTTATACAGCCTCAAATGTACTATCAATTTCATTCACTGGAGTCCTAGCATTTATTTTCATTATATGAGAAAGAATAGGAACTAATCGACAAATTTTATTAACAACATGAACAAGAAATTAAACTGAATGGCTACAAAATCTACCACCAGCACAACACGTTTTGTTCTTTCCTGGTCTTCCTTTATACAGCATTCAGAAGAAAATTCTCTGATATTTTAAATAGTCTTAGGGCATTGGTGAATTATATATTGTATTCATAACACTCAGTAAGACCAAAACCATTATTTTTAGGGATAAATATATGCGTATGTGTACAAGAACTTGGGTGAGTAATGGTGTCCCGACTTTTTAATAATTCTGTATTTAAAATTCAAACTGCAACCAACCTGTGAAGCCATGTAGATTGCTGCTGCTGCTACAGAAATTGGTGAACGACCAGGTACAATGTCAAGTTCCACTGCTTTTCGGGCAATGTGAGTAGCTGCACGCTGGACCATATTAGGAAGACCTGTTGATTAATATAAAACAAAACTATAACTTTCGTATCTCTCTTTCGTACACAAAATTATATAAATTTCGATTTACGTGAGTACCTAAAAGAAAATTTGTACTAAGGTTTTACACCAGATTTTACACCACATGCAATATCTCTCTCTCTATCTCTCTCTCTCTTTTTTTTTTTTTTTTTTTTTTGTGTGAAATCCTGAGAAACTTCTCTACTGATTACACTGACACATATTTAATGCTACAACTCTAACTCTTAACAAGCGATTCATTCATTAGTTAAATGTAATACTGTCTATATTTCAAGTAAAAAGTTATTTACATTTTCAGAACAAGGCCTGTACCACAGGCCATTCATTCATTCAATCCATTGCTGTGGAGTAACGGTTAACATGCCTGACCATGAAATGAGTGAAATTGCGTTCAATTTCTGATTGGCACAAGTTGCTGGTTGAGATTTTTCCTCAGGATTTTCCCTTCAAGCCATTAAGAGCTGGGTAATTTTTGGTGCTGGACCCTTATAGCTTACCCGCGAATGGGGATATCGGGATGGAATGTAGAGGCAAAACACAGTTGCCACATAGGTCACTTGACGCTCAGATTTAAACGTGTGCATATTGTTTAAAATACACTATGGAGCCCACGCATTTTTTGTCCTTGTCTTCAGATAAAGGCAACAGTTACGCTGTCTCCCAGCCTCCCCCCTCATGCAACTTTCTCCACGCTTGCCAATCAGAACGCCAAACCTCACTGTCAAGCAGAAGTAGAAGTACAGTCTATTTCAAAGCGTCTTAAATTGTTACCGCTCTATGAACTGAAGCACAGTAGGAAAACTTTGCTGTCATATGAGACTGTACTGGTCTCCTCTCGTTACCGCCTCCTTTCACTACAGAACTGCCTCCAACTTCCCCTCTTGGCTCGCAGACTTAACTTGGTCGAGCTGTAAATCACTTCACTAGCATGATCACCTTCATCTCATTCGATAATAGATAACCATAGCAGTTGATGAAGCATCGTACAATCTTCTTAATGTATCCAGCTGTTTGCTGACTGACAACATAAAGTCCACTATAGTCCACTGTAGTCTATTCAGTTGTTGTTTTTCACGAGAAATGAGGGATGTTTTGATCGGTGTTCATTATAGATGCCTGTTGCTAGTAGCCAGAGTTGGGGTGTTGTCAATATATACTGCAAGGCTGTGTCTTCTGCAACTGGTACTCATGATTTTAATTTACTTCTTTTGTGGTTTATGGATGGACAGTATAGAAAAATGTGTTCCAGATCTTCATCATGATTATTATACCACAGACAAGTAGGATTATCAGAAATGTGAAATCGGTGTAGGTACAACTGTGTGACAATGTGACCTGTTCTGGCTCTTGTTAAAAATGTTTGAACACGTGTGGCCAAGTTTTGTACATTTCAAGTCACTTGGTTTCTTTTGTACAAACTAAAATTTTTCCTTTGTCAGAAGAGAGCCAATTGTTGATCCATAAGTTTGTAAAATGAGATTTTACTAAAGCAAAAGCACTGGATAGAGATATCATTTTAAAAGGTCTTGGTTGCAAATATGTTGCCTGTTTTGCAATATTATCGACTTTCTCGTTTCCAGGTATACCACAATGACTAGTTATCCATTGAAATGTTATTTCCTTTTGGAGTTTTTTAGTTTACTTAGTTGTTTCTGAAGTGGAATAATTCTATGTGCATATAGATTTGGTACATATTTAATTATATTAAATATAGTCCCCTTGGAGTCGGAAAGTATGCAAATAGATTTTTCAGAAAAATTACAATAAACGAATTTAAAAAAAAAAAAAATATTTATTTATTCATTCATAGTTTTCTGCCCAAGGGCAGGTCTTTCACTACAACCAAGCTTTCTTCAATCTTTCCTATTTTGCACCTTCCTCTTCATTTCCGCATACTGTCTATCATCTAATATCTTCTTCTGCCCTGAACTTTTCTCCTGTCCACCATTCCTTCCAATGCATCCTTCAGTAAGTAGTTTCTTCTCAACCAGTGACCCATCCAATTCCTTTTTCCTCTCCCTGATTAGTTACAGAATAATTATTCTTTTTTCATCCAACCTTTCTAGCACAGCTTCATTTCTTAATCTATCTGTCCATTTCACACACTCCATTCTTCTCCATATTCACATTTCAAATGTTTCCGGTCGTTTCTCTTCACTTCAACATAATCTCCATGTTTCTGCCCCATACAATGCCACACTTCAAACAAAGCACTTCACTATCTCTTCCTTAGTTTTTACCAGAGGTCCGCAGAAGATGCTCCTTTTTCTATTAAAAGCTTCCTTTACCATTGCTATCCTCCTTTTTGACTTCCTGGCAGCAGCTCATGACACTACTTATATATCTCCAAGTGTCTTAAGCTGACCACTTGTTCCACTGCCTCATTTTGAAATCGCAGATTCACGTTCTTTATTTCTCTTTTGATAAACATGGTCTTCGTCTTGTTTGCATTTGTCTTCATCCCATAGTGCTCACAACTGTCATTTAGCTCCAGTAGCATATCCTTTAGAATCATCTCTTCTGCTAACAATGTCATATCAGCAGCAAATCTTACGCACAATTTTCTTACTTTTACTTCAATCACTAATGAATAAAGCAGCAAATTCTTCCAACATTTTTAATAATAACAATGGATAAAATTTTACTTTAATCACTAGTGAATAAGACAGTGAATTCTTCCAAATTTCTTCCAACATTTTTAATAACAACAATGGATAAAATTTTACTTTAATCACTAGTGAATAAGACAGTGAATTCTTCCAAATTTCTTCCAACATTTTTAATAATAACAATGGATAAAATTTTACTTTAATCACTAGTGAATAAGACAGTGAATTCTTCCAAATTTCTTCCAACATTTTTAATAATAACAATGGATAAAATTTTACTTTAATCACTAGTGAATAAGACAGTGAATTCTTCCAAATTTCTTCCAACATTTTTAATAATAACAATGGATAAAATTTTACTTTAATCACTAGTGAATAAGACAGTGAATTCTTCCAAATTTCTTCCAACATTTTTAATAATAACAATGGATAAAATTTTACTTTAATCACTAGTGAATAAGACAGTGAATTCTTCCAAATTTCTTCCAACATTGTTAAGAATAAGAATGGACAAAATTTTACTTTAATCACTAGTGAATAAACAGAAAATTCTTTCAACATTTTTAACAAAAATAATCAATAAAATTTGACTTTAATCACTGAATATCAACATTTTAAGAAAGTTTTCAAGCACACAGCCGACATATGCACAATGAGACAGTAGTTTAAATGACATACAAAACAGGGGTTGCCTTTGTATTGGGACAGTAATTCTTGTGTACTTTCTGGTATAAAACTATAGGCCTATAATAAATAAAGTGCACCACTCTATTTAGATAATAAAGGAGCTGGAGTCTTGAATTGCATAAATCAAACACATAAAAATAATATTTTCTTCATCATCATCATATCCGTCATGTATTAGACCCAACAGGATCTGTTACGGTCTCATGCCAGCGCTTGCGTGGTCTTCCCAATTTCCTCTTTCTTCGTGGTACATAAGTAAGAATCTGTTTAGGCCATCTAGTGCGATCCATCCTTTCGACATGTTTTTTCCAATGAAGTCGATATTGTTGAACAAAATTAACTATTGGATCCATTTTTAGTTCCTGCAATATGTCCACATTTTTACGGTGTTCCAGCAAAGAGCATCCCGCTGTTCGTCGCATGAACCTCATTTCAGCTGTCGTCAGCCTTTGCTCATCAGCTTTTCTGATTGTCCATGCCTCGCTACTGTAAGTGAGGACCGGTCGAGCTAGTGTCTTATATACCTTTAGCCTTGTATGTTTCTGAACATGGGATGATTTGAAGACGGTGTTAATTACGCCAGTGATTTTTATAAATTTAGATATTTTGTTTGACATATCTTCATCAGTGATGTAAGAGAGGTTATAACCTAAATAGTTAAATGAATTAACACGTTCAAAGTATTATTTATCATGATCTTTCTTGGAATTGGGTTCTCTCCCGAAAATGCCATGACTTTCGTTTTCTCTTTTGAGATTTCCATATTGAAATCTGAGGCGATTATTTGCAAATTATAAATGGCTCTCTGTGAAGCATCCTCTGTTTGAGCGATAATAACCTGATCGTCGGCAAACATTAGTGTATCGAGAACTGTGTTTCGATTAATTTGAATTCCAGCATGATGACTTTGCCTCCAAATGTATAAAATATGGTTCATATATATAATAAACAACAGAGGGGAAAGACCGCACCCTTGTCTAACACCTTGGTTGATGGAAGTCCAGCTAGTAGTTCCGCGTTCAGTTCTTATGGCAATTTCATTTTGTTGATATAAATTATAAATGGAGAGAATGATTTGGTTTGGCACATTATCATAGCGTAAAATCTCTAAAAGTTTATTTCTATCAACTCTATCAAAAGCTTTTATGAAATCAATAAAAGCTAAGTGGGTTTGAATATTAAATTCTCTGTCCTTTTCAATTAAAATCTTCATGGTGAAATAGCTGTCACAATATGATCTTCCTTTTCGGAATCCATTCTGTTCTTCAGTGATTTTGTCTTCGTAAAGATGTGATTGTTTATTTCTGATTATGGCTGTATAGATCTTATATCCAGAATTGAGAAGACTTATACCCCTATAATTTGCACATAATTTTTTGTTTCCTTTCTTATAAATGGGTACTAGAATGGCTTTTTGCCAACTTTCTGGGGGTTTTGATCCTGCCCATATATTGTTTACGAAATATAAAAATCTATAGGTAAATTCTTCTCCAGCGTATTTAGAAAGCTCGAAATTTAAATTATCTTCGCCTGGGACTTTCCCGTTTTTTAAACGTTTATATACTTCAATGAGTTCATCATAAGTAATCATATCTGTTGTGTTGTTGTTGGAAGTCTTTAATGTAAGAGAGATGTTTTTGTGAAACCATATATTTTTAAAGTAATCAAGTAGAGATTCGTTAGGAATAGGGTTTATAACAACATTTTCTTTTATCTCCGAATTTATTTTCTTTAAATTTTGAAAGTTTTGGGTCTTGGTAATGGTAAATCTCTTTCTAATCTTGAGACGAAATCATTCCATTTCTCTCTGTGTCGCTAATATTTCCTTCAATATAATAATTCAATGCATATCGCAGCTTAGCAAGGCAATGTAATGCAAAATTTCGACAGACTGCTCTGCTATATCCACCATATACACTCACTGGCAAATTTATCCTATAATTTATTTTAAGTTATTGTGTCTGTATGTTATATATGAAGATCTAGTCACGAACACAACAACAGTGGAAGTGCTTTGTGAAAGCAACACAGAATCAACAAGCTCCATAATTCCAGATTGACTCACTGATTGATTGTATGTCATTTAATGTTGAAAATTTCCGGATTTTTAATTCATTTTTTTTATTTTACTTCTAATTGTTTTGATGTCACTTTATTAAAATCAGTAATCATGGTACAAAATAAGTTAACATATACTAGGGTTCATATACTTTTTGAAAAAAAAAAAAATATGCGACACTTTCGGTTTGAATAAACCAACCAAATTTTATTGAGTTTCTTATTCATGAACGTCGACAAATGGAAAAGAACATACATTAGGCCTAATTATAATTATAGAGTATAGCAATATTAAAATTCAACTTTAAACAATATTAAATCATTGAGTTTTTCCTGTGATATACTTATCTGATGAATGTATTTTCTCAAGAGAAGATTGATTATGTTGTACCAAGTTATGAAATTCCACACGGTCCTTATTAAAAAACTTTAACAATGCATATCGCTTTCACAGTTTCTACAGATAGACCTAACCTTCTTTTCTTTCGTCCTTAAGGAGTTCATCTGGGAAAACAGTTTTTCAATACTAGCATAGTTATTACCACGTCCTCTACTGGGTGTTCATTTCAAAGTGTGTCACGACGTCACTGTTGTGAGTCAGCGATTTGGAGCGAGTTTCAGCTTTTATGTCAGAGAAGTTGCCTATTAATCAAGGCGTTCAATCTGAACTTGAGAATGTGTACTGTATAACTTGAACGTCGTAGCAACAGTTGGCAGTCTGTAAAGTCTGTGTGCTACCATAACCTCTTTCAGTGGCGGCTGGTGGTTTGAAAATATGGTGGTGCACAATGGATATCGAAGAGGAGTTAAACATACTTTACTTTAAAGTTTAAAACCGTGTATACCTGAGGGGGGATACATATAAGGCTTATTTACGTGCAATTAATAAATAAAATGACTAAATACAAGTATACCTTTTTATACAGAAAGTCCAAAAGTGGAAGGGATCGTGGGCGGAGCTCTCTATATTGCGATTTACCCTCATGAAAAACATTTGAGCACAGAATCGTCATCAGAATGCTACCAAGTAACGAAGTGCAACATTTTCGTTCATAAAATTCAAATGCAGCTTTCGTAGGCTGTTGGGAGATAGCAGCACTTATTATCAGAACGACAACTCTTAGAACTTCAAAGCAAAATACAAGCTCCTTTATGTATTGTGCCGTTTGTGTGCATGTAGACTGAGAAAGTAATGTGCGAAATATGCGACTGTTCATTGCACAAGCCGAATGAATACATTTTTCATGCTTATTACTCCGGACAAATGTCTAGTTGAAACTGATACTTTCCCGGTGAATTTAGTTTCTTCTGCACTGACGTTGGTGTCCATGTCAGGGTGTGCGACAAACCGTTCTCAATGAGGAAAGCAGTAGACCACGCCTCTAACCCCCCGCCCCCGCATTAGCCGAACATCTCTATGAATTACCTTTCATAGGTTTCCAACATCTTTGCAAACCAAGAGGCTCGAAGGCTCCTGCAGACGTACAAAACAAGATGCCAGCTGCAGATAGTCATGAATGAAAATTGTAAAAAAAATATATATATATATTTTTAATAGTAACGAAGCCGGGAGATTAGAAACATTACTGGGGGGTGTACAAACCTGCAACCCCCTTGAGAAGCCGCCACTGACCTCTTTCGAACTGTGTTTTGCGTGGGCAAGTCGTATGCAGGGTGTTTGTTATCATCAGTTGCGTATGGCAACATTCCACAATACAAATCAAATGCTCCGTGTCCATGTTGACCGTCGAAGTTAATGTCAACAAATACGTAAGTAATCGTCTTAACCCTCTCCCCATATCCCGACAGTAAGAAAAAAACTCACCTCAGTACGTGTTTCCAAACAGTTCACATTCCTGCCACTCCAGGCATTACCATACATATCAGTAAGTACTCTTCAGAATGAACGCCGTACTTGCTAGGCAACTTCTCTGGCACATAGGTAATACACCTCTGCGGAAGTGTAAGAAGATTGAATTCTCTAGGCTCATCGACAAGCCACATGACGGCATACAGCGAGTCATGACACACTTTGAACTGAACAAGCAGTAGTTATACTTTTCTCGCGACATGACAGTATTGCCAATTGGTAAGACATTTTTATGAACCAGAGCTTTCGATTTCTTGGCAATTACATGTTAAAATATAAGAATAAGGATGTTAAACGCAAATCCACAAAATATAAGATAATTCTGTATCCCGAAGAAGTTTATCAGGATGCCAGGACACAACCTTATAATAAGGGACGATCCCATAAAATACCAGACATATACAAACCCTACATATACAGATACGAGGAGGATCCAGGAAATAACGACCGTTCGCGCATACCCGCTGCGCAGCTGACTCCCCCTCCTTGTTTGAAGGTCAACTAGCTTCCTTAACATGTGTTCTCATAATGTTGTGAGTACTGGTTGCAACAAGTCGCCATTGTGCATTTTGTGTTACTTCAAAATGAACGACGTGATTGATAATCCCGCCGACTGTGAGGTGAGGAGTGTGATTCGATTTTTGAATGCCCAACATTTGAAACCTGCAGAAATTTACCGGCAATTGAAAGAAGTGTATGGTGATACTGTAATGAATGAAAGAAATGTGAGAAAATGGTGCGAAATGTTCAACAATGGGCGAACAAATGTCCACGATGAAACTCGACCCAGACGCCCATCACTCATCACAGAAGACCTGAAGACTAAAGTGAACAACAGAATCTTGCAAGACAGGCGCACATCACTCGACGAATTGCATATTGCCTTTCCTGACATTTCTCGTTCTTTGCTTGGTGAAATTGTGTCGCAACATCTTGGCTACCACAAAATCTGTGCACGATGGGTTCCACGGCAACTGAGTGACCAACACAAAACTCAGAGAATGGCCTCAGCATTGACATTCTTGATGCGATATCACACAGATGGAGATGCCTTTCTTGATCAAATTGTGACTGGTGATGAGACCTGGGTGTCTCACAACACCCCAGAGACCAAGCGCCAATCACGTCAGTGGCATCATTCCTCATCACCCAAGAAACCGAGAAAATTCAAACAGACTCTCTCAACATAAAAAGTCATGGCTACTGTCTTTTGGGATCGCAAAGGTGTTCTTTTGCTGGATTTCATGTCAAAAGGCACTACGATCAATGCAAATCGTTATTGTGAGACTTTACGAAAACTACGCGAGCCATCCAAAACAAGAGGCAAGGAATGCTTTCGAGAGGAGTTGTGCTTCTTCACGACAACGCCCCGCCCGCACACTGCTGCTTCAACTCGAGAATTGCTGGATCAATTCGGTTGGGAAATCTTTGATCATCCGCCCTATAGTCCAGACCTTGCTCCTAGCGATTTTCACCTTTTCACTAAGCTGAAAGACTTTCTGGGTGGTAGCGTTTTGGAAGTGATGAAGAGTTGAAGAAGACAGTGAACACCTGGCTTAATGAACTGGCGGCAGAGGAGTATAACACAGGAATTCTAAAGCTAGTGAACAGATATGACAAATGTTTAAATGTAGGTGGTGATTATGTAGAGAAGTAAAGGAAGCTTCAGTTATGTAACAGACTTTGTTTTTTCAAATAAATATATATTTTTTAATTATTACAACAAAACGGTCGTTATTTCCTGGATCCCCCTCGTACATAACTTCTGTGGATTTTCACTGAATACAAACTGATTATCAGGGTACAGAACATATAATCCTGAATGGAAATGTTTTTGTATCAATGAAATGTAAACATTCTCACCAATAGCATACCAGGTGTTACCTCCTCTCTACCATTGTTAAAAGGAGCAAGAAATAGAAGTAAGAATTCTAACAATGAGTTAGATTCTATCTCTTAGCATTCCAAATGAGACGAATGTGATTAGATATGAACTAACTTGTGATCAGATAAGAATTAATTTAATTAACTCGCAATGAAACAAAACTGATCGTATAAATTTGCTAGTGAGTGTAGTTCTGATCTTGTGTAATTGAATTTACATCTATCGGTGTACAATGAGAGACTGATTACGAGGGCAGTGTTTCCCTGACACTGATAATTTGATTAACACTGATAAAGAAATTACTCAACTAGATCAATGGAGACTTTTAGAGGACACAGGCTTGATAAATGTTCAAGGAAAAGGGTACAGGACGTAGGCATTTTAAAATTTCATTTCCAATATTGCACAGCATTCAAGAGACAGAGAAGCTATTACTTTCAAAACAACTCATAAAAGTGTAGTTATACTTACCAAGATTGGAACAGAATCGTGACATGAAGTCCCCTGTTGTAATAAGATCCACACTAGTTTCAAGAGCTTTCAGAATCAACTTGAAACAACGTCCGATTTCTTTCTTGCTAATTTTACTAACAGCACATATTTCCTGTAAAAGCACCACAAAAGATATTTATAATCTCAGAAGTAAGATATTTAACATCAATTGAAAGGGCCTATACACTGATTAGAATCCACACCTAAAAATATTAATGGGCACTGCATTCGTTTAAAAAGCTGTATGCAGACAACAGTGTAGAAGAAACAATGGGATACACAGGAGGTGTGAGAATTAAGAAACCTTGGGTCACAGGGAAAATGTTGGAGAAGGTGGAAAAACATCAACATAGAAGAAGGTAGAAGAAACTACAGGAAACTAACCAACGAACTAAGAAGAGAAACTGATAAAGCAAAGGAAGACTGGATGAAAGAGAAATGTAAAGAAATAGAGGATCTAGAGAGAAAAGGAAGATATGATTTAAGTAAAATGCTGCTTCTTCTTCTTCCTCCTCCTCCTCTAGGCTTATCAGCTTGTTCCAGCAGATAAGGAACCGCTCTAGCTCTTTTTAGGTCTTCCAGGACTTCTTCTCCCTCTTGTCACTCCATCTCTTACTCTTCTTACTTACTTACAAATGGCTTTTAAGGAACCCGAAGGTTCAATGCCGCCCTCACATAAGCCCACCATTGGTCCCTATCCTGTGCAAGACCAATCCAGTCTCCATCATCATATCCCATCTCCCTCAAATCCATTTTAATATTATCCTTCCATCTACGTCTCAGCCTCCCCAAAGGTCTTTTTCCCTCCGGCCTCCCAACTAACACACTATATGCATTTCTGGATTCGCCCATACGTGCTACATGCCCTGGCCATCTCAAATGTCTGGATTTAATGTTCCTATTTATGTCAAGTGAAGAATACAATGCATGAAGTTCTGCGTTGTTTAACTTTCTCCATTCTCCTGTAACTTCATCCCTCTTAGCCCCAAATATTTTCCTAAGAATCTTATTCTCAAACACCCTTAAACACCCGAACTCACACTTTCAGAAGTCGAAATTGCGATAGAAAATCTGAAAAAGTACAAGTCTCCAGGTATCGATCTAATTCCAGCAGAATTAATACAAGAGGGTGGAAGGGCATTATCTAGCGAAATTTATAAACTTGCACTTGCTATTTGGGAAAAGGATATTGTACCAGAACAATGGAAGGAGTCCATAATTGTACCTATTTTTAAGAAGGGGGACAAACTAACTGTGGTAACTTTCGAGAAATATCACTTTTGTTGACGTCGTACAAAATTTTGTCCAATATTCTTGTGAGAAGATTAACTCCGTACGTAGATGAAATTATTGGGGATCATCAGTGTCGTTTTAGGCATAATAGATCGACTATTGATCAGATTTTTTGTATTCGACAGATATTGGAGAAAAAATGGGAGTATAAAGGCACAGTACATCAGTTATTCATAGATTTCAAAAAGGCAAATAACTCTTCTTACTAGTCGATTCAATGGCATGCGTTCAATATGTTTATTCCATTCATCCCTTCTTCTAGCAGTCCACTTCTCAAAAGGCTGAATATTGCAGATATTTCTAATTTCTGTATTTCGTACTCTATCCAATTTGATTTTACCTATCACATTTCTTAAAACTTTCATTTCTGTGACATTCATAATTTGTGTTGTTTTTTTTTGTGTCTGATCTAGTTTCCACAGCATAAGTCATGATTGGCCTCATCACTGTTTTATATACTGTGATTTTCGTTTCTCTTCCTAAATAATTATTTTTTCAGATGTAACTATTAAGATATCCTGAAACAGCTGCCTTATTAACTTGATCCCTCACTTCTTCCTTTAGGCCTAAATATCCAGCACTTGAAACATGGATATGGAGAAGAATGGAACGTATGAAGTGGACAGACAAAATAAGACATGAAGCTGTATTGGAAAGAGTGGGTGGAGAAAGAATGATGCTGAAACTGAGCAGGAAGAGGAAAAGGAATTGGTTGGGTCACTGGCTGAGATGAAACTGCCTAGTGAAGGATGCACTGGAAGTAATGGTGAACGGGAGAAGAGTTTGGGGCAGAAGAAGATATCAAACGGTAGATGACATTGAGATAAATGGACCATATGAGGAGACAAAGAGGAAGGCAGAAAATAGGAAAGACTGGAGAAAGCTGACTTTGCAGTGAAAGACCTGCCCTTGGGCAGAACACTGAATGAATGAATGTTATATACTAATCAGTTTAAATAAGTATGTTGTTAATACAGTCAAACTTCCATACAACAAAATCCGATAAAATAATAAATCTTGTTGCAAAGATAAATAAGATTTAGCCATCATTGCAATAATGGTCAAATTTTAAAGAAACCCTCATAGAATGATAAAAGAATGATAGTTTTTTTTTTCCAATTTACTTGATTTTCATGTTCAGTGTTTCACTTTTCACTTGGTATCACCCTCTTAAAGAAATTTACTCGTTATTTCGTCTACCCTCTTTCATACCCATGTTGACCGATCTTGGCATTCTGTACAAGGAATGTGTTACAACAGAACTCTACTTGCTTCAAGGACATGTGACCCTTAACAGGATTTGCCTTTATGGTTCCTGTCACTGTCTTCCTGGTCGCCAGACACCTGTCATATTCAAGTGTTTTTTTTTTTTTTCAAAGTTGGTTATTTAATGACGCTGTATCAACTACGAGGTTATTTAGCGTCGATGAGATTGGTGATAGCAAGATGGTATTTGGCGAGATGAGGCCGAGGATTCGCCATAGATTACCTGGCATTCAGCTTACGGTTGGGGAAAACCTCGGAAAAAACCCAACCAGATAATCAGCCCAAGAGGGGATCAAATCCGCGCCCGAGCACAACTTCAGACCGGCAGGCAAGTGCCTTAATCGACTGAGCCACACCGGTGACTTTCAAGTGTTAGTTGTTAGTGATGGCAGATATGACAGAAAAACAAATCAGTTTAATCCAAAGTCCCCTCAAATTGATGCACTGAAGCATTAAAATTTCTCTTTGTTCAGTACACGTACATTGTCATCAAAGGAGGTAATTTTTAGAAAACAATAGTTTTATAAGTGGCAAACAAAATATGATTTTGTACATACTGAGACCTGAAGAATCCAAAAATGGAGAAACAAGTACATGGTGCCATTAAAAAAAAAAAAACACTCAATGGCACACTCTTTATAAATGAAAAGCATAGTATTTGAAAACATGTTCAAAATATTCCTTCTTTGATACCCTACAACTTTTGTATACATAGTTTCTTCATAAAATTAGAAATAAAGTTACAAGCATTGTTCCATACTTTTTTACTCTTTTTACTCACTCTGTATGTTATAGGTGACCTAGTAACATGTAACTCACCTTAAATGTTCGCGGTACACCTTCTTGACGACATGCAATGTACAGACAGGCTGAAGCAATGGCGTCATTGGATCGACCTTTCAAGTTCTTGCCATCATGCACTTGCTTGAAAAGAATATTAGCACGATCCACAATTGTCTTTGGCAGATTTATACGATCAGCCATACTGGTGATCTCTCGGAATGCATTGATTAATGCTCTGTCTGAGCTGCTCATCTGGAAAGCAAGACATTTTTCCATTAAACACTCTTTAAACAGTTCCCGGCTTCTTTTCCCCTTAATGTTAAAATTTTATAACTCTCCAGTTACTGTAACGAAGGAACAGTTTTTCATGAACACTCTGTTCCTGGTTGACTCCAAAGCTGCAAAGCAAACAACTACAAACAAATTATTAGGAAGACCAATAGTAATAGCAATTAGAAATACAGTGTAATCATAAAGCCATACTGGGTTTTGAAAGATTATATAATTGCAATGAAATATAACAGAGATGTGAAACATCCACTAAATTAAAGAATAACTCTCTAAGTTATTGTACAATCGAACTTCAGTCAATACACAGTATTAATTTGGAGCATTATTATTTCAGAAAAGAAGCAATAAGTTATTATGAAATTACAACAGAAGATATCAATATACGTGTAGATTTAATTACTGTAATATGGGGTCAAAGACTAAATTTAATAAAATGTTTCTGTTTTTATTCGTAACGAATGAACAAATAAACACTTTCATTACTATATTTATTCTTTGATACAACGAAATAAAATATAGTAAAAATTCGTCCCTATTCACCCTCATATTGAATTCATTAGACATGGAGGATCACTGCTTCAATTTGGAATTTTACTTTTGTTCAATTCCTGCTGGCTAAATTCGAAAATTCCAGAACAGAAGTTTGACATACAGCAAAAGTTGTATCGTTGTTTGAAAAAAGAAATCGTAATGAAACCTCAAATTATAGAGGAATCGGCATGTTAAACATAATTTACAAAACATCTGCAGGGGTATTAAATAACAGATTTAAGGTCATCACAGAAAGATTACTGCTAGAAGAACAAAGTGGTTTTATAAAGTGAAAATCATGTAGTGATATAGTAATAAAGGTAAAAAGGTAAAGGTATCCCCGTAACATGCCATGAAGGCACTTGGGGGGCATGGAGGTAGAGCCCCATGCTTTCCATGACCTCGGCACTAGAATGAGGTGGTGTGGTCGGCACCACGCTCTGACCGCCTTTTACCCCCGGGAAAGATCCGGTACTCAATTTTATAGGAGGCTGAGTGAACCTCGGGGCCGTTCTGAAAGTTTGGCAACGAGAAAAAATCCTGTCACCACCTGGGATCGAACCCCGGACCTTCCAGTCCGTAGCCAGCTGCTCTACCAACTGAGCTACCCGGCCGCCCAGTGATATAGTAATATATATTTACTATGTGTCAGATAATACAGAAAAAAATTGAATTTAATAAACCAACCTACATGACATTCATTGACTTCAAAAAAGCCTTCAACAGAGTTCATAGAAATTGCCTGTGGAATATAATGGTAAAACCAGGATACCCAAATTCTTTAGTAAACTGCATAAAAAGTCTACATAGTGGAACATTTTTTTATACTTGACATCTTTAATTACACAGAGAAAACATTTTAATAATCAGGGTGTATGACAAGGATGTACTCTGTCACCCATTCTTTTTAATATTTATATAGATGATACCATTAGAAAATGGAAAGAAAAAACATCAATACGGATCCAAATTAGTAAGAAAGACTATATTAATATACTTCCGAATGTTAAAGATGTTGTACTAATGGAAAACTGAAGATAAACTACGAAAATCAATCCATCTCTTACATCTAACTAGAAAAGAATATGATCTTAGAATATTAATAAATAAAACATATATAATGACATTCCACGGAAAATATTCAATATGTATTAAGATTGTAATTTAAGATCCAATATTAGAACAAGTACAAGGATTCGATTACCTGGGAAGCTACAGTATTACTTTTAACAAAGACAATGATATAGGCCTAGGTCTCAAGCTACAGAGATATCAAAGGATGTATGAAATAATAAATAGAACTGAATATGAGAATTTGTAAATTTTAATGCAAATTTTAATATAAATTTGTTTGCAATTTTTTTTATTTTGGACTAAGTTTAAAACACTTTGTGTGCAATGACTGTAAATAGATAGAAATATAAATATAAGTAAAAAAAATGCAAGTCATTTAGCAATAAAGAGAATAAAAAAAAATACTACGCAATGCAAATAAATCAGATACACAAAATATTTTTATGTTTTACTCATTTCAAATCCTCACGAGTTTATGTTGTCACTGATTTGGAAACTTCAAACCTCTGACCTTGAAATCTAGCTATTTTGACTTATACTCTTACTCCCTGACATGAAAGATATTATGTCACAGGCGGCCATGACTTGTGTCTGCAGGATTATATAATGGGGAACACAACATGGATGTTGTGATACAAAAAAAAAAAACAAAAAGCACACGCGCGCGCGCACACACACACACGCACGCACGCACACACACACACGCACGCGCACACACACACACACACACACAAAGTTGAAGGCAGTAGTTGTGGGTGTACCATCTGCTTATTCTCTGTATGTCTCCTGTTTTTCACTCAAGTTCTTACTTTAAAAGCAAGTTCTACCCTTGTTTATTTTTTTTTTGGTAAATTTAAAGAAATACCATGAAACTATGCATGGTAGAGCAATCTTTGTTTATACATTAGTCTTTCACAATAATGGAATAAAATACACTCACTTGTTAGCGTTTTTGTGAATAACATTTTGGATAGGTACTTTATAATATTGGCCTAGAGCTTTTGTTAAAACTAGAATGATTGACATTCGTACCAGCAAATTGTGTACTGTGGAAATCGTTCGTTTTTTTATTTTTTAATTGGGTTATTTTACGACGCTGTATCAACATCTAGGTTATTTAGCGTCTGAATGATATGAAGGTGATAATGCCAGTGAAAGGAGTCCGAGGTCCAGCACCGGAAGTTACCCAGCATTTGCTCATATTGGATTGAGGGAAAACTCCGGAAAAAACCTCAACCAGGTAACTTGCCCCGACCGGGATTCGAACCCGGGCCACCTGGTTTCGCAGCCAGACGCGCTGACCGTTATTCTACAGGTGTGGACATGGAAATCGTATCCTCTTAAAAGATATAATGTGTAATTCATATTCAGAGTACATAAAGAAACTTTATAAGCAGAAATATTTAAATTGGATGCAGTTATGCAAAAGGAAACCAAAACACAAAATCACAACTTTTTACATAATGTTATCAAGGAGCAGGAAAGAATCATATATTATACAAAAATGACCCAACCCATATCCTAGTACACCTGTAGAAAAAAATCTGCTTCAAAATTTTGAAACAAAAGAAAAACTTCGAACTTAAAAATCTTAGTTTCCATTTTCTGTGAACAGGCCATAATTGTCTAGCAAAACATCTGCACCAAATAGGAATCCAGACCGATCCATTGTGTATGCTCTGCGATTTACAAGAAGAGATGGACAGGAAGCATATTGCATGCTGCATAGCTATAAGATCATCTAGTGGATGCGACTGATACTGGGAAGCAAGAGGTTTATGGATTATTGGGAACTAGACTATACCAAAATCCTGCCAACGGAAAGAAAGGAGAAAGAAAAAACTTTCTGTGGGTTGGATTCCTTTTACATAGCTACTGTCATCAGAAAGAAAAAAAACATTTCTGTGGATTGGATTCCTTTTACATATAACTACATTGAAGTGCTGCCATTGGAAAGAAGAACAAAAAAACTTTCTGTGGGTTGGATCCCTTTTACGCAACTACAATAAAAGCCCAAAATAGCGTGGTACAACTTACAGCAAATTCGTACTTAACGCGGGGAAAGTATGTCCCTCAGTAAAAAAAATAAAATATACAGTACTTTTAGTGGAAATAAATCTTAAAAAAATAAATTAATGTACACGATAATACTACATAGAGTGTTTCTCCAGTATAACATGCTGTCTCAGCAAGTATATGCACAGCCTTTAGTTGACAATGACTTTTTCTTCGGGGTTGTAAAACTGCATTCCAAGGGATTTTGCAGGCTTAACAGGAAACAATTTGCGCATTAACAAATCATGAACGCATTTTTATTTTAGTTTTCTGAAATCTTGTAAAGTAAAAGTTATAATGTACAGCTGTCAAAAAAAAAAGTGGCCGCACTCGTGAACAGCGAATATTTTCAAAGTCCACTTCGGGTCACGGCGATGTTACACGATGCATGTGCTTGTACAAGCAGTTCCGGAACTACGAAAGTGTTCCATATCTGCTCCTCGCAGACCAGCGGTAGAGTGCTTGTTTAATGATTCAAAGGTTCTGGGTTCGGGCCTTGTTCAAGTTTTCATTTTATTTTTTTAATCGTTCTTTAGCGATGTAAATGATATTCAAATTATCATTTATATCCTGTTAATGTTCTTGATGGATATCACGTTATTTATATTTTGTTATCGTGCTTTAGAGATATGAATAAAATTCAAGTTATCATTTTTATTCTGTTATCGTTTTATAACGATATGAATAACAATTATTATTATTGTATCTCCAATGGTGGTTAGCCCTATTTTACATATGTATGTTAGGGCTATAGTTTTATACACAAAAAAGATAAGCAAAAAGAGAAATAGAAAAGAAAATTAAATTAGCTTACGCGATGTAAACAAAACATAAACAATCCGTAAATTAGGCATTGCGATTGCAAAACAAATATCAGTTATCAATTTGAAACATACAAAAACATTAACAACACACATACGTAACACTTCTATAACACAAATATGCAGATTTCCGTACCATACATCATAAAATAATACACAATAGTCACACAAACACAATCAAACTATAATTACGACATTGCGACGACATCAAGCATCCCATAACTGACTCACATACATAACAAATCAAGCATCCGTTGCAACACATACACTTCAACATAGTAACCACACTTTTAAAAGTTACAAATATGGTTCCAAGAAGAATAAATAGGACACTGTTACTAATTACTATTCTTCTACAATTTCTTAAATACATCTGTAATAAATCTGTGAAATTCCGATATGAATAATATTCACGTTTTTTATATTGTTATCGTTCTTTAGCGATATAAATAATATTCAAGTTATCATTTATATTGTTTTCCTTCATTAGCATTATAAAATAATATTCAAGTTATTTATATTGTTATTGTTCTTTCGGAATATAAATAATCTGTATTTTATGTAGATAATTATTATAACACAAATAAACATCTTTCTTTGTAAAATAGGTTATTTTATTTAGATAATTAAATACGTATTATATAATATCTTATATTAATTAAACAAACCGATATTTATCATTTATATTGTGTTATCGTCCTTTAGTGATACTGTATAAATAATATTCAAGTTATTTATATTGTAATTATTCTTTAGCGACATAAATAACATAAATTTAATATTAGGTTTGGAAAAATCCAGTTGCATAATACTGCTATTAGTTTTTCTTTTTGTATTATTACATTATACTATCTTGAACCACAATAAAATGAAAAGGAGTAACGAGGAATTGAACCTGAGACGTTGACATCTAAATTCCGACGTTCGTCCGCTGAGCTACGAGGGCAAAAGTGTGGAAACATTTTCGGAAAAATTGGCCCAATCACACTCTAAGATTTTCTGATGATTCGTAGAAGCTAGTCCAGGATGCGGGGGGCAAAGGCTAATTGAGATTTCCCGATCTCTGATAGGGTCAAACATCCTGATAGAATTAATATTTAACCCTTGCCGTGACTTTCGGTGAAGTCCGGAGGGCCCAATTAGTCAAATCCACTCTCCTCATCTCCACGCTTGGGCCCCCTGGAATTTAATAAGATGCGAAAGAGATAGTGGTGTGCGGAAAGCAACGGGATGTTACCGCATTTAGGCCTATCCTTCCCAAGAAAAACTGCAAACATGAACAAAGGAAGCTTTTAATAGAAGAAAAGGATCTTCTGCGGACCTCTGGAAAAAGAACTAAGGAAGATACTAGTGAAGTGCTTTGTGTGGAGTGTGGCATTGTATGGGGAAGGAACATGGAAGTTACGACGAAATGAAGAGAAACGAATTGAAGCATTTGAAATGTGAATGTGGAGAAGAACGGTGCGTGTGAAGTGGACAGATAGAATAAGAAATAAAATTGTGTTTGTAAAAGTGAGTGAAGAAAGAATGATGCTGAAACTGATTAGAAAGATAAAAAGGTTGGGTCTCTGGTTGAAAAGAATAATAGACGACATTAGGATATGTGGATCATATGCGGAGACTAAGAGGAAGGCAGAAAATAGGAAAGATTGGAGATTGCTGGGTTTGCAATGAAAGACCTGCCCGTGGACAGAACACTTATGTATGTATGTTCAGAATGCCTGGAACATCGTGTCTAAAAACAGTCGCTATTTGCAAAGACTAGTCAATTCCTAGCCCACTCGACTGCAAGATGATCGAGATAAGAGGAAGATAGACTAAATATTGAATTGTGGCTTTTTGTTTTGTTTTTTGAACGCTTAATTGTTTGAATGTTTTAAGGCCGACGCCAGTAAATTTGTTTTGTTTATGCCACGAAAGATATTTTTATTGAGAATAAAATCTTTTTTCTTTCCATTTGCAGCCACAATATCATAATGATAAAGTCATGGCATAAAATATTAATGAACCTGATGTTAATTACTAAAATAATCGTAAAAGAGAAAGGAGCCATTATGTATAGTTTGTCTCTCTCAAAAACAGAACAAAAAAGAACATAAAAAGCACGTGGTTGTAGTCGAACGCAGGACCTCATGAATAAGAAGCCTGAACGCTACCATTATGCTATCGATAACACACAGAATACTTCAATTATAACTGTAGATAACAGGCAACGTGGTCCAACAACATGTAACATCGCCTGTCTCCGAATTCTAACGAAGATACCCGAAGGGAACATTGTTTCAGGAGAGCGGCCACTTTTTCTTTTGACAGCTGTACCATGTTTTATTCTGTCACATGTTCTGAGTGTTAAGTTGTTCAGTTTTAATCTGTGTCACACGTTCTGAGTCTTATTTTAATTAAACGTTAAGTGCAGCAATGTCTCAAAAATGAAAAACATATTCACTGAGCGAAAAGCTTAAAATAATTGACTGTGTAAAAAGCGGAGAAACAAAGGCAAACTTGTCACGGGAATGCGGCATTTCAGAAGGTACAAATTGATGGTGAAAATGAAGAAAACGACCATAAAGATGGCGGTGAAGAAAATGTTGTAGAAGAGGAAGACAATATTCCAAGTGTTACTGAAGTGATATTTCATCTAAATAATCTAGGCCTATTGTCTCTGTTGGAAAGGCAAAATGAACCAAACAGTGTTCGTCTCCTCCATTTTGCTAATATAAAACAATACGCAGAGAAGAAATGCAGTGATTTAGTCAGTCTAATAAAATTTACAGACTTTTTAAGTCAGTGTAAAATCAGGGAAAACAATACAATAACAAGTTTTATGGAACAAACTGCATAACTGGTGAGTAGTTTATATTACAGTACATATTACATTACTTAAATTCATGTATAGAGCTATAGTGCATTAAATTTCCTTAACACATGGACCTATAATCACTTCCGATATATCGCGATTCAGCCATAACGTGGGGGTTAAGTATGTCCCCCAACAATCGTGCTATATAGGGCTTTTACTGTATATTCAATTATGGTTTATAAAAGCTGATAATATTGTTTTAGTTTTGAAGTCTCATAAAATCTTCAAACTGATTCACTCCATACACCTTGTACAGCTGGTAGGTTATATCATGTGTAAATTTTAGAAGGCTGACAGAATATACTTTCTGCAAATTCAACTTGGCCACAGCCTCCAGAATAACTTGGCAATGACTAATGAGTTTAGGTTGTTACTGAAAAGTTCCTAATGTATATAAGTCGTCACGGCACTCCAAAGAACGGGCGCTCTTCCGAACAGGGGCAGCGGCATTTTCCCTAAGGTTAGAGCCCAGTTTAGGTGTGTGTATTAATCGGAAAAAATGTCGGTAATATCATAGAAGACGGGCGCTTGGTTGAAAATAGTAAGTATTACCAACTTTTTTATTTCAGAGTTAAATGTTAGTGATCTTTTAGTGACTTTTATATGTTAGTGCTAGGTTTTTTATACTAGGTGTCGCCATGATTTTCTTTTAATTTGAATAGTTATAGTTGTCATTTATTCTAGAATTTTCATTAATTTTGAAGGGATAATGATGTCAGTTGTTCTTGGTTGTTTGACGTGAGACGTGTTATGTTGTGTCTGATGACTAAAGCTATTGAAAATTTGTCATTTTATGATTCTTGTGATTTACTTTCGATTTGATTGGTTATAGCTGTTATTTGTTCTAGAATTTTCGTTAATTTTGAATAGATAATGACGTCAGTTGTTCTTGGTTGTTTGACGTGAGTGTTGTTATATTGTAGATTTGTCTGCATTTGTCGAATGCGCATCATCATGCTTACGAAAAGGCACTTTTCAGTGCCAATAATTTATTTTGTGTGCACAAGGTTGGAATTTTGAAGTAAGAGGGAAAGGAAGGAATCCGTGTTCTGAAATTTATCTATTAAATTTTGTGTCTATTTTGACTGCATTAGATTTAAGAAATACTTCATTAGATTATTTTTCAACTTATTAAAATTTTAACAATACTGTTAGGAAATTTTAAGTATCCAAATATGTTCAATAGTACCAAGCACTACGTTATTCAACTAGGATCTTTTTTATATTGAAATTATGACACAGTAGCCTTTTAAGTAGGCAGTAGTGTCGTTAAGCCAGAAGTGAAGTGAAGTGTCTATTTTGGTTTAGTTTTTTAGCTGGTGAATAAGGATTGTGTTGAATGTTGAGTAGAAAACTGTTTTTGTGTGGTTTAAAGGATTTATTTACTGAATTTTCTGTATAAGTTAAGGTGTAATAAGTGTTCGAAGAGAATTTGATTTAGTGTAAACACATGGTTCATTTGTGCAAAGTTAACTATATAACAAAGTGTTGGTTTAATTCTTTGTTGTCTGCATGGTTTAAGTTTAGATTACCTTAAAGCCTGTGTCATTTATACTGGAAGTGAAGTGGTTGTCGTTGAAGACATTGATGAGAACTGAATTTCATTTGATAAGGTAATAAATTATTATGTTTTGTTTTGTGTTTTAGTGATTTTTTAGGGTAAAGTGCGGACGAATACTGCCAGAAAAGTACTACCAACTATGAAGTTCGAATGCCACCAAACGCCAAAGAAATCAAACGTGAAAAATTAAATATATTTTCATTTTTTTGGGGGGCTTGTTCTTCTTTAAAAATATGAATGTATATTTGATTTTTCATCTTTGATTTTGTGATGTTTGGTGACATTTGGACTTCATAATTGGCAGAAAGTTTTTTGGTAGTTTTCGTCAGCCATGTTGGATTTTGCCCGTCTTCTAGGAAATTACCAAAATGTCATATAAACATCCGTTCTATTCTCAATATTTTCTAGCCCCTAATTTACGATTAATACACACACACATGAACTGGGCTCTAACCTTATACTCTTTTCGCTGTAAGAAAAATCCTAATGTAAACATAAGCACGTTGCTGTCATACCCGTGATTGGCTCCCAGCCGAAACACTCACATGACGCAGGAAAATATAGTTCGTATTTGGAAACCATAATCTTGTATTATTTTAAAATAAAAAATTGAATTCTAGTTGTTAAATACGATGAAACATATAACTTCACTCATATGTAAAACGCTATGTAAAAGAAAAGCTACTTTTATATTTTGTTATGTACTATGAACGCGGATGAATACCAAGAGTAATACCGAGGTAGTCTGTTCTTGTAATAAGCTGGCGTCAGTTGAGCTCGCATAGCTTTTGCATCCTCGGTGTGTGTGGTTATTAAACATAAGAGTGGAAACCCTCTCAAAAGCGGAGAAAAACAAATAGTCTTAAATGTATATAATAAGTTAAGTGAGTTTTAATTACAGTAATTATAAAGTAAATGTTTCCTAAGCAAACGAATACATAGTAGTGAGGTTAGGTCCACTTGACGAGTAACGGGAAATGTGTAACATGAAACAGAATGTACAACAGTAGGCGGGAACATGTACTGAGAATCTATGGCGCCAAACAGCGGCCAATGAAGCCTCACTTCAGTCACGTGCTATTGTTTATATTAGGATTTTTCTTACAGCGAAAAGATTATAGAGGAAATGCCGCTGCCCCTGTTCGGAAGTGCGCCCCAAAGAACTCATAATCCTGAGGAACCGGGGTGCCTCGGATTTATTATGACTTGTGTTGGGGAAGCCCATGGTCCAGGTAACAAAGAGGTTTTCTCTGGGAGCTCCAGTTCTCCTGTGGCATCCCAACAAATCTCCACCATAATCTCATCCCATCGCAGGTGTATCACAGACCAGTCTTCTATGGTGCACCCTAGGCAATGACTCTAGTCGGTAAATAGGTTTAAACAACTGGCTTCATATAGGTGAATGACGAACAGACAAGTTTCCGCCATTAGGGGAAAAAATTTATTGTATACTGTATTTAATTTTGATTTGCAATTTATCATACTACATTATGTGCCTTTTAAGAACATGTAACAATGTCAATTTTTTATTTTCCACCTTTGCTTATCTTAATGTTTTTGGGTTTATATTAACGTTTTCGATACTTAGTGTGTATCATCTTCAGATATGTATGTCATTATGTGTTGTGAAGACCTAGCCTCTTATTGTGTAGTGGGTTATTCACGTGCGTGTGACTTATCATGATTTCTTAATTTAGCTAAAATTACTAGTCTCAGCCATGTACCACACAGGAACACTCCGACATCAGTTATAATTACACGCACGGCTGTACTAGATATACGGACTCAACAAAAATATCTTGTATCATATACGTCTAAGTACTTATATACAGTAACAGCATCAATGATTTTCACAATAGTCAACATGAACAACAAAAATTAAAAAACAATAAGCCTACAAAAAAACTCCAACAACATACAATACCATACTACAGATAATCAGTGAAAGTGCGTCAGAAAGACAGTATTTTAACCAAGAACAGCAATAACAACCCAATTTTACGACACAACAGGCTAACACAGCCAATCATAAATATGATAAAAGTGTTATAGTGTTTACAGTGTTTTACAGTGTTTTTTATAGTGTATATTTTACTTGTTTATATTTATGTGTCACAATATTGGTTTTAACATAATTTCCTATTTACCTATGTGTGCTTTCAAAAGAAAGAATTTTAACAGAATCATAACAAGCAACCACACACTGCATCAAGTACATTTATAGTAATTTTAGCTAAATTAAGAAATCATGATAGGTCACACGCACGTGAATAACCCACTACACAATAAGAGGCTAGGTCTTCACAACACATATTGATATACATATCTGAAGATGATACACGCTAAGTATCGAAAACGTTAATATAAACCCAAAAACATTAAGATAAGCAAATGTGGAAAATAAAAAATTCACATTGTAAAACATTAAGCTTATCGGCATCTCCAAAATGAAACTAACATGTAACAATGTTCAACATACAGTACGTTGCCAAGGCAAGTACTTTCACAAGGCTTGTGTATCAGTACTACACGACTAACTAAATGTCGCTTTAAAATATTCACTACATATTTTCACAGCAAACTTTCTACCCTTATCTTGTCTTTTGTTTACGATACGCACGACTCGACTAGAATCCAAGTAAGTATACACACCTTATCTTTCTTTGGTAACACAATTGTAAAAAAAAAATACTGTAAATTATAGGCCTAATTTTCTTATTCAGGTAGAAATAGGTATGTTACCAAAGTAATAATGGTAATTTATTATGCATCCCTCCTTCAAGCATCCTATTGCCTAATGCTAAGAAAGTGTCTTGTTGCTGACAGTCTGTAGATATTACTACATAAATTTCAGCCAGAGTATGACAAACTGTTCCGAGTGTATTCATGCCAAGGATATAACAAACTCTTCCGGGTGTATTTATGAGTCTGTATTCATGTTGTTACTTACAGTCCTCCGGTTCTGGTATTTTGAAACTCCAAAACCATCAAAGGAAGCATCTCCACGTCCAGGTCCAATCATTGTTGACAGATCTGATCCATTGAGTAAAGGATTTTCGGGCCCACCAACACGAGATGGATCTGCCCCGGCTTTTTCATTGCTGAATGTTCGCCACTCAGAACCCACATCAATTACCCTGTAAAAAAAGAAAAAAAATACGTAGTGTCATCGTAAATTGCAGATACACGTAGGCCCTCAATTAAACATGTATATGTACGAATATATAATTTTTCAACCTGTCACCCACTACAAGTCCACACTCTGAACATATCTGATCACCAGCTCGGTAATCTTCGATCAGATGTGCATCCGGATGTGCATTGCAGCATATTTTGTTAGCATCGTATCTAAAAGAAAATATATACAAGACACAATCAACAATTAATATGCGGAGGAAGAGTTACAATTGCTAATTATAAAATTCTATCACATCTTAAGTTCTGTACACAAATTTTCAATTTGTATTTTATGTGAAAGTAATACAATATGTCCAAAAATTATAAATATAAACAAATACCTTGATGAACTCGCCATAATCCAGCTGTTGCAAATGATAATGAAACAAACAATTGAGCATCGAGTTGTCCAATGACGATTTCCAGGTTAGCCAACATTCGCCATGGTTATTGAAAAATGTAACATGGTTAAGTAATAAGCGGCCATTTTTTGTCAAATTTCGTTAAATAAAATTGCAACTACGTTTTCATGAATACGCATTTATTCACACCATAATATTTACCATATAATTTATTATATTTACATACCACACGTAAATATATGCTTAAGAAATTATTTATAAACGTATATAATGTATAATGGAAATTAAGCAAGAAACAAAACCAATTTTATCACAATTATTCCAATCCAAGCCTTCAAATTGCAGCGACAAAATAATGAACATAATCACACAATTCCTTTGCAATACAAAATACAATACTTAGTTTAAATTGCAAGCTTGACTTTATGCACAAACATGATTACAAATACATTACAACCATTGTCACATTAAGCTCATTGTGTGATTATGTTATACGTAATATCTATAGTTGCTAGTTTCAAAACTATTCCTCTGTATATACGGGATATAATTCCCATAAACTGCATTTTCTGTTACATTCTCCTTAACCATTCAATCTCAAATCAATGGAATGGTAAACGATTGTAAGCTAATTCAAAGCTACACAATCTTAATGATGTACCAGTACACATCTGGAATAATGCTTTGTTCATAATATACCGGTACAGTACAACATATCTACTTATGAATTTTATAATTGGTCTACAATTTATTCATTATAGATAGCCTTAGTAGTTCGGTCCAAATTATAATTTCAGAATTCAAAGAAGAAAATAAAAGTTATATTTTCATAGCACTTAATTATCCCCTATTACCACAAACAATGGAATTGCACTTAAAAAGAACCCTAAAAAAATAAAATTTATTTAGTATCTATAAAAGATCGACAAATAATAAAACCAAGCCATAAAGAGGCTACAATGTTCCTAAAATAACACGTGGCACAATAAAATGTTGCAAAGGATTTTGCATTAAAGTGTCAAGAAAGATCACTACAAATTATTATTAGAACGTTTGCAGTTAAGAATTTTATAATGTTGTCTACTTAACACTAGCATATCTAGCAATTTTCATTTACACTGAATCTGAATATCATATTACATAGCACCACTAGCACTGGTTGGTATTGAAACCTTTTGATTCACAGCCTCTGCTCTTGATCTAAGGTGGCTTAGTAAATCTTGTGCAAGTTCCTCCACTGTAGTATACCGACATTTCTGGAAACTGAAGATATCTAGTAGAAATCCCATTACTTGATCCTGAAAAATTAAATTAGATATCTATAATTATCTTAAGGAGAATTAAGGCTTGGTAACAGAGCCTAAAAATGAAATGATATACCGTACCTATGTCTTAAAAACAATTAAAACTAAGTAACATCCTGGAAATTAAATGATATACCTACCTCAGATCCTAAAAACTAAATTATATATTGGTATGTATATCTTGACAACACTTATGATTTGGTAACAGATAGAAATTTATACTGGTAGCCTATTTAATTTTTCGTACAGAATAAAAGTACCCATCAAAAGTTTTAAAGCTGTCAGAGTAGCAGGGCAATGACATTAATAGATTGCTTATGTCTTACTATACTGTTGCTCTGTTTGAACTAGCGGGAATGCGACCATTTAAAAATTTGGCAGTTACTTTCCCTCTGTATAAAAAATGAAGTATAGATCAAAGATGTCTGACTTCATATCCAAGAAGCCGGATTTTAAAGATAAATTAAATATTTAGTAAGGCCTTTCTCTGAATGAAAGTATATATACGGCACAAATGAATTTTGCTCCTGAAGGAGAGATTCTGGACAAAATATACTGAATTTCTCGCTGATGTCAAAATTAAATTTTGCTAAATATAATTTTTGTCTATCACATTACCAGAGGTATCTAATGGCAAACATGACAAGCAGTAACTCACTGTAAACGATTCTGTGGAAATTAATTTAATATCGGCTACTAGTATAAACACAATAAAGTAGAAAAAAAGAAAAAACTACGCACTAAAACGTACTAATAAAAACATTCTGAAAACCAAACAATCAAATTTACAATTCATATTGATTTTCAGATGAGCCATTATTACATATATACTTGTATCAAGTTTTAAAAATATCAATCTTTATAACTTACCATTCAATAAAAAAAAAAAAAACAAATGTTACAAATATAACTTATTTTTCATATTTATTGAATTATAAGCCATAAAGATTGATATTTTGAAAACCTGATACAAGAATATACAAACAATCAAAGTTGAGCTATGTACAATGACGGACCAATTCTTTTGAAATGTCAGGATCCTTTACTCCAAATTCTGTTAATGACGTTTCATATACAGCATAAGTTTCAAATTAGAGTGTGTTAATTGGACTTTTCACAGCATGGATCTTTAAAGTGCAGCTTTCGCAAAACTTTAAATTTTGAGGTGTTTCCCTTTTGAACTGGCCCGTCGATATGTGTATTAGTTTTTATATTTGTTATTATATGAAGTATAATGACAAGACATTGTGAAAATTATATTAAAGAAATTGCTCCTAAACTAAATTCAGCATGTTTTGCTATTAGATCTATGCAAGAGATAGTAAATATGAGTATCAATACCTTAAAAACAACATACAGTGAAACCTGCCTTTGCGGTCACTTCATCTAAATGGTCACCTGGCCAAAAGGCCAATTTTCTCTGGAACCAATTGCATTTTCCATAAGATCAATACAAATTCTCTCTTTATTTAGCGGCCACCTCATGCGCCGGCCAGTGGCTGGGGTCTATTGGGATTGGAACCTGACTATAACGGTCACTGTCCAACGAAAATCTTTTCACAGATACTGTCTGACCTATTTTTTCGATGGTTAGAGGACAATAGCTAAGTGTACAACAGTACTCCCTCCATATCTTGGGGTTAGTTGGTTACTGTTTTATGACTCTTTTGTCACTTTCCACTTCGACCCTGCACAGCCATAAATTCTTACTCGTTTCTAAAGGACTGAAACACGGACGTTTTCTATCGAAAATGTCACAGTATGCTTCAGGTCAATAGTTAACCATTCGAATTTTTTTTCTTTCCTCTTCTATCTTCCTCTATTTGGAACAGCTTTTACGAATTTTTCTTCTTTTCATTCAGTTGATTCAGAGAAACTGTGAAGTTAGTTTGAGAGAGAAATCATGCCTAACAATAAATCTAGAGTAGTATTAAGTTTAGAGGTGAGACGAAAAATAATTAAAGAAAGTGAGAAGGGAACATCTGCTAGAAAAATTGCAGAAATATTCGAATGTGGAAGGACACAAATAAACGGTATAATTAAGAATAAAGATGCAATATTAAAAGGATGGGAGAAAAATATGCGTGGTGGCCAAAAAAGGAAGAGAGAATCTGTGTTTGGCAATGTGAATGATTTCGTTTACAAATGATTCAAGTGTGCGAGGGCAAAGAAATTGCCAGCAAGTGGGCCTATGATTCAAGAGAAAGCTCTTGAAATTGCCAAAGAACTCAATGTAAGCAATTTTGTTGCTAGTAATGGGTGATTAGAGTGCTTTAGAAAACAGCATAACATTGCATTTCGTTCTGTCTGGTGAAGGAGGCGATATTGCAACCAATGTTATTGAAGAATGGAAAAAATAGACTACCTTCAATTCTTGCTGAATATGAACTCAGAGACATTTACAATGTTGACGAAATAGGTTTTTTTTTTTTCAGGGCCCTCCCCAGAAAAACTTTAAGTTTTAAGAAAAAAGAGTGTAAAGGGGGGAAGTTGGCAAGACAGAATAACCCTGTTCTTTTGTTGTAATGCTGCAGGAGAAAAAGAACCACTTTAATGATAGGGAAATCATTGAAACCGAGATGTCTGAAAAATGTTGATATGGACTTATTGGGGGTGAAGTGGACTGCCAACAATAAAGCTTGGATGACATCATCATTGTTTGAGAATTAGCAATGCGATTTCAATTCCAAGATTAAACGACAAAATCGCAATGTGATCCGTGAAATTGATGTTTCTTACCCCAAATACATCACACCTCCATTCCCTTGATCAAGGTATTATCCAGTCATTTAAACTGAGGTACCGCAAGCGAGTTTTGAAAAGGCTAGTTGCAAGAATGGAAGAGGCTGACATTAATATGCATGATTGTTGTACACGCACAGTACTAAAAAGTCAATGAAATTCAGTATTTTCATGCTGATTCATAAAAAACCGCAACCTTAATCAAGCGGCCACCTGATAAAATGGCCATTTTACAAGGTAACTTCAGATGGCCGCTTTAGACAGGTTTCACTGTAGTTTGTATGCTTCCACTCGGTAATGAGTTTTGGAATAATAGGTATTCTGGAGAATTTCCACAGATAGTAACAGTATATTCCTATTACAAAAAGGACTAATTAGAATAATAGTAAGTGCTAAATCTAGGGAATCGTGTAGGACCATTTTAAAAAAGCTACAAATAATGCCCATGGCTTGTCAGTATATTTCTTTTATTAATAATCTCCCTCGTATGTAATCATGAAAACTTTGTAACTAATTCAACAGTTCATAGTATAAATACACGTCAGAAAATGACTTTCATACTCCATCGGCAAGTCTATCGTGCTATCAAAAAGGAGTGCGTTATATAGCATTAAAATTTTAATAGCCTCCCTATGGATATAAAAAATGAAGCTCAAAACATAAGATTATTTAGGGCCAAATGAAAGAAGTACATAATTTTTCATGCCTTCTATTCTGTAGGTGAATTCATGACATTCAACAATGCTTCATGAATATTTCTGTGTTGTATTTATTGATACTAAAACTTTGTGTTGTACTAATAGACTATATTATAAAACTCTTCTGTATATATTTCAACTAGACTGTGACTATAATTAAAACTTCATAGTACTGTTAAGATTTTTTTTTTTCGTTTGACATGTTCCGTATTCTAGTTGCGAAGTGATGTACAAATATCTTGGAATGTAAATAAATACAATACAATACAACAGCAGAACTTCTCTTTTCCATGCAAGTATTTTTGTATCCAAACATTTCTTTTCCTGCACTTGTTGTATGTTGTTCATGCAACACTGTACAGATCTGGCCTTTTCTTTCCCAAGTATCAGTGAAATTATAAAAAATAAGAACAAAGACATTCAAGTGTGAAACTTCAGAATGATGGATATTTGGAGCGTCTATCATTATTTTTATGCAAATTCGAATAAAGTGGATTAAATTTTAGAAGGAAAATTCTCAGAGCTTTCCACAGAGAACAATTCGAGCAAAGTTCCAAACAGTTCTCGTAAAAGACCAGCAAACAACTACTACCTGCGTAAAAACTAAACAAGGGCCAATACAGTTATGTGCGTGCTAAAACTTTGTTTATTTTGGGGATATCCAGATACCTTTTCCGAAACTTACTGTGCAGAAAACATTTAAGCACTGGACTTTATTCTTAAGAAAATAGGGGTGGTGATAGATCCTCTAAAAATTTGAGACAAATAAAATGCAGTTAAAAGGTTCTTTTTCAAAACTATCCTAATCCGATGAGTTTATTGTCAAAACTGTCCTTTTCTCCAGTTTGCTACTGTAAAAAAGGTAAAGGTATCCCCATAACATGCCATGAAGACAGTTGGGGGGCATGGAGGTAGAGCCCCATGCTTTCCTTGACCTCAGCACTAGAATGAGGTGGTGTGGTCGGCACCACGCTCTGACCGCCTTTTACCCCCGGGAAGGACCCGGTACTCAATTTTATAGGAGGCTGAGTGAACCTCGGGGCCGTTCTGAAAGTTTGGCAACGAGAAAAAATCCTGTCACCACCTGGGATCGAACCCCGGACCTTCCAGTCCGTAGCCAGCTGCTCTACCAACTGAGCTACCCTTTTCCAAACTATTATTTGAAATAACTTTATAACTTTTAGAAGAATATTTATGAAACGCCTGGAAACCAATCATTTCATTGTAATTTTACACTAGAAGAAGGTTTCTTTCATTAAACACTTACATTTCTCGAGTTACAAGATTTTCACGTTCAGAAGAAAATCATCTGTGATGGATAAGGACAGTTCTGCAATCACTTGCTCATACATTTTAATAACTTTCAACTTGTACTGTTCGTTCAACTGTTGTCTATAATTCTTTATTTAAAATCTATTTATAATTTCATTCTTTACGTTATAAAGTTTTTATACGTACTTTAAAGAACTGACAGATGTCCTTCAAATTTTCATCTGGTCCTAGAAATCCCCATGCCATAAGAGGTGACATTTGTTCGGATATAGCATAAAAATGTGACATGAAACCATATGGAAACTTCAGCATGCGTCGTTTAGCCTTCAGCACTGACCAAACTGCAGTTGTCAAGGCCTGTAAATAAATCATAACAAACAGTTGACATTAATCACTTTGTTATTCGCAAACGTCCATTATAACAAATTCAGAAGAAAAAGTTCAGGTAGGTATAAATTTCCCGAACAAATCATCATATCTATTTTAATCTATTTTATGTAGTATAACTTGTGTAGTAAAAATATATAGGTCAATATTTTCATTCAGGGGTATAGCACGCAACAGATGAAGTTCGCTGGAAATTCTCTTTCTGTAAACATCTTATGACTGAACCAAAGCAGCAACTATGCACTGACCTTGAAGTGAATATTCAATTGATGCAGGGGACATGTGGAAGAATAGTGTGTTTTTAAGACAGAGTTTACCGCAAAGGAGCACGGGCTGACCTGTGCGACCCAGCCAGACAGTAGTGATGAGTAACTCGCTCTTGGACTCTTACTTACTTTTTGCAAGGGTAGGGTTACCATGAGAAGAAATTCTATAGGAGGACATGGAATCTAAAATAAGTGGACATTGCTGAAAAAAGGAGGACTTTTTAAAAATTGGTATGAACAAAATTAAAGATAAAAACAATGGCTCAACTTAGTTTTCTCACTAGTTGCTGGATCACTATTACATCTGTACCCTACTTATTGGTGGAGCCCACTTTGTGCACAAGAGCCTGAAGAGACAAATTTATATCTTGTAACAAATAACTATGGAACTGTTCACAGGACACGTCCTTGAAATTATATTTCGCCATGATGATACCTCTGACTGTCTTCGTTAGCATGCGATTTCGTTCTTTTGTCCATTGAGCAGATATTAGGGAAAATACTCTCTCTGCACTTCCATTGTGACTTGGGATAAATAAATAGAATTGACATATTTTTATGAGTTCTGAGAACGTTTCAGTGCTCGTAGAACTATTGGAATTGAAGAATTTGCACCAATCTTTATCTAAACTTAAATCTTTGTCCAAATTAACTTGATTGGCATATCTTTGTACATTGCAGAAATTGATAAAATAGCTTAGAATCATGAATAGTGACATTTTTAGAGTGTAAGAATTCAATGCATGTCAATAGGTCATCATATTTTATTTTTTATGTGCTCTAACTTCAACCATTGAAAGCAGTTAAATTCTTTCATATGTTTTCACCATTTGTTCAGATATTCTATGCATAATATCGCACATTATTCAATATTTATATTAATTCTCGTTGAAATGCGAAATGCCGGACATTTCAAATTTTTTTTTAAATGCCTGCCGGACAGGATAAAATGATTAAAAAAGAGAACATGTCCTCCTTTTCCCGGACGGATGGTAATCCTATGCAAGAGCCAAAATCCCTGAATCAAGCTGTAAATCGAAAAGGTAATATAAAAATCGAGCCGGCAGAGATGAGGTTCCTACGTTATGTTAGATAAACAAGGGAAAGCTCATATGCAGTCTACCCAGAACAAGACAGGCCTACAATAATACACGGGATATAGATACATACAGAACCAAAAGTGATACGCATATAACAGGAATAAATCTAAGCCCATAAAATAGATTATACTTTATCTATAAATATCTCAACTATATAATGAATAAATGTTGCACACATAAAGACAGTATTATTTATATAACAGCTTGTAAATTGTACTTTAATAAACATTACTTTTCTAATCTATGATATGTATTTTTTTTTACTAATTAAAAATAATTTGCAACTAAAACATGTAAAATAAACTAGAGAACTAGAACATTTTTTTTTTAAATAAAGACTTAAATATAACAATCGATTTAAAAGCACCTACTTTATGGATTTACATATAGAAAAGTAAATAACTAAAATATACAGTATATTGTTAAAATTTGTAATATTTACTGTTTCCTTGAATCCATTGGAGAGCCATCGATTCTGTACAACAGCTGTGACAGACGAAGGAGGAGATTCAAGATCTTCAAATGCATCCATTAGAATGTAGTCCAGAACAACATCGTAAAATGTCATTGATTTTACTCCTTTCAAGCTTAGCTCCTGTTCCATGCTGATCCAATTACTTTGCTCTTGGAGGAAATCCAACATATCTTCATAGGCAATAAGGAAATCTTTAGGATCCTGCAAAATAGCATTGTTTAATAACTAATAATAATCTCCTGTTTCTAGCACCTCTAGGCCTAATCTATATTTCAAAGAGACGTAAATAGAGTAGGCTATCATAGAATACTAAATGACAGTGTATAATAAGTTTTCCTAATAGCATTCGTAGACTACACTGCAACCTTAGATGCACTAAGGCTCTGCGTGTTGCATAACACCAGGCGATATTGAATAATGTCAAGGAAAAAATTGTTCCGGGGCCGGGTATCGATCCCGGGAACTTTGGCTGAACGCACCAATGCTCTTACCAACTGAGCTACCCAGGAACTTCACCCGACACCGTCTCAACTTTTCTCTTTATGTCCACATAACTCGAGTGGGCTGACAAGACGCCAGGAACCCACATCGAGCGCACACAAACTCTGTGGACTTGAAAATTTAGTTTTCTGTTAACGTACCAACAGTAAGGAATATACTACAAATCTAGCGTTCAGGTAAAGCTCCCTGTAAAGTAGACTTGGCTAATGTCTGCCTGAAAGCTAGACTTGTATAGTATACTCGTCATTGTTGGTACGTTAACAGAAAAACACAATTTCCAAGTCACACAGCAGCTCAGTTGGTAAGAGCGTTGGTGTGTTCAGCCAAAGTTACCGGGATCGATACCCGGGCCCTAAACAATTTTTCCCTTGACATTATTCAAGTCTCCTTTACAGGGAGCTCTACCTGAAAAGAAAATTTACTTATTTATTTACTTATTGATTTACTGATTTGTTTATTTACTCATTTATTTATTTACTTATTTGTTTATTTACTCATTTATTTATTTACTTACTTAGCTATTTATTTATTTACTTATTTATATACTTATTTGTTTATTTACTCATTTATTTACTTACTTACTTAGCTGTTTGTTTGTTTATTTATTTACGAACTCATTCATTCACTTGCTCAATCAGCCTCTAGCTGTCACTTTTCTTTCTAATCTCTGCAATTCGCAGTACAACAAATTTTTGTTTAGAAGTTGCTATGAATATTACCTTTTCAGCAAATATAATGAGGTCAGCCAACATTTGTCGCCCGGTATCTGCGAACCAGAGCCATGTGCCACTGTCTTTAAAAAGATACTGGAATGACAGTCGAATACAATGCAGTTTACCTAGGAACTCAATGTCAGAGCTGCAGTGCACCATCTGAGTGCGAAGACACCTGCGGAGTAGAAGAGAACATTTTATAGCCATTGTTATTATACGGTCATCTTAAGAAATTACAGGACTCACGATATAACTAAGTAATCGGTACAGAATCTCTGCAGTACTGTAGTCGTAAAATAACCTCATTTCATTTGTCACAGTTGTGTTACAAATAGTTGTGTTATATATTTTTTTCGGAACATTTTCCGTCTGTCCAAATAGTTGCTTTCTTCGTTCCCTTACTTACAGCCTCAAGAAATGCACATGTATTGCTCATACAATGTTCTAATAAAATTAGCATCAGCGCATCAAACGTAAAAACGACTAATCTTTGATATATTGGCTCCAAAACAACGTCATTGTCAAGTTTGTTTACCATAACATAGCATTCATACTGGTCAAGAAACAAACGCTGACGTGACGATATTCTGAGAACTTCAGTGATCTAAAATTGACACAATACAATGGGATTGATGTAATTATGTCTAACATTTAAAAATAATTAGTTACTGCTGATTGAGGGAAACATTAATATAATTATGTGGTTCGTGATTCCCAGACTTCGTATGTGCTCGTAGGTAGGCCTACACTCCCTACTTTATTTTTTACAAAGTATTCATGGCTCACCAAGTCAGTCACACATACCAATAGCTTAAAACAAGCTTTAAAAAATATAGTAGGCCTACTTGTAAATTTTCAGAAACGTTTATTATTGCATCATAAATTTGGCAAGGCCAATAAACTAAAAAAAATTGATCAAAGGAAAATTTTCAAGAATATTTACAGTGAAACCTCTCCTTACGGACACTCCTCATATACGGATAGATTTTTATGTTCCAACTGAAATAATACAGAAATAATGATAAATTTAACTCTCGTTTACGGACACTCTCGAACACGGACACGGACAGCTGTTTCACAGTCCCAAGCTTGCTTTACCTCCTGACTGCGGACAGAACTTGGATTTGAAGACCTAATGAGTTACAAAAATGGAAAATTTAGTACAGAAATTCCTTAACATGAAACATAACATAAGAGTCTCGGCTACCACTAGCCCAGACGCTACCCCTTGTTATCTGAAAGCGGGTGGATAAGCAAAGTCATAAAATTTAACCTGTCTGATGGGTCCAAGGTTTCCGTGATCGTGAAATTGTATTCGACACATGATAGGGTTAGTAGGATTAATCTCTTCACATCAATCAGTTGTTCTGTTTCCAGAGACATGGCACCTGAACGTAAAGGTTAAGTTGAAAACTGTAAATTACAGTACTGCATAACTGTAGATCTAGAATAAAATTGCACGGCACAGTACTGTATTTTCCTGTTTCGGTCTTATCTATTGTAGTTCAAAGTTGCAAAGAATTTACTGTAATACTGTATACTGTATTTATAATTAAACTACAGTAATACATCTCATTTAAAGCGTAAAGGGATATATAAAGCATATTATAAATTTACTGTTAGATTGGGGAGCCTCCCTCCCAATGAAGGACACCTCCCAGATGCGGACAGAAAATTTTCATCACTATGTGTCTGCTGATTAAGATCAACGCCTGACATTACAATCAGTTGAAACATGACCAAATAGACAATTGGACTGGCCAGGTCGCCAAGAAAGGAAGTTTCCTACTGTCTAGCAGTCAGTGCGAGCAAGAATTTCTTATATAGGGATGTGTGGATATTTCTCTGGTTGCTATGCAACAGCGAGTGTTTATATTTCTCATGTATTCATTAACTTTGTCCGACAAGCGCAAGGAAGTTTCGCAGAAAATTTTCCATCTTCCATAGTTCTTAGTCGTCCTAAGTGAACAATCTTGTTAGAAAATTGAGAGAATGGAAATGTACAAGATAAAAAGCGTAGGAGGAGGTACCATGTTTTGACTCAGGAAACCCTAAACGAGTAACTATAGGCATTAAAAACGGGATAAAAATAAGAAGCGTGCTTTGTGCTCCTTTTTCAGTTTCCTTTACATTTCATCACCATATTTTATTTTTTTATTTTGCTAATAATTGTAACAAAATATAAATAAACAGAAAACTTTAGCTCGCCCCTGAAAGAGTAGAACTCGTGTTCAGAGGCGGATTCCTGAATTGAAATTAAGAAGTAGACTATATAATACAATTTGTCTTATGTTTACCATGCAATAAGAATAGGCCTATATAAATTTAAATTTACAATCTTTCAATTTTTATAAAATCCATACATAACTTTTTAAATGTAACACTAGAACTATTAGAATTGACAAGATTAGGATATTTAAATATGAATTTGTTATATATTCTTGGGCCTAAATTACTACTATGATTAAATACTGTAGCAGTGTTGCATTTTGGTTCAAACAATCTTAAAGAATTCATACCTTTTATTTCATAACTATGCAATAGAATTCAAAATTATTTCGATTTTTATGTATTAATTTTATTAATACAATATAATAAATTTGTCTTATTTTAAGAACATTAAAGTCTAAAAACAATTTTTGAGATGGAAAATCAATAGGTTTATGAAGACATATTTTAATTATTTGCTTCTGTAATAAATAAAGTGGATTAAAATTAGATTTAAATAAGCTACCCCATCCTATAATTCCATACATAATTACCGATTGAAATAAAATTAAGCATATTGTGCGTAATGAACTTATTGACAAGCAATTCCTCAATAAAACAAAATAATATATTATTTTACGTAATTTATTACAAAGGTAATTAATGTGTTCGTTCCATTTTAAATGATTGTCAAAAATTATGCCTAAATATTTAACTACAAAGGACTTCTTAATAATCGGACATTTACACTATATGCAATTTAATAATTAATATAGATGTAGAAGATTTGTTACATTTTTCAGATAATGAGAATGGAATAATTGTGGTTTTATTTTCGTTTTATTTTTATTGAAACTCTTTGAATTAATGCTAATAAACATGTATATTACAGCGATAAATTCTATTTTCAGCGAAATACGAGCGATTTCAAAGAATATGTATGATACTGGACTTACCTCACCGGCCCTGTGAAGAATGCGAAAGGAATGTATCAACTGTTACTCCCTCCAAAGCTACTTGAAACACGTCCCTATTCGCCAGATTCCGAACTGATAACGTCCACAATACAAGCTTCATAAAAACATCAATGAATCACTATACCTGTATTAACCCCTGCAGTAGCTGAATGGTCAGACCTTTAGCCTGCCAATACCTCTTATTAGTTTCACTACATCCCCACTCCCAGCTTCCCCTGTGATGTTCCCCTCCGGCCAGGGAAGGTGAGGTGAGTCCCACACTGCACTGTAGTCTTTTTAAATTTCAATTTGAACTGATTTTTCAGATTTTATTTCGTTCTTCAGGACATGGCAGGAACTTAGTTTTTGTGGAGTATGGCACGCTGTGAAAAGCGCATGCGCAATAATGATCTTTTTTTTGTCTGCCATAGAGCACGTGCATCAAAGAGTATAACTGTGATGCTCTCTGACATGGACAGCGATATTGTTCCCGAGCAGGGGTAAAAGGAGACACCAACTGTTTATAATATTTCGACTGTTAATTTTTAAATTACAATATTAAGTTGTCGGTTGCCATTGAATTTAAACATGAACATCCATTCAGTGTTACATTGTTATAGCAAAATGGTTATCCTCAACGTATAACGTTCCATTTTTTCCTTCAATTTCATGGTTTTTGATTGTGTCTTTTTTTAATGCTATTTTTTTTTTCAAATAATTAATTCTATAAAATCCTATTCTTAAAACATGTTTGCTATAAATGCAAAAAAAATAAATAAATAATAATAATAACATAATTTTACACCTCTAAATACAACACTACGTGCAGAACTTTTCAAAGTGAAATTATGGATTACATTTTTATTTGTAATGTAATGAATAATGATAATTAATGGTAATGATGAGTAGCTTTCTAAGAGGTTCTTTTGCGACTTTTTGCGTGCCGCATGACGCAAGCCGGTAGAGCAGCTGTATGTAGTGAAAAATGCCGCTCAGTGGTAATATTATAAATCCGATGTAGTATATAAGTGCACTTACCTGTATGGAATGCCACCTTCCTCTAGTTTCTTTAGAGCTGACTGATACAAGGGTAGATTTTCAGAGTCTGGGAATATGTCAGCAAATTCTTCAAATTCCCTGAGATCCGCTACCTAAAATGTGATTAATGTTGTCATCAGTCATACATTATAAGAGTTTAATGGCTGTCTTGCTTTGTAAACTCAAGTATGTCTTTCAAAGAAAAGTGGTGCGTTAGATATTGTACATTTTTTCTTGTTTTCGGTAGAATGTTGTTGTTGTTTAGTCAACTGTCCGAAGACAGGTTGGAATATCATAACTGACACCAATAAAGAATCACTTGTGAGGCAAATAAGCCAGGAGATAATGGGGTAGGTCGGTAGAAGGAATCAAGAAATTAAATACACCGTTCAATGATGCTGTACACTGTTTAGAAGAAGAAAATAAATTGACTACTATTTTATTTTCTGACAATCATTGAATCATATTTTCTTGTTCAAAGATGGTGTACAAGTTGCTTGTAAAATATAAGTAAATGTAATTTAAAAGTGTCTGCCTACAAAATTCTTTATTTATTTATTTATTTATTTATTATTTTTTATTTAATGTCACAGGCTTAAGACCTTAGGACCTTTTCTTTCAACCTGCCAGATAACACATAGGCTACAAATACAAACAGTAACAGTAAATAATGCAAATTAATGAAAATCAACAAGATCAAAAGAGAACACTTCAAAATACTTATAGGCCTAATATAAATACAAGAAAAAAGAGAAAGAAGAACTAAGAGTAATAATAATAATAATAATAATAATAATAATAATAATAATAATAATAATAATAATCGTCGTCGTTATCATAATTGATCAGATTTTTTTGTATTCGACAGATATTGGAGAAAAATTATTTATTCATAGATTGCAAAAAGGCATATGACTCTGTTAAGAGGGAAATTTATATAACATTCTTACAGAAGGTGGTATTCCGAAGGAACTAGTTCGATTAATTAAAATGTGTCTCAGTAAAACGTATACCACAGTCCGTATAGGCCAATTTCTCTCGGATGCTTTTCCAATTCACTGCGGGCTAAAGCAAAGAGATGCACTATCACCTTCACTTTTTAACTTTGCTTTAGAGTATGCCATTAGGAAAGTCCAGGATAACACAGAGAGGGTTTGGAATTGAACGAATTACATCAGCTTCTTGTCTATGCGGATGACGTGAATATGTTAGGAGAAAATCCACAAACGATTAGGGAAAACAGGAATTTTACTTGAAGCAAGTAAACAGATAGGTTTGGAAGTAAATCTCGAAAAGACAAACTATATGATTATGTCCCGTGACCACAATTTTGTACGAAATGGAAATATAAAAACTGGAAATTTATCCTTCGAAGAGGTGGAAAAATTCAAATATTTTGGAGTAACAGCAACAAATATAAATGACAATCGGGAGGAAATTAAACGCAGAATAAATATGCGAAATCCCTATTATTATTCGGTTGAGAAGTTTTTGTCATGTCGTCTGCTGTCCAAAAATCTGACAGTTAGAATTTATAAAACAGTTCGGTTGTTCTGTATGTTTGTGAAACTTTGACATTTTACACGTCTTTCTATTCTTCCCCTTCTTGCGGGTCGGTAATTCAAAATTCACAAAGGGATTCTGTTATAATTTTAATGTCTGTCCAGAAGGTTTCAATGAAGCAATCCTACTATTGAACTATCCAGCGTCAAGCTATAAACATGTCATAGAAAACTTATATGAAGCTACCAAAGTAAAGCCAGACAGAAATAAATAAAAAGAGAGGAGAAAGACGCGAGGACATTGAAAGAGAAAAGGAAGAATAAATAAAATAAGATTTAGACGAGAAAGTAGGAAAGAACAATTCGATTAAAAATAACGTGTATTATATGACAAAGTGGAGAGCTAACTTATGAGAAAAAGGATACACAAAAATACTTTAATAAATAAAAACAGAAGATAGGTCTAAACCAGAAGATATGAAGTAGAAGAGTGACAATAATGTGAACTACAAAGTTACTAATTATAATAATTAGTAGATGAACATTTTCATATGTGAGATGAAGCGAATACGTTATTTTGTAGTTGTGCTATTTCCCTAAGTTCCGTCTCCTGCTTTTATGTTAAGCAATACCCATTTAAACAGGATTAAACCAGTTAGTTACAATTCCAGCTTTCTGACGCTCTGACGTAATAATATGTTGCATATATAACACGTCACGTGAAACAACTGACACCTCCCCTACTAGTTCTCGAAACAAGATCCCAGACTGTTGTACAATTTCCGTTTGTTGATTAGACCTACTAAAGGACTATTAATCGAACTCTGACACGGGTTATATGAATGTTTATACCCTAACATAGGCAATTAGTATGCTTAGGTAACATGATCACTAACTGGTTTCATCTGGACTCGGAGTGCATGACATTGTGTTTTGTAACAAGAAACTAACGTTCTCTATACATCATCTCACATAAGGTGGTCTCTAAAAAGAGGAACTAGGGACGTTACGATACTACATTATAAGCGATACTTGGTGTCAATACTGAATTAATATTCAGTATCGATACCTCTACAGTACCAAGTACTAGGTTAAATTGCCCACCTCAAAATTACCAGAGGAAAAATGGTCAAAAACAAAAATGTCCAGAGCAAAATGTCCAAGGGAAAAAGTCCAGTCATTCATTCATTCATTCATTCATTCATTCATTCATTCATTCATTCATTCATTCATTCATTCATTCATTCATTCATTCATTCATTCATTCATTCATTCATTATATTCCATAGATCTTACATGAGCAATGACGCTTTAAGATGTGGAACAAGTTAAAATTTTACAATATTACAATTACAATTTTTACAATATTTTACCATTTTTACAGTTTTACAATTTTGTAATTTTCTACAATTTTTTACAATTTTCTGCGATTTTTTACAATATTTTGGCGAGATGTAGTGAGATGAGGTGAGGTCCGAGGATTCGCCAAAAGATTACCCGGCATTTGCCTTTTGGTTGGGGAAAACCTCGGAAAAAACCCAACCTGGTAATCAGATCGAAGGAGTGAAATGAAGTGATGCCGAGGACTCGCCATAGACCATCCGGCTTCAGTCCCACGGCTGGGGAAACCTCGGAAGAAACCATTCAATGAGACCAAAGGGGGATCCAACCCAAGCTCGAACGCAGCTCCGGATCAGCAGCAAAAAATGTCTTCATACAAAAATGTCCACAACAAAATGTCCAGTACAAAAAAGTCCGCATTCAATTTGAAACATGTATATGCTGACTCTTCAAGGATATCAACGAACAAACAATGGTCGCTGCTCATCATGCGAGTGTTTGGAGGTTAATTCAAAACATCAAAGATGAACAACATGAGAACGAAATTCTCATACACCAAATTCGAGTAGGTCATCGAAATATTAGGCCTTCAGAAACCAACAACGGATAGAGGCAATCGTCAGGAGATATCATGAATACAAAGACAGGAATGATATAAAACGCTACCTTCGTGCAATATCTTATCACTTAAACATAAACAGAAGAGGAGGTCAAGATCAAGAGAAGGAATAACAAATTCGTTGTAAATTGGAGATTTCTGTGTGTTTATACGAACATAAAAAATTATGATCTCATATAGGACATTTTACATAAAAAAATTCGTTGTAAATTGGAGATTTCTGTGTGTTTATACGAACATAAAAAATTATGATCTCATATAGGACATTTTACATAAAAAAATTCGTTGTAAATTGGAGATTTCTGTGTGTTTATACGAACATAAAAAATTATGATCGCATACAGGACATTTTACATAAAAAAATTCGTTGTAAATTGGAGATTTCTGTGTGTTTATACGAACATAAAAAATTATACGAACATAAAAAATTATGATCTCATATAGGACTTTTACATAAAAAATTCGTTGTAAATTGGAGATTTCTGCGTGTTTATACGAACATAAAAAATTATGATCTCATATAGGACATTTTACATAAAAAATTCGTTGTAAATTGGAGATTACTGCGTGTTTATACGAACATAAAATTATGATCTCATATAGGACATTTTACATAAAAAATTCGTTGTAAGTTGGAGATTACTGCGTGTTTATACGAACATAAAAAATTATGATCTCATATAGGACATTTTACATAAAAAATTCGTTGTAAATTGGAGATTTCTGTATGTTTAACATAACATTAAGAATTATTATTTCATGAATAGGATATTTTACATTTGTGAACATTTAAATAAGTGGACATTTAATTCTATGGACGTTTATATAAGTGGATATTTAATTTTATGGACATTTATATAAGTGGACATTGTATTTGTGAACATTTAATTTTTATGGACATTTATGTAAGTGGAATTTTGCTAGTGGACATTTCTGCTTGCGGACATATTGAAATGGACATTTTAACCTCCAACCATCGATAGGTATCGATAAAGTTCATTAAAGAGAAATGCCATTATATTGGGCCCATTATCGGTGATGATGTCTGTATTTGGGGGGGGGGGGGTTCCTATGCCCCATTCATTGAATATTTCCAACATTATATTACTGAGATATTCATGAGTGTGCTTAGAGTCCATTTCCTTCACTGAAGCATTAGCAGATACAAAGTTTGTGTCTTCAAAAAAGTGCACAGTTACAGCCAGGGTCGTTGCGAGTCTGCATTTTAAATCTCGTAGTTGATACAGCGTCGTTAAATAACCAAGTAAAAAAACCATAATATTGTAATTTTTCTGTTATAACATCATGCGAAACACAGTCGAAAGCCTTACTTAAATCACAAATTGTAGCAGAACTAAGTTTATGGTCCTCAAAAGCTTCTAAAATATAACTAATAAAAGTAATAACAGCTTTGGTTGTATTAGAATTAAATCTGAATCCTTAAACTCTCCAGCAATACCCTTAGCATTTGCGCCGCTTTCTAGGCGTTGAACAGCATTTAATTGAACGTTTTGTGACATGATGCCTTGCCGGTATGCGAGGGCTTGGATTCTCGTCACAACAGACCACGTTGTACTGTTTTCTGCTTTCTTTAGACTCAGACGAATTCTACTAAATCGGCGGGGCAGTGTACTAATGGAACTTGGGGGATCTCACGGCAACACTAAAGACGACGAATACGTAGACTTAAAAATTGTTGTGCTGCGCATCACACAACTAAGGTCGGCTATGGACAACCCTGGTAGCTCTAATTCTGATTAGAGCATGGGCCCGGGTTCTGCGGAATGTGAGGCCGACACTTCAGCCCGACTTAGCAGTCACACGAGAGGTGTAATGCTCCAGAACGGACAAAGCAAGTGCATTAATGCCTCCAACCACGAGGGTCAAGATGAAAAGGACCCTGGATGTGAGGTAATTATATACGTTGCTTCAAAGCTGTGCTGTCCAGGTTCGATTAATGACCTCCTGCCTGTACACTTCAGTTTTATTGCATCGGTGTAAAAAAAACAGTACTTATAAGGGCATTACACAAACTTCTAACTGAAGTACCACCAAATTTTTCCATAGTGGCACGTTTCAGCATCAGTAGAATAATTCTGAATTGGGAGTCACGACATAATATTGTCAAAAGCGAGCACACCTATGAGTACTCTTTGCAAAGGATGACGTGAGTGATGTGGGAATCACAAAGGAACAAAAAAAAGAGATACGTAACAGAGCGGATCAATTCATTTACGATGGAATAAGGAAATTAAAAAAAAAGTCTAATCAATAATTGATTCACAACCCCATCATCTAACTCACAATGTGTTGTGACTGAGCAGATATAGACCTAAAATACTAATAATACTTTACTTACTTATGGCTTTTAAGGAACCCGGAGGTCCACACCTGCGAAGTAAGGGTTAGCGCTTCTGGCCGCGAAAACAGGTGACCCGGGTTCGACCCCCGGTCGGGGCAAGTTACTTGGTTGAGGTTTTTCCGGGTTTTTTTTCTCAACCCAATATGAGCAAATGCTGGGTAACTTTCGGTTTGGACCTCGGACTCATTTCACCGGCATTATCATCTTCATCTCATTCAGACGCTAAATAACCTAAGATATTGATAAATCGTAGTAAAATAACTTAGTAAAAAAAAGAACCCGGAGGTTCATTACCGCCCTCACATAAGCCCGCCATCGATTCCTGTCCTGAGTAAGGATAATCCAGTCTCTACAGTCATATCCCACCTCCCTCAAATCCATTTTAATATTAACCTACTATCTACGTCTCGGCCAACCCAAAGGTCTATTCCCCTCCGGTCTCCCAATCTATATGCATTTCTGGATTCGCCCATACGTGCTACATGCCTGCCCATCTCAAACGTTTGGATTTAATGTTCCTAATTAAGTTATGTCAGGTGAAGAATACAATGCGTGCAGTTCTGCATTGTGTAACTTTCTCCATTCTCCTGTAACTTCATCCCTCTTAGCCCCAAATATTTTCCTAAGCATCGTATTCTCAGACACCCTTAACCTTTGTTCCTCTCTCAAAGTGAGGGTCCAAGTTTCACAACTAAACAGAACAACCGGTAATATAACTGTTTTATAAATTCTAACTTTCAGCTTTTTTGAGACTACTACTACTACTACTAACTATTACTGCTATTACTACTACTAACCTAACTACTACTATTACTACTACTAACTACTACTACTGCTATTACTACTACTAACTACTACTACCACTGCTGAGTACTACCACTACTGTCTACTAACTACCACCACCACCACCACTACTAATACAACTACTACTACCACTACTATCACTACTACTACTACTACTACTACTACTACTACTACTACTACTGTATTACTACTACTAATAATAATACACATCATTACCATACATGTAGTAAATGTGATGTAGAGTCGAGCAATATGTCACAGAACGAATAGAAAGGGCACGCGATATTACAGTAACATCTGGAATGCCATGAGGTTCGCAACACGCTACACAACGAATATAAAAGGGATGCTCACTTGCAGGCGCAATTTATGACTTTAGTATTAATAAAAGACGTGTTTCCGATAATGTATTGACATAAAAAATCTATCCCATAATAGGAACAACTATTTTGAAAAAAAAAGTATACATATAAAAAGAGAGGAGAACGACAAGGATAATATTTATCACCTCCCTGTTCAACATCTACTTGGAGGATTTAGTGAAGAACTGTTTTCAGAACAATGGGAGGGGTGATAGTAGGAAGAAGAATAAAGTGCATAATTTTTGGTGATGATAGGGTTTTGTTAGCAGAAATGGAGATGATACTAAGGACCTTGGGGAAAAGAACTAAGGAAGAAACTAGTGAAGTGCTTTATGTGGAGTAGAACACTACATAGGGCACAAACATGGACATTATGACGAAGCGAAAAGAAACGACTATAAATATTTTAAATGTGAATATGGAGAAGAATGGAGCGTGTAAAATGGACATACAGAATAAGAAATAAAGCTTTCATAGAAAGAGTGGACGAAAAAATAATAATGCTAAGACTAATTAGGAAAAGAAAAATAAATTGGCAGAAGAAGATATCAGATGATAGATAACATTAAGATATATGGATCGTATGCGGAGACTAAGAGGAAGACGTAAAAAGAGGGATGCTTGTAGAATGCTGGGTTTGTAGCCAAAGACCTGTCTTCGGGCAGAAAACTGTGAATATATATGTATTCATACACATCAGCAGGGAACGGATTTATATGGACTAAAAATATATGAAATATGTAAATATATATGTAGTTATTTTTACCAAAATATGGAATTAAATATGGATTTTTACCAAAATATGAAATTAAATATGGACTTAAAATTATAAAAAAATGACTATGTACGTTAAATATTGGTACATTTTAATCAAACTAAACAAAAAATATAATGGACGTACCTTATCTTCCAATGTAGTTTCAACAAAACACAATTTTTATTGTCTGTTACCATAACAATAGGTTACAAACATTTCTTTCAAGTGCTGAAAAGTGAATCTTCTTCTATTGTCTCTGAGGATAGATTTATACTGACTAAAAGAGCGTTCGACGTCACAAGAAGTAACTGGTACATAATTCAATTTCACAATGTCTGCTGGGGATAAGTCCAAGTTAATCTTCACTGTTGATTCACCACTCATCACAGCAACAACCTTTTGTAGTTCTTCATATCCAGGGTTTTTTGAAAGTACAGTGTCCACCTTAGCTCTTACTGCATCTGCAACTTTACCTCTACCACGATTCAGTTGTTCCACAGTACTATTTATAATTTCAAAACTTTCAGATAGTGAAAGGTGCCTATTTTGGAGACTTTTGAGCGTTTTTATGATGCATGAAAATGTATGCTGAATGTGAGCTAAGTCATTCTTCACACTTATGTCACAGGTAACTGTTTTCGCAGTATCAATTGAGACTGCATCTTCAGAGTCCAATGCAAGGAGAACATTGTTAATAGAGTCTATATGTTCGGCATAATATTCAACTGCTTCTAGCCATGTACCCCATCTAGTTAAAATTGGCTTTGGTGGCAATGGAATTTCAGGGTACATTTCTTTCAACACGTTAACTCTACTGGGAGCTTTGAGAAATACTTTTTTCACTGATGAAATCAACAAATCTACTTTAGGGAAATTGTCTCTGACCACTTCTGCCACACGATGAAATGCATGCGCCACACAAGTAAAATGAGTCAATTTAGGATATACAACAGATAATGCTTGTCCAGCTTTGACCATATAAGGGGCAGCATCGCTAATAAAGAATAACACATTATCGTACATAATACCCTTTGGCCACAGGATACCCATAGCTTCGTTGAACAGTTTAACTATAGTTTTGTTATTGCACTTTTCTAGAACATCACAATGTAAAAGAATTCGTTCAGAATATTGTTCACTTAACAAACCGATAACTACATTACCAACAAGTCTACCTTCTTTGTCGGGAGTCTCATCAATGGAAACCCAAATTGAACTATCTTTAATTTCATCTCTTATCTTCTGTATTGTCTCATCGTAGATGGATGGAGCATACGTCTTCCTAAGTGTTGACTCATCCGGGATTGTATGTTGAGTATATTTTTCAAGGAATTCCCTGAAGACCTTATTCTTTAGTTTGTAGAGAGGAATATCAGCAGAGATGAGAGAACGGCACAGGTCGATGTTAAACTCAGATCTTACATTCGATGTTGTTGGTTGTGTTAAAAACAATTGTCTCTGCTTGGAATTTAGTTGTTTGTTGGCCTGATGTTTACTAGTTGTAATGTGTTGTTGCACCAGGAACTTTTGTGTAGATGATACTGCACACTGACACAAATTACAAAATAATATTTTATTGTCAGTTGATAAACCATCTTCTTTAAATTCTGAAATGTAACTTGTTAGTTTTGATTTTAAATTGACTGAATGACGTACTTTTGGCATATTTACCGTCTTTATAGTATGATTTACAAAACTGAACCTATGTGTACTCTGACTGGCATTTAACTGTTGAGCTGCACAACTGAAGTCTGTTAAAAATTTTAAATTAAATTAATACAGTTTTGTAACTTACTTTCCCATTGTTGATAGGACTGCTAATTTTCAAATAACTCTGATGTTAAAGGGATTACTGAACATGTGTTTAAATCTCTATTGTTGAAATGTATTTTTAAAAGTTAATGCAATTTTGTTTTGTTTTATTGTTAAACCTAATATAATATGGACTGTTTTATATGAAATATGGAAAATATATGGAAATTAACGAAAATATGTACTAAACTCTAAAATATGGAAAAATATGGAAAATAAAAGTAGGATTTTTCAACCCTACACATTGTGAAACATAAAGATAATGCAAAATATAAATTATATTAGCTTTATAAGTAAATATGTATTTACATATAAATCCTTTCCCTGCACATCAGTAATTAGTATGCATGCATGTATGGAACGTTAATTGTTTTAAATCTATTTACAGACCCAGAAACAAAATCTGGGCCACCTAATTTTACTAAGTTCCAGATGCAATGCATTGCGCATGTGTAGCAAACAAGAGCACCTAAATGTGTGCTACTTGTGGGCAGTCTTGCGAAGCTTGTTGCCTACATAGAGGAGGACTGCTACCAAGACTCTGCCCATTTTTTAATTCCGTATCTGTACATATCATTTTTCGCAGGAAGAACGAAATTTACCAAATGCAAACCTACCATTCAAAAGCATTTATTATGTTTTATATTCCATAAAATAAAATACTAAAAATAATTTTAGACTAATATGGGCAATAATGTTGTGAAACTTCAACTAAGGCTTTCATTATTCTGTTGCAAGCACGTAGTTGTGATTTAATGCAAAATATCGTCAAAATATTTAGATTGTTAAAGTAGGGAAATTACTGAGAATTGGGCTAATGTTCATATGAACGTTGTTTACTTCAAAATGCAAAAAAATAATTAATATCTAACAGCATAAAATTACACGAATTTAAGATGTTGTCTAAGAGCTGATGTTAGTTAGCAATCTAGACCATTCATAGGTTTCTTGAAGAGAGACTCCCCGTTCTCTCAGAGAAAGTACCATTGGTATCACGGCTTCGCTTGTGGTATCAACAGGATGGTCACCCTGCCACAGGATTGGCCTCCACGATCGCCTGGTTTGGCTCCAATGGACGTCTTCTTACGGGGTTATGTAAAGGACCGTGTTTATCAGGACATTCCAGTGTTAAATACATAGAATCAGTATCACATTTTGCTCAGAAAATCCAAGAACGCTTTCTCGCGTTCGTGAAATCTTCGTGAGACGGATAACCTTCTGTACTGAGAAGCAGGGTGGATATTTTGAACATTTGATATAAATAAATACAAAAACAAATAGGTACCGTCCATAGAAAACATGTCTACATAAAATCAAATCTACCAACTTGTGTTCCTCTTTACTTTCCGAGTTTCTGAAAACTATTATCTTTCTACATATTCGTTAGTTGTAAACAAAAAAAAAATATTTATTTATGACCGGCGTAGCTCAGTTGGCTAAGACGCTTGCCTCTCGATCGGGTGTTGCCCTCGGGCGCGGGTTCGATTCCCGCTTGGGCTGATTATCTGGTTGAGTTTTTTCCAAATGTTTTCCCTAACCGTTACGCAAATGTCAGGTAATCTATGGCGAAACTTCAGCCTCGCCTCGCCAAATACCATCTCGCTCTCACCAATTCCGTCGACGCTAAATAATCTCGTAGTTGATACAACGTCGTCAAATAACCAAGCAAAAAAATAATATGTATGCTATGTTATGAAAGTGAACTGCACAACCATAAATTAAATAACTTATTCAATTTGTCCCGCTTCAAACCGTTATTGGTAGAAGCACATTGTTCAAACGCCCAGCATATTAGGCAACCCAACTTACTAGTATATATCAGTGATTCAACCGGTACAAGTCGTGTAGTACTAATATTATAAAACTAATATCAATTTTAGAACACACGAAAGAGTCAGTATTTAAAAACGTAGGCCTATATACGACCTCCAAGTTGATGCGCCCTGGGCAGCGCTTTGAGAATAATTCATTATGTTTTATACTCGCATTCTGTGGAATCTATACTAATAATAAATCTGTAGCCGAAATTTTTGTGTTAATTTTCGATTTTCCAAAAATAATTGGTCCTAACATATATAATTAACCACCCTGAAACCGAAAATCGCTTTTTTTTTTAATTTTTGTTTGTATGTCTGTCTGTCTGTCTGTATGTTTGTTACCTTTTCACGCGATAATGGCTGAACGGATTTCGATGAAAATTGGAATATAAATTAAGTTCGTTGTAACTTAGATTTTAGGCTATATGGCATTCAAAATACATTATTTAAAAGGGGGGTTATAAGGGGGCCTGAATTAAATGAATCGAAATATCTCGCTTATTATTGATTTTTGTGAAAACTGTTACATAACAAAAGTTTCTTTAAAAATAATTTGCGATAAGTTTTATTCCTTGAAAAATTTTGATAGGACTGATATTTAATGAGATAAATGAGTTTTAAAATTAAAATAACTGCCATCTAAGGCCGTGTAATGAATTAAAAAACAAATGACTTCGTCTATAAGGGGCCTTGGACTGCAACAATCGAAAGCTATGAAAGATAGCCTACAGAAGCTAAATTAACCGATTTGTATAATTAATTATTATTTCACCATTGGAAAGTGTAGTTTCTCTAGATGGACATAATGCTATAATGTTATTACAGTAACTTCTGATATAATATAATATAATATAATATAATATAATATAATATAATATAATATAATATAATATAATATAATATAATATAATATAATATAATATAATATAATATAATATAATATAATATAATATAATATAATATAATATAATTTAAGTTATTTGAAGGGTTCAGAACCATAGTGGGCCAAGCGCCATTTACTGAATACGAAGGAAACAAGGGTTAAAATTAAGTTATTACCATAATTCAATGGAAACCTATAACAAGTAAAATAAAATATACACATTAAATCTAAATGATGTCAATCTTCATTAAACTACGAGTATGATTGCATGTAGTAAAAATTAAGAAACATGTTAAAGGAATTGTCATTGCACCAAATGAGTGTCTCTGGACCAAAATGATCGCATTTTAATTATTTGGATGCAATTTAAATTAAGTAACATATTAAACGATTTATCCTTCTATCAAACACGAATGTTCCCTGGATCAAATGTCCTATTTTAATTATGTAATTACTTTATATTTATTTCTAACGGGTGCAGCGGAGCGCACGGGTACGGCTAGTAAAAGAATAAAAATCATTTTCGGACTAATATCCACAATAACGTTCTGCAACTTCAAGTAAGGTTTCCAATATTCTGTAATTGCAAGCTCGTGATTGTACTTTAATGGAAAATACCTCCTAAATACTCAAATTGTTAAAGCAGCTAAATTACTGAGGATTGAGCCAGTGTTCAATTAAATCTTCTAAAAAATGAAATAATAAGCAACATGTAATTTAATGAATTGAAGATGTTGCCTAAGAACTGACATAAGTTACGTCACTATCTAGACGACCTCTTAACACAAAAAATTAATGAAGCGCTGTCCCTATAAGGACTATTGCCATATCTGACACACACGGATACTTAAAACTGATAGCTGACACGCCGTGTTTAACATCAAAGCGATAGCGCAGAACCAAACAGTAGCAGCATTATTAGCGGGTTGGAGCGCTGCCAGGCGTAAATATGGGGCAGGATAATCACACTTGCCAATCAATTAAAAGTGTGCTAATACGTTTCATCTGTCTGTTGCAGCACCTAAATGAGGAAGTCAACAGTGAGTCCTCATGACGCTATATGAAGAGACTAAGCGGAGACTAACAAGCAAACATTCTGATGGGGGCAGATAGAAAAGTTAAATTTTTTTCTTCCACCATGTTAATAATGTCAAAAGAAGTGCTTTTACAAATTTTGGCCACTCGACCGAAATTACGAGGGCCGTAAAAATAATTTCGCCAGGGGCCGTTAACAGAAAAAAAGCACAATTACATTGTGAGAAATTTATTGGAACCGACAGAGCAATTGTTGAGCTATTCTTCAACATATTTTTCATCGGAATTGAGACATTTCTCTTATCATGGGATCGACAGAGAGAGGTGCAGACGCAGTCAAACGCTGGTTCCGATCTGAGACGGCTGACTTCTACAACACAAAAATTGATCCCATGGTATGACAAATGTCTCATCTCCAGTGGGGGATATGTTGACAAATAGCGCAACAATTGCTGTATGTGTTTCAATAAATATTTCCATACAATTGTGCTTTTTTCTATAAACGGCCCCAGGGAAAATCACTTTCTGGACGGCCTCGTAATTGCGGTCGAGTGGCCAAAATTTGTATAAGCACTTCTTTTGACATTATTAACATGGTGGAAGAAAAAAATAACTTTTTTTATCTGCCCCCATCAGAACGTTTGCTTGTAAGAGGAAGGAGGAAAATAGATTGGAGAATGACGGGTTTGCAGTAAAAGACCTGTCTTTGGACAGAAAATTAGAATGAATAAATATTTATCTAATCTAATAGCAAACACATTATTCTGAAGTAATAACTCAAGTTATCACAAAATATGTATTTTCTTGCTTCTGAATATCAACTATCAGACTATAGGGAACCCTTGTGTATCGTATATTTGTAGATCATTTAGCCGCAAAAGCGCTCCCAGGGCGCACCAAGTTGGAGATTGTATATACTTTTTTAAATACTGACTCTTTCGTGTGTTCTATAATTGATATTAGCCTTATAATATTAGTAATACAAGACTTGTACTGGGTGAATCACTGATAGACTAGTAAGTTGGGTTGCCTAATATGCTGGGCGTTTGAACAATGCACTTCTACCAATAACGGTTTGCAGCGAGACAAATTTAATATCTAATCTAAGGTTGTGCACTTCACTTTCATAACATAACATAACATACATTTTTTTTTTTGCTTGATTATTTAACGACGTTATATCAACTACGAGGTTATTTAGCGTCGACGGAATTGGTGAGAGCGAGATGGTATTTTGCGAGATGAGGCTGAAGATTCACCATAGATTACTTAACATTTGCCTTACAGTTAGGGAAAACCTTGAAAAAAACCCAACCAGGTAGTCAGCCCAAGTGGGAATCGAACCTGCGACCGAGAGCAACTCCCGATCGGGAGGCAAGCGTCTTAGCCAATTGAGTTACATCGGTCATAAATAAATATTTTTTTGTTTCTAATGAACGAATATGTAGAAAGATAATAGTTTTCAGAAACTCGGAAAGTAAAAAGGAACACAAGTTGGTAGATTTGATTTTATGTAGATTTTTTCTATGCACGGGACCCATTTGTTTTTTTTTTTTTTATTTATTTAAATCAAATGTTCAAAATATCCACCTTTCTTCTCAGCACAGAAGGTTATCTGCCTCACGAAGATTTCACGAACACGAGAAAGGGTTCTTGGATTTTCTGAGCAAAATGTGATAGTGATTCTGGAATGTCCTGATAAACACGGTCTCTTACATAACCCCATAAGAAGAAGTCCATTGGAGTCAAACCAGGCGATCGTGGAGGCCAATCCTTTGGCAGGGTGACCATCCTGTTGGTACCATAAGCGAAGCCGTCATGCCAATGGTACTTTCTCTAAGAGAACGGGGAGTCTCTCTTCAAGAAACAGAGCGTACGAGAGGCCAGTGACGTAATTTTTATAATCTCGGGTAGAAGTGCATTGTTTAATCCCCAATCTTAAAGTGATTCACTCGGTATGTGTCTACTTGCTAATGAATCAAGGGATCCCAATGTGTATTGAGGGCATAATTTTCACACAGCTATTTCAGTCAGCCAACGAACATGAGATATATAACGTTCTTCATCTTACTACCATAGGCCATAAAGATCCTGATTTCTAGAAAACAGAAATTTCTGAATTTTGAAAAATAATAAATCATATACGAATTTCGAAAAGTGATATCAAACTTCTATTAAAACTCAACATTTTAATAATATATATATTAATCAAATAAACTACCCATAGACCTACACTATTATGAAAATAATTAGGCCTATATATAACAAAGATAATGTATATTACATTAAAATACCGTTGAGGTGATAATTCAAAATGCTTAAGGAATCTTTGATGAGGTCTATGATAATTTTTTGGGCAGTTGGTGGTGAATACCAAATGTGTTTAATAAACCCCATGTAAATTTGGATATACTACGTCCACTACCAAAAAAAGTCTTATGACACTCGTTTTTTGGAGGTATACCGTAACGGATGTTCAAGTCAGAAATACTCTCATGGTTCATAAATACTTTTCTTTTCTTCCTTTGTCTGATCGATTGTTGTTTCGAAATGAACTGTATAATGAAGAACTACAGTTTGGTAATATCATCTCTTCTTACGGATCCTGCTGAAGAGCCGCACTGCACTTCTTCGCTGACATGCCATTTTGATTTTACAACGCAGAAGCTAGCATTGATCGCAGTTTATCGCGAGTGTTTATCAGTAGTTCTCCTTAAGCCTCGTTCACATTTTTCAAGTAACTTGAATTCAAGTCACGTGATTTCAAGTACCTGAATTCAAGTCGCCGTTCAGATATATTCAAGTTATTTGTTTTCAAGTAGGATAAAATGGCGTCCATGGATGTTGTGCAATTAGGAATTTCTGTAGTAGGAAGTCTCCGTGCCAGGGAAATGATAAATATATTGAAGAAATGGAAGACGCGTTGTTCACTATGGGTTAGGAATTAGATTAGTAATAGAAATACACGACCACTGACTATTACAAATAGAATAAGTGAAATCTTCAAGCAGATTTAATAATTCTTATCGCAAATATAATAAAACATAAGCGAGTCTGATTTACCATAATTGAAAATGATTATCTTGAAGCTGTTACAGTTCCCCCACAAAATCTATCAACCACATTGAACCATGCCAGTTTCGGCGATAAATATCATCCCTTCAAGCAACGCTCTTCTCTTCTTAATCCCTCATATCTTCCGCACTTCTTTTCTATCTACAGTTTAATAGTTTTGTATTATTTTTCATAGGCTATCTCATCTGTGTCCACGTTAAAATCTCTGCTGTTCAGTTCTTCAATGAATTCTTCTTTTCTTTGCAGCTTCCTTTGCATTTCTATTACGAAACTTTGCAGTTTCTATCATCCGCAGGGCTTCGTGAATTTTATACAACTTCAGAAACTCAAATATTTGGTCATTATTTCACTTACTGCTGTTTGCTATTATTTTTACGTTCTAGTAGAACTGTAAAACAATCAGCTGTTAATTTAACGCTCTTAAAATAGCTGTTAATTTAAATTCCCGCTCTTTTCTCCTTGAATTCAAGTTATCAAGTGACGTTCACACTTTTCAAGTCAAGTAAAAAGTAGAAAGGGATCCAACTTCACTTGAAACTTGAATTCAAGCCGTTAATTGATTTCAAGTCAACTTGAAACATAGTTCACACTTTTCAAGTTCGTCTTTTCAAGTGACTTGAATTCAAGTTACTTGAAAAGTGTGAACGAGGCTTTACGGCAGAAGCCAAACACATGGCCAAGAGTTTCAATCTCGCTGCAGTCAGAATGACGGCAGCAGATTGTGTTAGGACAAAATGCAATTACGAGACAAAAGCATTAATAGTGCTTACAATAACTTACACAGACCTAATGCTGGCATCCTCCAAGGTGAATATCTCCTCAAAGTCAATGTAACTAACAATGACAACCTGTGAAATTCTCTTATTCTGCTACAATAATTCAAAACGTCTTTGTGTGCAGATTAACAACTGAACACGTTGCCTGGAAGATTAAGACTGACATGGATTCATTCATTACACGAGATGAGTGCCGCCATATTTCATTCATACGCGACAACGCCGCTCTCATGTTTTGTTAAACATAATCCACACACAAGTGCGCTAATTAATAGCTTCAGCGTCAGCCGCGCTCGTTCGTAATGTAGGTAAATGTTAATCCCACCGCTCAGTTTATGGGATATTTCTCTTGTTGAAATAATGACTCAACATTTTTCTGTCACTATCCCAACATAAAGAAGTATAAGTTACTATTTAACTTCTATATGTCATAAAAATTAACTTACTAAATATGAGAGAGAACTGAAGCCAAGAACGAGCAGGTTAGATTGAAAAAAAAAGAAAACAATTAATCGTAGAATAACTTTCTTCATAGAATATTGGGTTGATGCAAAAGTTCTTAGTGTTTTTTCGCTCCGACGTTTGTTTTTATTTGAGATGAACAGCAGACAAAAATTAATCAATAGAGGAGAAGGTGGAAATATGGGCTAGGAGTGGTAATATGGGTTACCTCGTTTTTACTATAGACCTATATGGTGTTGTTAACTAGCGAAAAAGCTCTAAAATTACATCTCGTGTCCATCGTCTGCGTGCACAAAGAGACAAACCAGTTGCCTTTGTGGTGTGGATGTGGTGTGTTCTTTGTGTTTTTCATCAATTTCAAAGTTTTTGCAGGTATGTAGTCTCAATTTTATTCAAAGAAATACATTTCGTGTTTAGTAATCACGCTTGGTGTGTTGCACTGATTAAGAATAGCTCTATCACATGGCATAAGAGTAATATTTATTTAAGACAACAATTCCCATACATAATCTTAGAAACCTTCATGAGTCGATGCTGCTAATATGGGCTACCGCAATGTGTCAAATATGGGATAGGTAGCCCATATTACCAGCACGTTAACACGTCCTGTATTTTCACTATTGTCATTTGAGTTATTTGTTACAGAATATTGCCATTGATGTTACACAGGACTCCTATTTGTTTTTTTTTTTTTTTTTTTTTTTTTTTAGTTTTATTTTCAAATTTTTGTGGTAGTCCATATTTAGACCCCACTACCTATAGAGGACTACTTCGTATATCTTTCAAAAAGTAATTATATGCAAATATCTATTGCAACTATTGACCTTTAAGACTGGAAAAATTGTATATGAATAATTACTTTGTATGTCAATAAAGATTTCCAAGCAATATGCCACACCATTTTCCATTATTATGAGGAAAACAAACTGGTAGCCCATATTTCCACCTTCTCCTCTAATATATCCTCCAACATTACCTATGAATTTCAGCAAATGCTGGGATAGTTTTTCGATTTCGCGTCTGAAGAAATCTTTTAGTTTGGAGGTATAGAAGTCGTCAAGCTAACTTGAATAATTTCAAGGGAAAAATAGTTCCGAGGCCGGACATCGAACCATGATCTTTGGCTGAGCGCGCCAACGCTCTACCGACTGAGCTACCCAGGAACTCTATCAGACTCCGGCTCAATTTGACGCTCCAGTTATCGATTTCAACTGCAAAGCGAATATCAAGTTATTACATGTCTTTTACTACTGTGAAAGCCACCTGAATAAGTTTGCCAGTTTTATCGTATAGCCTACATCCTATATAATTTGCATTTGACGTTCAGTTTTGGAAACTAACTCCACACCATACGTTAGGTCCAAATATGTAGGATGTTCTTACGTCTACGGCGCAATGGAAGACCCAAGAAACTTGCACCAATTGAACACCGTAAAAGTCTTCACGCAGTTCCATCTATTGAATCTTTTTGATCGAGTTTCTGATATCACAATCATCTACTTATTTATGTAACACAGAGATTCCTTAATGTTTCCTAAGTCTTCATTTCTGACTAATGAAGTTCCATTTCAAATTGTCTTTATTTGTAACACACCTACTTCGTATATCCTTAACCTTTTTTCGTCTCCTTTGTTTAGACTCTTTTTTTCTTTTTGTTTTCTTTATTTTTATCCTTCTTCTTTTCTTTATCACTCTTTCTTTTCTTTTTATTATTTTTTCTTCCCCTTTATCTTTTCCCTTTCCTTTCTTAATTTTTTATTTTCTTTATTTTTTACCTTTTCTTCTTCTTTTATGTTTTTCTTTTCATTTCCTTCATATTTTTATTTTCTTTATTATTTTATTTTCATTTCCTTCATATTATTCTTCTCTTTATCTTTTTCCTTTCCTTTACTTTCCTTTTTTCTTTTCTTTATCTTTTTTCTTCTCTTTATCTTTTTCCTTTCCTTCCTTTTATTTTTTCTTCATCTTTTATTTTATTTTCCTTTATTTTTTTCTTGGTCTTCTTTCTTTTCTTTATCTTTATCCTTTCATTTCCTGTATTTTTTCTTCCTTTTATCTTTTTCTTTTCCTTTCCTTTATTCCTTGTCTTTTCTTTATTTTTTCCTTTCTTTTCCTTTATTCTTTGTCTTTTCTTTATTTTTTTCCTTTCTTTTTCTTTATTTTTCCATTACTTTCCTTTCTTTTTATCTTTTCCCTTTTCTTTCATTCTTTGTTTCTTTCTCTCTCTTCCTTTCTTCTGTTTAGCCTTCTTTTCTATCACCTTACAATTGAACACGGTGTAGGAGAGAAAAGATAGCTATGAACCAACACTTGACAAGCATACATTGTGGGCCCCATGGTCGTGTTGTCAGCACGTCGCAGACACCGCTGAGACAACACAGGACAGCGCATGACAAGGGACAAACACCCAGTCCCATGGACAGAAGATAAATCTCTTACATTGCCATTGTCTTAAACCAGATTTAATTGCATTATAGATTTCATCCCCCACCCCCAGCCACCTCCACTTGGAAATTTCAAATGGCACTCCAATATTTTTATACTTAAATATGAAAGAGTATTCAATTGTTTATACACCTTATTCATTTGTTTTCGCATCTTTTGTTTTCTATCGACGCCTGACAACCTGGATTGTTGTTATTGTTGATTAGAGCTGAAGAGAATAAAGCTACAAAAACTTATTGAGTATTTCATGTAATAGTTGTGTTTGTGTATTAAATTATTTTAAAATGTTGTATACCCTTCAAGAGAGAACATAAATCATCCTTATTGATTAGATTTAGGAAATTACACAAAATAAGCTGTGTTTTTATCCTAAAATCAAGTGATAATAACAAAAATACAGGTTGCCAGGCGACGATAGAAATCAAAAGATGCGAAAGCAAAGGAATGAGGTGTATAAACAATTGAATGCTCTTTCATATTTAAGTATAGAAATATAGGGTGTCATTTGAAATTTCAAAGTGGGGGGGGGCTGTGGGGTGGGGGTGAAATCTAAAATGCAATTAAGCCTGGTTTAAGACTTACCCCTCAATATCTAAATTGACGTGTTTTTTGTTTAAATTGAATTCAATGCAAATAATTAATTATTTAGACTGGGAAGTTTTGAAATGAAAGCCCTGTATTGTCAATTCCTTGTATAATACTATTTGCAGCGTTATTTATTTATATTACATCCTAGACTATATTTTAATAATTTCCTTGTTACTTATTATTAGTAATTTCTTCTGCCTGCATCGAGTCATATTTCATAAAACAAGGAAGTTTCTTTCCAAGAGAATAATATAATTATAATAGACATAATTTCACGAAGTTAGAAGTGAAAACAGTGGAGCGACTAAAACTTCGGTAAGCTCGGAAGGGAGAGCGATAATATCTTAGCACAGTCTTTACTGTCACGCTACAACGTCAGGGGGAGTGCAGCAAAAACTCTGCGAACCAAGGGCGGCGCCGACGTATAAAGTGCGAAACTGCTGCTATAAGATAGGGTTCAGCTGAGCAGGGTATTATGAGAGAGGAAGGTGTACGTCGGACCAAATTTAAGTGCCATTAAGTCCAGGTTTATACCGCTAGCTCAAGCGCCCGCGTCCCGATTGAGTAGAGGGCAACATAGAAATTACTTTCGAATGTTAGCTACTGTTATTGTACATTGAAAGTAAGGCTTCTTGCAGTCCGTTTCGTCCCCATCAATCGAAGTCATCCATCCAACGCAGCACTTTGAAATTAGCCGGTATACGCCTTTAGCCTATATAATCATACCCTCTTGCTTCTGAATTTTATACCAGCACTAGAATATTCAGTTAAAATCAGATACTTCACTACTGTCAAATTTGCTAAACATTTCTTAACGATATGTGTTGGCTAGAATTGCTGGTGGCTAGGTCATTAAATGTTACGAAAAAGAGTTCTGTTATCCCTGATCACTTTAAAATTCCTAGTCTTCTTCTTCTTCTTCTTCTTCTTCTTCTTCTTCTGACTTTCCGGTTTAGACGCTTTTGTCTGTTTCCGTTCACTGTTCTAACCATCTTGTTTGTGGTCCTCCCTGATCTTTTCGTTCTATTCTCTGCCTTTGCGTTCAACAAAAGCTTTCAAGCATAGCCCTATATCACAGGACTGGTGCATTTTCTTATAATCTATACTAATAATAAATCTGTAGCCGAAATTTTTCTGGTAATTTTCGATTTTCCAAAAATAATTGGTCCTAACATATATAATTAACCACCCTGAAACCGAAAATCGCATTTTTGACATTTTTATTTGAATGTCTGTCTGTATGTTTGTTACCTTTTCACGCGATAATGGCTGAACCGATTTATATGAAAATTGGAATATAAATTAAGTTCGTTGTAACTTAGATTTTAGGCTATATGGCATTCAAAATACTTTATTTAAAAGGGTAGTTATAAGGAGGCCTGAATTAAATAAATCGAAATATCTCGCTTATTATTGATTTTTGTGAAAAATGTTACATAACAAAAGTTTCTTTAAAAATGATTTCCGATAAGTTTTATTCTTGACAAAATTTTGATAGGACTGATATTTAATGAGATAAATGAGTTTTAAAATTAAAATAACGCCATCTAAGACGATGCAATGAAATAACAAATGACATCGTCTATAAGGGGCCTTGGACAACAACAATCGAAAAAGGGGCCTTGGACAGCAACAATCTAAAGCTATTAAACTTAGCCTACAGACAATGTTTCTGTATTTGTATGAAGTAATATCGGAAGCTAAATGAACCGATTGTATAATTAATTATTATTTCACCATTGGAAAGTGTAGTTTCTCTAGATGGACATACTGCTATAATGTTATTACAGTAACTTCTTAGTAAATCGAGGACAGGTAAGATTAAAATAGCTTCCTATGCGCAGAAAATTTGAGAGGCTTTTTTGTACATTCGTTTTCTTTATTTCTTAAAATAATATTTATGTACACACTCATTTTAATCTCAGAGAATTAACGAACAACTAGAGTGTATTGATTTAGTATGCAGTAATAGTACGTTAGCTTAGCAATCCATTATTTTATAATTCAAATTTTAACTATGCTCAATCGAATCGTGTTAAAATACATAAAATAGACTATATATGCAATAAATGCAATGCAAAAAAAAATGGGTAATGAGCCAAGCAGATCATGTTGCGCTGTTGTAAAAGCTGTTCCTCCTGAGATTCAAGAGCTCCCACAACAAATTAAAAACTTTCTAATTCGAGTACATCCGTTATCAACACACTTTTTACATAATATAATATAATATAATATAATATAATATAATATAATATAATATAATATAATATAATATAATATAATATAATATAATATAATATTATATAATATAACATAATATAATATAATATAAACATAATAATAAATCTGTAGCCAAAATTTTTTTGTTAATTTTCGCTTTTCCAAAAATAATTGGTAATAACAATTAAGTAACATGTTAAAGGAATTGTCATTGCACCAAATGAGTGATCTCTGGATCAAAATGATCGCATTTTAATATTTTAAATACAATTCAAAGTAACATATTAAACGATTTATCCTTTTATCAAACATGAATGTTCTCCGGATCAAATGTCCTATTTTAATTATGTAATTACTTTATATTTATTTCTAACGGGTGCAGCGGAGCGCACGGGTACGGCTAGTTATGTAATAAGAGAAAAGAACTGAATGATGTTAAATGACTATTTTTACAAGCGGAACTTAATCCTAAATGTTTTTCCTCACATCTATAATTATATCTGGTTTGAAAGCTTACCGTAATAAATTCTTGTTTTATTTTGCTTTAATTACGTGCTATTCTTACGATAAACTTGATGTAACATAATACCGAACTGAAAACTTCTTGGAAATTAGAAATTATACTAATAAATAACTCGTAAACGAATAGACTGTATTTGAGCTGCAGTCGATAAGAGAACAAAACTTCAAAACGGGCAATTTGTTTTTGCACTCACCTCATCCTGTGCAGAGACGAAGGACTCCGGAGAGGAAGTGATGGCGGTGCTGGTGTCTCCATGGAGACGCGTGGAGCTGTCCGTGCGGAACAGTACGGATCGCTGTGCAACACAAACAAAGCAACATCAACAATACAGAAACTGAGTACAAGTTTAAATTGGTAAATATTTGCCCTCAATTCTTACATCTCCTGCAGTGTTTGACCACAGCGCCGACTACAAGCAAGGTTTCTCACGTGGAAGACACCAAAATCAGACAGAACAGGGTATCAGCTGAAGAACAGCTTGTACAGGTTGTCTTAGATACGATACCGGTACATACAGAGCAGTTAGTTGGGTGGCCTATCCAGGTTATTACAGGAGAATAAATTTGTCTACGCCATATTACATAGAATAACAGGGTAGCTAATGAGAACATATTTTTTAAGTAAATGGCATTTATAACCCTTCCGATATATCTTTACCGGTGACGTTTCTAGTAACTAAGGAATACGTTTTACTCTTGATAGCAGTAGAACATAATTGGAACGTAACCTTTGTGTGATTTTCTTGACTTTTAAGCAACTCTCTGGAAAAATCAATATTTCCGTCCGGTTTTGTTTGTGACGTGCAATGCATGTCTGCAGCATCCTGATTTTCTATTAATGCAATATTTTTCTTATGTGTATTAGTATTACAATGTGCCTATATGTTTGCGTTTTGTTCTGTTGTAACTGAACAACAAACTTTGAACTGAATTACTTACTGTCCAGTTCCTTCACAATGTTTTATTTAATATTTATTCGTTGAAGCATATTGTTTCCGCTGTATGCATTAGCACTATGTTCGGTTCAAGTTTGTGGAGTATAGTGAAGTTCGATATTCGCCGATGTTCGTTCTGCATCACCTTGTTATAAAAATATTCGCTGTCCTTCACTCATGTTTTAATCTCTTAAGAATTTTAGCACAGATATTGCGGTTAGTTTTTCATATGAAATAAGACGAAGTTTTTAATACCTTGGTTGCCTCTCTCATGTTCGAACATTGCAGGACACTAATATGCACTGAACAACTGAACTCCCGGTACCTTCATATAATACCGCCTTCTTAAGATCACTGTAATTGGTGGTTGTCTTATGCATAGGGACTGCATGACGTAGATCAGTAGTCAAAACCCTGTGTGCACATAACCTGTTTTTTTGTTTGGGTTCTGAAACCGCCAGCCCTGCTAATAATAAATAAAACGAACGCAAAAATTTAAATTTGAATTTAAACATTATTTCAAATTCACAGGTAAGTATCACTGTAATCGGTGGTTGTCTTATGCTGAGTGTAAACAGGGACTGCATGACGTAGAACAGAATTCAAAACCCTGTGTGCACATAACCTGTTTTTTTTTGTTTGGGTTCCGAAACCGCCAGCCCTGCCAATAATAAATAAAACGAACGCAAAAATTTAAATTTGAATTTAAACATTATTTCAAGTTCACAGGTAGGTAACAGGGGAAGCGAAGTTATTGTCCTTGGGCATGAGGGATTACGCCAAGGCCACCCTTATAATTCATCATTGGCTGACATAGTAACTGACCTGATCTAAGAACAGGAGCTCGCATTGGTCCTGCAGGCGGTAGGCCGCGTCCAGAAGTCCCTGCAGGTCTTTGGAGAACTCCGCCTCTTCGCTGCTCGTGACGGCGAGGGGCGCCCCTCCCGCCGACAAGGAGGTGTACGCTGCCAGGGCGTCATCCCAGTAGTTGATGGCAGTCTCCAGGGCCTCCATACCTGCAACAATAAGCAAATTATTTCCCTTTATCTCCCTGATCAGTTTCAGCATTATTCTTTCTTCAGTCTCTCTTTGTGGTACAAAACTATAGAGCAGTGGCGGCTCGTGATAAAATATTATGTGTGTTCACAATTTTGTGTTCCAAAATCGAAGAGAATTTGAAATCGTACGTTTTTAGCCTAATATGAAATGTCATGATTCCAATGTTTCACTGTCGAAAAAACCGTATATAAATTCAAAACAACATATAATAATAATAATAATAATAATAATAATAATAATAATAATAATAATGAAACCTAGTCTTTTTATTTCCAATTTTTCCTGGAAAGCCAGTTTACCCAGTTCTTTACTCTTCAAAATTACTTGAACAGAGTTACTGTATTTTGATTCACAACACATTGATACACTATAGCCTATACCAGTACTGTAATCCCATTCGCATAGATTGATTACTATAAATACATGCCAGTAAATATTATTCTTAAATAATATACACCACCATACAGATATTTAAATTCATACCACCATCACATTCAGCCAGCACGTCTTTGAAAGCCCAACTATGCTATATGCCGACACTGAAGTATAGTAATTCACAAACTACACTCTCGCTGCAGAACTGTACACACATCCACATAAAGTAAACGTTCCGACAGTGAGATGCTGACACCTACAGGCTAAAATACAGACTTATTAAATTTTTTCCTCGAGATATAGCACGTAAACGATAGGCATCGATGCACCTGACATCTGTAGGATTAGATTCACTGTTCACTTAATGCTTTGTGCTCTTGACGAGTCATAAGCGGACAGCGAAAGACAATTTTCTCCCGCGCATACGTGAAATTTCTGTAACCTTCTTGAAAAGAGCACGGCTTGTACGTGAACGGATGTTGCCAAGTTTACATAAGAAGTTTATGCAATATGCGGGAAGTTTAAAATACTCGATCCTGGTATTATACATCCCCACTGCGCCAATACGCTATTAAATAATAAAACTAGTCGTGCATTAATGGAAACAAGGTGCTCACGTGCTCTTGTGCTCTTATTGACGTACCGCCACTGCTATAGAGTAATTTAAGTATGGGGAACTTTACTGTCTCTTACATTCATGATTAGTGTTGAGAATTGCAGTATATGCTCTAGAAATCCTAAATTATGCATGAAAATATGCACTTAATAATGCCGAAATATGCACTTATTGTTCATTAAAATCTGAAGTCAAAACTCAGGAGCCACGATCCCACGGTGTGGTGAAATGAGACGATTGGGAAAATCAAAATAAAACATCCCTCATAATAGTCATCAACACTATCGAGAAAAATCTGGAAAGCTTGGAGAGCTTATGAAGAGAGGTTTAGATCACCACGACCATTCAGGTGCTTCACTACTTGGCAACATAAGGAGCTGTTAGAAGTTGCTTTGAAGTTACTGAACGACAGCATCTTCAGCACAATTTTATTGAAAGGCATTTCTCTAATTGAAGACCTCCCCGGAAAAAGGATGTAACATCAGATTCTTGAAACATGTGATGTAGGTGGAATAAGTAATTTTATGCTCGACCGTGCCGAAATGTAGTAATTATACACCTGGTAGCAGCCCTTTAATGGACCTCATTAAAGTACACCTATTCATTAAAGTTCAGGTGTTCCACCAATCAGAAAATGCCATTGTAGCAATATGAAAGCGCAAGTATCGATTATTCTCGGATATGCAATCGAAAGACAACAATAAATCAATATATCACCTATATTTGAAATGAAGTCAGTCCTGTTACTATAATAATTAGTGTTAATTGTAAATAATATTCAAATAAATTCAATTTGTCATCTCGTTTTTCAATGTCAAGGTCAATGTCGACATCTGTTTCTCGGAAAAAATCAATACTTTCGCGTCTGCGCACATCTCACAATTTACGAGGTATTGCACAAGGTCAGTTCCGCTCCTCAGTCAGATAAGAATAACATGAATACTTATGAATAATTTCAAGTTAGAAATATGGTCGAGCATAAAAAGTCGTATGAAACTTGACTATAATGGTAATTAAGACGCTTGTATGAAAATTATGAAACTCGCTTGCGCTCGTTTCATAAACATACTCGCGTCTTAATTACTACCATTATCGGCTCGTTGCATAATGTACTATTAAAGCATTTATTTATCCAGAGGACTTTGGAAACTTTGTACCAAGAAAACGTTTTGTAACCTAAAGGAATGGAAGGTAATAAATATTATGAAGAAAGGAAAATACCCATCTAATGTAGGAGACACTTTTGTCCACATTCTCCCAAAACCAACGCCATCCAGTGCAAAAAGGCAGATCTGCTTAACGTGATACCGTTTTTATAACAGACTATGCAAATGTTTTTATGTAGAACTCTGCAGACATTTAAGCATCTCAACATCATGTGATATTTAATGTTTTTGAGTTTACTTGATTATAGACTATCACCTCTATTTTGTTTGGATGTTGTAATGTCTCTTTAAAAAATATTACCCTTGGAACACTATAGTCTACGTCAGTCATGTCAACTGATGCCCATAGGTGCAAGCGCGCGCTTTAGAGCTCAGGAGAGCCTGAGCGCTTTACAGCGGAAAGTGACAGACGAAAGAGGTAGTATATGCCGCTTGGTTGAGCTGTATACAGGGATGGCCAGCACTGATTCAATGGCTAAAGAGAAGAGAACATATTAAAACTGTCTGAGAAGTATATTAATTGCATTATAAGAATGTAAGTTTTAATTTTGATGCTCATTTTTCACAACTTTGCTTTTTTATTCAAAAGGAATATTTTCTCTAATTTTTTTTTTTTTACAGAAAAGTGAAATTATCAGATATTTTATTTAGTAGTCTTACAGGTACTGAAACAATGTTTTCGTAAATGTAATATATCGTAAATACGTATAACTGAAGTTAGTGCATTACAAATTTTGAAAATATTCTCATGCGAAATGTTTGTAAGGAAATTAATTAAGAAAGCAACTACTGTTATATCATAAAACAAAAGATATGTGCCCATGTGTTATAAAACGTCAGCTCTATAGCTTCAGCAGATTTCGAGAAAATAATTTAATATTCTGATGACAGGAAGTTGCGCACCATCATCATCTTAAAAGCATAATGTGATAAGAGTTTTGTCATGTAATATTAGTTACAGTTAAAACATATACCTAGGTAACTTTGTTTTGTAATATAGTATTGTTTTGATTAGTTTATTGATTACTTTTATAAGGCTAAAGATGCCATCAAAATCAATTCCAACTTAACATGTCATACATAATCTCTTTCCTTGGGGTATCACTTTCTTTATGAATGACGTGTTTCATTCACTTAGTATAGTATAGTTAAACTAGTATGGAATTTATGTGAATATTCATTCTGAAATCTTTATTATGTTATTAACGTTTAAAACACAACTGCAATAATAAGAAATTGGTGTAAATAATTTTATTTTATAAAAAATATAGATAATATCAAACAGAAAGAAGCCATATAAAAATAACGACATAAAATTTCACGTTCTGTTTGAAGTTTGTATACCACAGTCTTCTTAATCCAACAGGCTGCTTATTCATATACATGCACTTTTTTAATTAGATTCCTTTCAGTTATAAGCCCTTTTCTCTGCCATAGTTTTGTAAAAATATAGGCTATATATTTCTTTTTCCTTCCTTTCCCCCTTTTTTTTTTCTCTTTATCAGCCGATGAATTTATTATCATAGCCTTTTTATCGTGAATTTTATTTAATTTTCGTATTTCTTTTATTTTTTATTATTATTTTATTACATTCCATTTTGATATATTCTTCCTTACGTTTTTCCACATTAACCATTTGTACTAAATGAGTTGCTTTCACTATATTCCAATGTATTTTACTTTTTTTTCCTATTATGGTATTATTTTCATGTTGTTTAGTATCGATTTTATTATGCTATTATTATTATTTTTTGTAATATGTTAGTATTCTGTTCATTAACTTTTTGTTAAATTTTAACTGCTTGTATACTTTGTGACCTGGTAGAGTGTAAGAGAAGGCCCTATGGCCTTAACTCTGCCAGTATAAATAAAGAATTATATTATTATTATTATTATTATTATTATTATTATTAATCCTTCTTCATTACATATCTAGCGCTTGGTGCCCGCGCACGACGTCAAGGTCAGAAAAATGCGCTTGCTTGAACATCACTGGTCTACGTGAAAGCTATAAGGAACTTGGAATTTTCTATAATGTTTACTGTGTTATATATTACAATAAATAGAAATTATTTATATATTACGTTTACGTTTAAGATGAATATGTATTCTTCACAACTACATAAATCTTCTTCTTTTTCTTCATCTTCATGGTAGGCCATCGGCCCGTTCCGCTCTCAGAATTCGTCTTCCCATCGTCTTCTAGGACGTCCCACATCTCTGTGACCTTGTGACTGGTATAATAATGCTTGTTTAGTTAGGTTAGAAGGATCCATTCTTAAAATATGTTCATACCATTTTTGTTTGTAACTTTGAATTTTTTCATTTAAATTTAAAATTTTGAGTTCTTATCTTATTGTTTCACTAGGAATATGGTCTTTTAGAGAACATCCTGGAACGTATCTGAGGAACTTCATCTCTGACGTTTCTAATAATCTTCTGTCTGATCTATTCATGGCCCAATTTTCTGACCCATATATCACAATGGGAACTGCCGTTACTTTATAAAAACTTTAGTTTTGTTTCTTTTGTTGTTTTTGTTTGTAATGTTCTTTTAATCGTCCCACACATGCTTTGAAATTCGTAATTTTTTTCTTTTATATCGTTTTCCCAATTATGAGATATGTGACATAAATAGTTTGAAAAATAAACATAACAACAGAACTGGTAAAGTTTTTACTGTTTCCTGTAAAATTTTCTGAATGGCACATAAAACCTTTGCCATTTCCACTCTTCAAATAATAAATAAATAGAGCTACCCTCTTTTATTTAATGTTTAATATTCATGGCGAGAATGTTGCGTTCTTGGATCACTCATTACTCTGGACGACTTCCACAATCCCGTCACCCCATCGTGCTCTCATCAGCAGAGGTGGAGAGCGCGGATGGAAAAGACTAACGAGAGTCCTGCGATGAAATAATGAGAGGATGAACAGGGGACCGCGCAGGGGAGCAATCCATCATTTAAAACGAGGCCAAGGTCGGCGGAGTTCCCACTGCGACGATGGAATGCTCTGTACAAAATGCGCGTAATACACTCGCAAAGCCAATTCCGCAGCTGTGTGGGCAATCATGATCCACTTGTCCAAATTGTTGCAGCGGGGGTGGCGAAGACGTGACGTCATGGGCCGTGACCTTATTAGCCCCCATCTTCAATGACACAACTCGTCGCTCTGATTGTTTCCGCAGACCCCACGCTCCAGTTTGACTTGTAGTACTAAGTTTATTATTTTTATACGTGACAAAAGAACCTATAAGTACTCGTAGGCTCGGCTGCAGAAACATCGCTAACTAGGGTTTACTTTTGATCGAAGATCAGAAAATGAACTGAATTCTGTCCCTGGTCACATATACAGGGTGTTTCAAAAATATGGGGCATAATTTCAGGTATGTATTTCCCACATGTAGACAATCAAAATAGTTCATTACAACATGTGTCCGGAAATGCTTCATTTCCGAGTTATGGCCTTCACAACATTGAAATTCACCGGAACGTTTTTCTTTCCGCAGGTCGTTGCCGTCAAAGGAGACATTAAGAGGGCACTCTGACAGTTCATTCCGAGGCGAAGGTTACATTCAGTGTTGTGTAGGCGTTAGAGCTGGCAGAGATACACTTCATGTACGGTAAGGCGGACGGCAATGCTGCGCTGGCTCGTCGTTTGTACCAGGAGAGGTACCCACAGCGACAATGTCCAGATCGGAAGACATTTGTACGTCTCCATTACCGTCTGTGCGAGTATGGAAAATTTAACTCTCTTGGTTTGGGAAGGGGACGACCAAGATCTACAACTTCAGAAGTACAGGAGGAGATTCTGGAGGCTGTGAACATGACTCCTTCTATCAGCACACGAAGGGTAGCGTTGCAAGTCATACGACTGTCTGGAGACTGTTGAAAGAGTATCAATTGTATCCTTATCATTTGCAACGTGTACAGGCCCTGTCACCAGCAGATTACCCTGCACGAGTTAGGTTCTGTCAGTGGCTCTTGCAGCAGTGTGGTGTAAATCCGAACTTTCCTGCCTTAGTATTATTTACAGATGAAGCACAGTTCACACGAGATGGCATAACAAATTTCCACAATCAGCATGTATGGGCGTATGAAAACCCACGTGCAACTGTTCCATCTCATCTCCAGGTGCTGTTCTCCCTCAACATGTGGGCCGGTATCATTGGTGATCGATTAGTTGGACCCCATGTACTTGTAAACAGACTTACGGGGCAGGCGTACACAAACTTCCTGGAAAACACCATACCTCATGTTTTAGAAGACACTCCACTGATCAATCGTCAACACATTCACTTCTTGCATGATGGCGCTCCTGCACACTTCAGTCGTACGGCTCGACGGTACTTGGATCGAAGGTTTCCTGATCGATGGATAGGTAGAGGTGGCCCAATTGCTTGGCCTCCACGCTCACCTGATCTGAACCCTCTCGATTTCTACTTGTGGGGCCATTTAAAATCATTGCTTTATTCGTCTCCGGTGCCTGATTTGGAAAGCCTTCGGAATCGAATTGTGGCATGTTCTGAGGACATACGCAATACTCCTGGAGTTTGGGATCGTGTTCGCAGGTCAATGAGACATCGATGTGAGATCTGTATTCAAGCAGGAGGTGGACATTTTGAACATCTTCTGTAATGACAACGACCTGCGGAAAGAAAAACGTTCCGGTGGATTTCAATGTTGTGAAGGCCATAACTCGGAAATGAAGCATTTCCGGACACATGTTGTAATGAACTATTTTGATTGTCTACATGTGGGAAATACATACCTGAAATTATGCCCCGTATTTTTTAAACACTCTATATATATATCAGATTGCCATTCCCATGTTGTAAAATGGCAACATAAAAAGAGAACAACCACTAGGATCTCCACTGTCGGAAATGAATTTTTTGGTAACGACAGCTAGATGGAAGTACTACTGCAAGCTATTGCTCCATGTTTTTCAATTAGAGATATAACGTGACTTCTTTTACACTCGCTAGATGGCAGCATAGTGAAACTGATAAAAGTTGTTGCCTTAAAGTCCATTAAGCTGATCAATCTGTTATATATCTCTTCAGGGGTTCTAATTATGTTTATGTTCCATAACATTGCTCGTACATCACAAAAATTCATAGCGCGAGATGTAAGGGAAAATCATATTTTATAGCGAGTGGTTTGTAATACAGTGTTCGATATTTATATATCTCCTTCGTAACGACCATAAAGAAATAATAATAATAATAATAATAATAATAATAATAATAATAATAATAATAATAATAATAATAATGATTCTAACAACTACTCTGGTTACATCAGCTTCTCGTCTATGCGAATAACCTGAACATGTTAGGAGAAAATTCACAAACGACTAGAAAACACGGAAATTTTACTTCAAGCAAATAAAGCGATTGGTTTGGAAGTAAATCCCGAAAATACAAAGTATATGATTATGTCTCGTGACAAGAATATTGTACCAAATGGAAACATAAAAATTGGAAATTTATCCTTTGAAGAGGTGGAAAAATTCAAATATCTTGGAGCAACAGTAACAAATATAAATTACACTCGGGGGGAAATTAAACGCAGAATAAATATGGCAAATGCCTGTTATTATTCGGTTGAGAAGTTTTTGTCATCTAGTGTGCTGTCAAAAAATCTGAAACTTAGAATTTATAAAACAGTTATATTACCGGTTGTTCTTTATGGTTGTGAAACTTGGACTCTCACTTTGAAAGAGGAACAGAGATTAAGGATGTTTGAGAATAAGGTTCTTAAGAAAATATTTAGGGCTAAGAGGGATGAAGTTACAGGAGAATGGAGAAAGTTACACAACGCAGAACTGCACGCATTGTATCCTTCACATGACATAATTAGGAACATTAAATCCAGACGTATGAGATGGGCAGGAGATGTAGCACGTATGAGCGAATCCAGACATGCATATAGAGTGTTAGTTGGGAGACCGGAGGGAAAAAAAGACCTTTAGGGAGGCCGAGACGTAGATGGGAGGATTTGAGGAAGGTGGGATGTGATGATAGAGACTGGATTAATCTTGCACAGGACAGGGACCGATGGCGGGCTTATGTGAGGGCGGCAATGAACCTGCGGGTTCCTTAAAAGCCATTTGTAAATAACAACCACTCTTCTTTTTTGACGGGAAAACTATAATTTATCATCAAGGAGGGATTATTCATTAACCTTTTTTTCCATTACAGAAAAGATAATATTCACATAATCTTAATGTCAATTAATGAAGCTGTTTCTTAATGCTTAAAAGATGTCGAACGAGAATTCTTCATCATCATGTGTTGCTAAAAAGTCAGTATTGTAAGACTTGAAATGAATCATTCATATTTTCGATTGATAACTCAGCGGGACCACAAGCTTAAGTCCTTTATCGTTGCTTCAATCTTTAGATCCTGAAGGTTAGAAGTAAAAAATACAATTTTGAATGGGTAAGCAAGACTTCCAAACTAAAAGAAGCTCTTCAGACGAACTCATTCCTGCTAAACTCTGCGACTCAAAAGTCTGATATAAAAGAAAAAAAATATTTCAGCAAGATGATAAAAACTAGAGAATGTGAAAAAGCTAAACTCAGCTAAAATATCGTTTGAAAACACACAAACACACCTTGGCTCCGCGAACTTCTTCAAATCAATCGCGGACTCCCAGGGGCCATAGGACCTTAGGTTGGGAACCGTTAATCTAAGGCGTCCTTTCCTTTGAGAATCGCTCGTTGTGATGTAGGGTAAAGTTGCCTAATTCCGTGATACCCCTAATCCCGTGATACATTTTTTAAATTGAATGTCAGTCAAAGCTTTGACGTTTGACCATAGTGCCAGACATCTTTCTCGAAAGAATGCGTCCTTCTCCTACTTTTGAGACATCAGTGAACTTCCTAGCAAGATGCCCAATCCCAGGACATTCAGTTTAAAAACGTATCACGGTATCAGGAGTATCACGAAATTAGGCAACGTTGCATTACGTCACACCAGAATGACAACGATGGCAATTAATTGTGATATGATGAATTCCGGCAGGAGATATGGGAAGACCTCGACAAAATAAGCCCCAAACACATCATAATTTGTATTAGGATCCACTTGACTTACCGGGATATGGACTCAGGTCTGCGGCATGGAAAGCCAACGTTCTAGCCCTAACCGTTCGGCTATCGGTGCGTTTGAAAATTTCATACACCGCAGATGGCTGGCAGACCGCAATGCACTGTGGAAGCTGGAAGCTAGGCTACTGGTATTGTAAAAAGATCTGCGAGTCTAGTGAACAGCAGACAGAGACGTAATTGCACTGAGAAGTGATCACTCTGGGTTTAACGACCCCACTTCCTGCTTCTCCTGCTCATGTACGAAGAAAACGTGAAGCAGATTCAGATTCCGAGTGTCATCTTCTTCGTTGATCGATAGATTTACTGTAGTCGTTATGCCCATATTTAGCGAAACTGCGATGATGCGATATAAGGGCAACAGAATGCAAGTTGGATGAGCATATTAGAATGAAAAACAGAAATATTAGAGAGAAAAGCCTGTTATACAAGCTTAAGGTCTTCACAAATGACAGGATCTGTCAACAATTGAACTTTTGTCCACTTAGCAAATTACATGTTCGAATGATGATTCAAGAAGTTCGAAGCTTATTCGTGACGTCATTTTGAATTAAATTGCTTAGGTGAACATCAATAATATTCCCAATAATTACTCTGTTGTAACAATTTAAATCGCAAGAAATGAAACGATAAATGTGTTAATTTCTTATTCTTTTGAGACGTTACATAACCTACAGAGCGTCAGATAAATTCCATTACAAATATTCAAATTGCTTCCTCTCTTCTGCAATACACTTTTCAAAATTATTTTTTGTGTGCGTTCTTGTGACATTACGCATGCCTCCAAAATCCTGTTTTATAGATTCTCTATATTTTCTGGTTATGTATCGTAAACCTCTGATTTTGACTGTAGCCATAAAAATAAATCTAATGGTGTCATATCTGGCGATCGTACTAGCCATCTTATTGGTCCGTTGCGGTTTCAATTCATCTTTGAGAAAATTCCTTGTCCAGATATTCAAAAATAACTGCTGCATTGTGTGCTAGCGTACCATCCTGCTGAAGGAACATTTGAAATCTGTCTTGAAGAGGTAGTTCAGACAAGAAATCACACAGACAATTCTGAAGAAACTGTCAATATGGCGGCTGTTAAAGTTCCTTGATAAAAGTATGGACCTAACAAGCGTCTATCTAAAATTCCACACCACTCATTAGTATTCCAAACTTGTTGAAGATTTGGGGATTTTCTGCAACCCAATATGGCGATTCACTACTCCTATATTTTGAAATCTTACTTTATACGTTCATAAAACTTCAGATGGGAGACTGGGATCACAATCTATTTCAACCATTACTTCAAAAGCAACATTCAAACATCTCCCATAACCTTATCTCTCAAATCCTATAGAAAATTCAACTTAAATGGACGCATTTTATGCTGTTTCAAAGTTCGATGTCCTGAACTTTGGGATATACCTGATTCTTTTGCAACATGCCTTACGAATACCTGTGGGTTTTGATCAACATACACTGACACTGCTGCTGAATTATCATCACAAGCCACTTTGTTCTGGTGTCCTGGTTGTTTATTTGGTAATTACTAATCACCGAGCAAGCTTTTCTTCAAGTCTGAAGAAAATATTTTTGGAAAGTTGTAATAATGCTCAAGATAAAGTCTGCAACTATTTCGTGAATTTTTCCTGCACTCTCCATAAATAAGGATCATATCCACATAGCCCATTCATCGCTTGAAAACATGTTGCAGAGTTTATTAGTAACAGACAAACAAATATTGTGAAAACAGTTCTTTTGCTGCTATAGAAACATCACGGCCTACCGAATATTTGCATTGAAATTTACCTTTATAAAGATATTTTTGTGCGAGATCGTGCGTATTTGCTTGTTTTCCGCACAGAACCAATACGCGGTAAGTGTGAAATACCACATTCAGTATTCCCAACGTAACACACATAACAATTTCCCTCTTCTTACCGCTTAAGCGCGACATTCATTTTACTGCTTTAGGCTTTTAACATATTATTTTTAGAGACGTTTAACATAGTAATAATTATAAATTGGAAACTTACCACTGCAATTTCACCTAAATTGCAATGTTAATTATTGTTTTTTTAAATATTTGCAAAAATTAAGTAAAGTCTACTACTCCACGAAACTTATTGCATTCCTGATACAAGTAACATTAAGGAAGCCGTGAAAAAATCAACAAGATTCCAGATGCGGATGTTATTACTGCAATATGTTATATAAATAATATTGTTAAAATATTAAAATGAAAAATAAATCATTACATAACCTTACCGTTTATTTTAAGTTCGCATTTATAGACTGGGGGAAAAAAAAGACAAACGTATTACACGGCCTGCTGGAGTATAGTAAACACAGAAAACATTTTATAGCAACAATGTTGAAGAAACGAAAGGATTTAAGTTTTCCGAAGTTGGCGTCATTAAACAGAAACTAACATGGAGATTTCATTGCAACTAATTAGAAATTCGTCTTTCAGGTATGTAATAAACGATCTTCGCACAAAATAATGTACGATACACGAGCGGTATGTTTGTTTTCATGTTCTCGGAAATTAAAAAAGCTCAACTACGTTTCGCTTTTTCAATCTTTTCCTCGACCATGAAAACGTCAACATACCGCTCTTGTAACGTATATTACTATTTCATGACATAACTAAAACTGTACACATGATCCTTAAATGTTCTTGTTTTGTTAATGAATTCAGTACAAAGGTATGGTACTTCATACTCATATCAATTGAATGAGGATAAATAGAGCAATAAATGTATGGGATGAAATGCAGGGTTACCTATTAAAAGGAACTACGTGTTACCACAGTCTAGTATATACAGTCACGAAGCTTGAGTTGTGAGGGTGCTAGAAACAGTAGACTGTGCCGGTACTATTTCGCATTGACTGTAATGAGGCGATATTAGCAAGCCTAATGGTTAGCAACTATCTATGGATGCATATTTACTACGTATTGAGCTACGTAACTATATATATTAGACTGTGGTGTTACTATGAATTTCTGTAACACACTGTATAATAATCAGTTATTCCAAATGGCGTGTGCGGTGTATAAAATAATGAATGAATGATTGATACATAAATAAATAAATAAATAAAACTGAATGAACAAATGAATGAATAAATAAAGGAATGAACGAATCAATGAAGGAAGGAACAAACAAGCAAACAATCAAACAAATAAATAAACATATAAATGAAAAAATAGATAAATGGATAAACAGATAAAAGGATAAATAAATATATATGTAAATCAATAAAAGCAAATAACATATTTACATTCAATGCATCTTAGTATAATACACCTTCCAGAATTAATAAATCTCTATCCTCGAGGATATCCAAAACATGCACATGGAAAGTCGTTTATTCTTATTGAGAAGCGGTCACGTTTGTTCTGTCGGCTGAGTCGCTGAGCATGATCTGGAAGTATACATAATCGATTCCAGGCGAAGACTAAAGGTATTTCTCTGCAGCACCGTACCAGTATGTAACAAGCCTGCGCCGGGACGAAGTGATGCCTGGTCAGGGGCTCTAAGACGGCTCTTATGAGTTCCGTGTGTCCTCCTTACTGAAAAAATGTGGCGCTAACTATTTCTAAGAAAGTATGGGGTGTGGTCAGGAATGTCAGCCATGGCATTTGATCGGAAGGTTTCACACATCATTAGTTTGGGACACATCCTCTGGCGTTCCTCAAAATTATAAGCCGTACGAAATACTGAGACAATTAAGCTCAATTACAGAGAAAACTAATGACGTATAAACTAGTCAACGCGTAGGAGGGTGCCGGTTTTTCTCTCTGCTCTGTATAATTATAATTTCAAACGGCAATAAAAGTTCTTAAATTATACAATTTAATGTCTCCTGAGACAGGTTTGATGATGTGCGAAAATTATTCCTCTAGGAGCAGATCATTTCCACGTGACGAAAACTGGAATAATTAGCTACTAGATCTAATTTACACCACCGAGAACCGGGCTGTGGCTCTTCTACGCTATTAAGGACGTGTGAAAGAGTATTTGCGATAGTTGTGACAGACAAAAAACTTGCAAATTTTGACACTCTCCTTTCAACTAATTTAAATATGGGAGTGCTATGAACCGTCGCGTATTAAATAAATTAAGAAATTACGATATTATAAAACCTCTAAGACTTTCTACCTTGCCTAAAGAAGTAGGAGAGAGAGAAAAAATTCGCCAAGGGATAGTTGCCCTATAACAAGGGGTAGGCCTACCGTTTGGTTACAGCCACGTAATTAATTGCTTTGTATACAATATATATATATATATATATATATATATATATATATATATTCCTTCACAGTTAAGTGATTCTTATTATTATTCAAAAATAAAAACTAACAATTTTTATATCAGTATTTTGCATTATGGTTACACAACGTAGAACTGCACGCATTGTATTCTTCACCTGACGTAATTAGGAACATTAAATCCAGACGTTTGAGATGGGCAGGGCATGTAGCACGTATGGGCGAATCCAGAAAGGCATATAGAGTGTTACTTGGGAGGCCGGAGGAAAAAATATCTTTGGGAGATCGAGATGTAGATGGGAGGATAATATTAAAATGGATTTGAGGAAGGTGGGATATGATGATAGAGACTGAATTAATCTTGCTCAGGATAGGGACCGATGGCGGGCTTATGTGAGGACGGCAATGAACCTCCGGGTTTCTTAAAAGCCATAAGTATTTTGCATAATCTCATCTACACGATAGAAACACAGATATTAAAAAGGACAAAACTAAGCTTAAAATGATCTAAACGAAGTTCTGAGCTTATATTTTTGTGTTAATGTTTAAGTGTAGCTAAGTACGACTAAATACACAACCCACGACGTCATTCTTAAAATTGTTGCGTAATTGAAGGGTTCAGAGCCATAGTGGACCAAGCGCCATTTATGAAAACGGAGAAAGCAAGGGTTAAAGTTAAGTGAATACCATAGTTTAATGTAGATTGGCATATAATTTAGTTTTAATGTGTATACTTTATATTACTTACTATATGTTTCAATTGAATTATGGTAATAACTTCATTTTAACCCTTGTTTTCTACGGTTTTAGTAAATGGCGCTTGGCCCACTATGGTTCTAACCCTTCAATTGTAAAGGTACTAAGTTATTAGGATAACTTAAATATAAAATCATCTTTCCTAACAGATGATAGTCCAAAGGACTGTTGCGGTCTACAAAAGTTTTCCCGCCATCTCTCCACATAATTATAGTATTATAAAATTATAAAATAAATTCCGAAATTACCTTGAACGATCAGTAAGCTGTATGATATCACACATCTTCACCCAGGCGTAAACGGTTTGAGGGACAAACACCTACGAGTATTTACAGTGGTTCGGAAACAAGTGCGGTATTCTTTATGGGTACATTTAATTTGTCAACGTTAGTAGGTGTGCATCTGCAATATGCACTACAAAAATAAACACTGTTGGAAGTGGACCTACTTTTGAAACACGGAGCGGTAAAAACTAAATTTATAGCGCAGTCCTTCATGGCCCGCTGAAAAACGACATCCGCTAGGCTATAGGATATAAGAGCCGTAATTATGTGCATTCTTTATGATACTATGACACGGTGTGAAATATATACATGTAGAGTGGAAATGATATAACTATGCAGATTGAAGGGGGCAATAGAATACATTAAAATAAATAGTAAACCTATTATGCGTTTTGTGATTAAGTGCACGGTTAATTAGAAAATAGGAAAGTCTGCATAGTTTGGCAACAGAGCATCGCCGGCTCACGTACGAAAGCACACATGAACTTGGTCTGAACAGCAGAGTTCCGTCCGTTAGTCACTCCACTAATGTTGCCAAACTTCCTAACAGCAACAAATAAAGATGTCTTAATCTTTTTATTAGTAAGAAAACAGTCAATTTTATCGAAATAACTGCAAATGGATAAATCATTTCTTAGCAGCTTCTCTAAAGATAAGAGTAAAAATCATAATCATAGGGATAGTACTTATCGAGTAAAATAGTCTTAACATTTAAAGGAAACTAGTTTTCTCTGGCAAAAATATTCATTTGGGATTAATATGGTATTAGAGTTCGAATAAGCTGTTAAAATATGCATAGTTATATTCTACCATAGTACATATATACAGGGAAAATGAAAATGATGGACCCGATTTCAGTAATTTGTGTGAAACGTAATGAACGTATTGCATTGTGAGACGTGTGCTTCGAAAGGTAAATTTTTAAATATTACTATGATATACCGAAGTACATATGAATGGGTTATTTATGAAAGGGCCTAAGTCTTGAATACTAAATTGTTAGCAATTTAAGAAAAACTGCTTACAGACCGAAATTTTGAAATTAAGGCTGAAATAAAAATTGTATCATAAATTCTACTAAGCATTAGAGTGTGAAACTTAGTCCTCTTCATATCTAAATCGATGTATCTACACCCAAAGTGCAGTATTATATTACAAACTCATTTTCACAAAATTAGCGAGTGAGGTCCTTTCATAAATAACCCATTCATATGGAGTTTCAGTACAGTAATTCAGCGTTTCCATATGGTGAATAAACGCTAGAACGGAGAAAATTTCTCTCCGGCATGGCACCGGGACTCGAACCCGGTTTTCCAGCTGTACGTGTTGGCGCTTTATCCACTAAGCCAGCGTTTCTCAAACTTTTTTGAAGTGGGGACCACTTTTTAAAGTCAGAACAGTTCCGCGAACCACCTCACTCTTGTTCCCTTCGAAAGCAAATTTATCATTTTCGTAGCATATTTTAATACCAATATACTTACATTTTAAAATTGAATTAAAGTTCTGTACTTTGGTCCTCTGTTATGAATTCGGGTGGTTCCTGGCTGGCTTACAGGCGCGGCGCCAGATGTGCAGGGAAAAGATGTCGAGAAACACCATGTATATAGTGCTTTAAATCCCTCTTTTGTTGTTGAAAGTAGAGTGGGAAGTCGATAGACAGGTAAGGTAATAAATTTCATTAACTGTCTGTACTGGGAGAAAAGTGAAATTCGATTGCCATGTGTCATTTCCAAATTCTGAGATTTTAAGCTATAGTGAGATACGCAATTCGTTCGAATTTTATTTTTTCTTCTGTATTTTTTGAAGGACCACAAGGGCAGACCTCGAGGACCACAGGTGGTCCGCGGACCATAGTTTGAGAAACGCTGCACTAAGCCACACCGGATTCAAGCTCCGATGCCGGATTGAATCCCTCTCATTTTTTTTTAAGTTCTACTGTGTTCCCCTTTGTTGGCCTACCCTCGTGTACCGTGTCACAGTCTGTGTGGCAGTAGACACAATGTCCAACCACAAGTACAGACGTGCATTCATTACGAGTGACTAAGTAGCGTAGATAAATAAAGAAATGATTGGAACAGAACAGATTAATGATTCAATGAATGAATTGGTAATTCTTTAAGTGAATCAGTGAGAATGAAGGGATGAATGAGTGAGTGAATGAATGAATGAATGAATGAATGAATTGGTAATTCTTTAAGTGAATCAGTGAGAATGAAGGGATGAATGAGTGAGTCAATGAATGAATGAATGAATTGGTAATTCTTTAAGTGAATCAGTGAGAATGAAGGGATGAATGAGTGAGTCAATGAATGAATGAATGAATTGGTAATTCTTTAAGTGAATCAGTGAGAATGAAGGGATGAATGAGTGAGTCAATGAGTGAATGAATGAATGAATTGGTAATTCTTTAAGTGAATCAGTGAGAATGAAGGGATGAATGAGTGAGTCAATGAATGAAGGAATGAATGAATGAATGAATGAATGAATTGGTAATTCTTTAAGTGAATCAGTGAGAATGAAGGGATGAATGAGTGAGTCAATGAATGAATGAATGAATTGGTAATTCTTTAAGTGAATCAGTGAGAATGAAGGGATGAATGAGTGAGTCAATGAATGAATGAATGAATTGGTAATTCTTTAAGTGAATCAGTGAGAATGAAGGGATGAATGAGTGAGTCAATGAATGAATGAATGAATTGGTAATTCTTTAAGTGAATCAGTGAGAATGAAGGGATGAATGAGTGAGTCACTGAATGAATGGGTAATTCTTTAAGTGAATGTGTGGTAATGACTAGATTGATAAGTGAACCAACAGGATGGGCGCATGAATTTACGAATAAATGAAGACAGAAGATTTAAAAGACTAATCAAGGAATGAATAAATGGAAGAGTGTCCGGGTGCAGACATACAGATTAATATTCCAGTTTTAAATAATTGAATAATAGAACTTGACAAGGGTGTGGGATTACTCACACAGTTAGCCGCACAATTATGTGCTGTATGGCGTGAAATCATACTATTATCCATCAATCAAGCGCTATACAATCAGAATCATTGACGGTTTCATTGAAACGTACAGACCTCAATGCTCTGTTGATTAGTTATGCCTCGATATGCGTTTCATTGGATGTCGCAGTAGCCCATTTTCTGTGTCTATGCAGTGCGCGCTTTCAGTAGCGAAATAATATTGGTACGACACTAAACATTAACTTCAGAACATGAATAATATACAGAGTGTTAAAAAAAAGTATCCAATACTTTAGGAGGTGCTAGTATGAATAAAAACAAGAAAAAAAAATGTCTAATAAACATGGGTCCTACAACACATACTTTCTGAGATCTGAACACTTGTTTATAGGAGGTGCTCAATGTGACGTCCATTCATGGCAATGCATTCCTCTGCCCTTCGGCGTAAGAAATCACGCACTCTTTGAAACTGACCTGGTTGTTCAAGATAACCAAAAGTCTAGGGGATTTGGGTTTGGGGAACGAGCAGGCCAAGGTGTGGGGCCTCCTCAATCAATCCAGCGGTCCTGAAATGTCAGCGTCAGGTGTTCACGCTCACTGCGGAAAAAATGTGTTGGTGTGCCATCATGCATGAATCACATCTGTAGTCTTTGCTGACATAGCACGTACTCCAGCAAGGTAGGCAATACGTTAATAAGAAAGTTCTGATAACGAGCCCCAGTTAATCTCTGTGGTAGCACATATGGCCCTTAATCTATCACCAAGAACACCTGCCCATACGTTGATTGAGAATCGGTGCTGATGCCTTGTTTCTTCAACTGCATGGGGATTTTCATCAGCCTACACATGCTGATTATGAAAATTCACAACACAATCTCTGCTGAACCCCGGTCATATCCGCAACCAAACTTTTGTTTTCAGTATTCCTTGCGACGTAACAGTATTTCATGCCAAGAGTGTCAACTACGGTATGATTATCTAGTAACCTCCTGTATTGTAGGGCAGAAAAATGCATTGCCATAAATGGATGTCACATTGAGCACTTCCTATGAAGAAGTGTTCAGATCTCAGAAAATATGTGTTGTAGGACCCATGTTTATTAGACTTTTTTCTTGTTTTGATGCATACTATCACTTCCTAAAATATTGAATACTTTTTTAACAGCCTGTATTATTGTGGCAGTTGCGTGGTCAGCTCGTCCTGCAGGAAGATCGGGTTGGGTCCTAATAAGGACTAGGATTTTTCATTAAAAATTCCTTAGTGACACTTGTATAGCACAAGTTGCAGTTGAGATTTTTCCGTATCTACTTCTCCCGTCCACCAAGTTACGCATTAATATCATTGCGTTCAATGAATGAAGTAATGAGAGGGAAATAGGAGGAGAAAATTTAAAAGATACGCGAAAACGCGGAAGGGAGTTCGAGACTGAGAAAGAAGTATGTGAGCTCCAAACCTGTTGGCCATTTGTCTCACTCCGAATTTCGCTATTCCACTGAAGAAGTCTAGAAAATTTTGAATGGGAAAATTCCAGAAATAAACGTAACCTAATAGCTACCACATAAAGTGGTGAGGGGGAGGCGGTGGAGAAGTGCTGAAATAATGCTTGATATGGGAAAATTTTTCAGGAAAATTTATAATTACATCAGTACAATTACACAACTTCGCAAAAACAGTAAGATAATAAAATGTATGCTGATCACATTTGAGATGTCATTGCACAACATATTGGCGTATCTAGCGACAGAACCATTCTTCTGTTTTATTTAAAACGAAGAGTCTTGAATGTTTAGTAGGCAATATGTCAGATAACACATACGTCATCCGTTCGTAATTCACACACATAGTGGGCGATATCGTCTTTGTGTTTCTGCAGCTTACGGACTCAAGGCAGGTTTCCTCTGTCCTATACCATTCTAGTACAATGCAGTCTCTCTCTCTCGCACACAAATAACCATCTCTGCGGCTCAGTCACGTCCCGGAATCACATAATTACTCTGCCAGATGAGTGATTCCAATTCCAATGTTGCTGATCAAACAAGACGCACAACTGAACACAGGGTATCAGCTTCTCTGATGTGCCTTTGTTTCCCTTTCAGATTCAATTGTTTGTTTCTAGTTCATTGATCATCACATACAGGTATAACGACTTTTTAAAACTATAACATTCATCATTACAACCTCTGACTTCATAATAAAGTGAGAAATAAACAGTGTCATCCAAACGACACATAATTTCTTATTACAAAGTTTACGCAGTAGGCACCGGTAAATAAAAGAGAATTAACTTCATTTCTCACACTAGTTTATTAAACCTTGTCGGACTGTAAAGAAAACAACTATATAATTGATCCTACCATAAGGATTGAAACGGGAAGTAGCCAGCCGGAGGATGTCAATTAAGAAAAGATCAACATTTATCTGCCAACAGTTGATTACTTCAAAGCAAAATACCAGCTTGAAAACATTGAGGTTATTGGTTTTCTTATTGGAGCTCGTGGTGTGATTCCCAAATTCTTTAAAAGCTTCAGGAAGACTTTTGAACTACCACTGACACTTACTACTGACATCATAATTTCAGTTTTGAAACGCTCTTGCCAAATTCTTAGTCATCATATTCACTCTGTTTAATTTCTCTTTCTTCACTTTATAATTCACATTTGTTTATTTTAATTTTCTGTCAACAAATTTATGTAAACATTTAATATTTTAAAATTCATGTAGGGGAGTATACTGAGTCCTTCTGGGCTACCTCCAATGGGAGGCAGTTAACAATTAAAAAAAATATATGTTGTATAATATTATAGTATTGTGAAATTTAGATTTTCCTACCAATTTTTTTTTTGTTCTATTAAAATTGTAGATATAGCCTATTAACCTCTTGTATCCTAGAGGATACTTTGTCAATTTAAGGGTTAAGAAAATGATACACGCCCAAAAATATATTTTCGGTATTAGTGATAGGCTATTGAAAATAAGTATTTTCGGGAAAATTTGGAAATCAATATTTTGCAGCATCTAGGGTTCTGTAAATATTATGGAAAAAACAAAATCGGTACGGTATTTTAGATATTTTAAATTTATCTCACTGTTTATTAAACTAAATAAGGTTATTCATAAAATTAATGCCCTACTAAATGAAAAAAAAAATGAATTTTTATGAAACTTAATGCAGAGTTTCATAAAAAAGCAATATTTTCAAACTTACCTCAGTTTTATTGTTTACATTTCTCTGAGGATCTAGCATCTTTTATTGACTGATACATCCTTTTCCATCACATTATAAAAATCTTGACACTTCAGTTTTTAATTGGCACAGGCTTTCTATTCATATTTCATTAAAACAGTAGAGCATCTGCCCTGTTGTTTGACCATTTGTACTCTATTGTCAGCTTCAGTGAGGACATTCCGCGTGAACGCAAAACAATTAATATAAATCTTCCCACCTCTTTAAGTAAACACATGACTTTTGTTTCTTATTTTTTTTTCGATGATGATTTGGTGGTTATGTCTCATTAACATCGGCCCCAACACCAACATTATTTTCTCATTTACTGCCACAATATTGCGAGAAAACGTCAGTTCTTTTGCATGTTGATGAAAAATATGGTATAGAATCACATAGTCAACATAACTCATCTTATGCAAAAATGTTACATTGGCTCTTATGCCTATAATGGGACGATATCCATACATTTCTCTAGTCACCAGTTGTGACGTCAGCAGGGGGCTAGTATAGAGACATGTAGAGATGACTTCATTAAACCTGGATATACAGCGATCCTTAGCACAGTCAGCTGGTGTGGTTGAGAATGAGCTGGCAGTCAGTGTAATAGTTCAGTATGATAAAGGTAGAGCTAAGAGTTTACATGCCCTCTTAATAATTAATAGTATTAGTAATAGTAATGATGATGATGATAATGATGACCAGGGAACGGATTTATATGGACTAAAAATATATGAAATATGTAAATATATATGTAGTTATTTTTACCAAAATATGGAATTAAATATGGATTTTTACCAAAATATGGAATTAAATATGGACTTAAAATTATAAAAAAATGACTATGTACGTTAAATATTGGTACATTTTAATCAAACTAAACAAAAAATATAATGGACGTACCTTATCTTCCAATGTAGTTTCAACAAAACACAATTTTTATTGTCTGTTACCATAACAATAGGTTACAAACATTTCTTTCAAGTGCTGAAAAGTGAATCTTCTTCTATTGTCTCTGAGGATAGATTTATACTGACTAAAAGAGCGTTCGACGTCACAAGAAGTAACTGGTACATAATTCAATTTCACAATGTCTGCTGGGGATAAGTCCAAGTTAATCTTCACTGTTGATTCACCACTCATCACAGCAACAACCTTTTGTAGTTCTTCATATCCAGGGTTTTTTGAAAGTACAGTGTCCACCTTAGCTCTTACTGCATCTGCAACTTTACCTCTACCACGATTCAGTTGTTCCACAGTACTATTTATAATTTCAAAACTTTCAGATAGTGAAAGGTGCCTATTTTGGAGATTTTTGAGCGTTTTTATGATGCATGAAAATGTATGCTGAATGTGAGCTAAGTCATTCTTCACACTTATGTCACAGGTAACTGTTTTCGCAGTATCAATTGAGACTGCATCTTCAGAGTCCAATGCAAGGAGAACATTGTTAATAGAGTCTATATGTTCGGCATAATATTCAACTGCTTCTAGCCATGTACCCCATCTAGTTAAAATTGGCTTTGGTGGCAATGGAATTTCAGGGTACATTTCTTTCAACACGTTAACTCTACTGGGAGCTTTGAGAAATACTTTTTTCACTGATGAAATCAACAAATCTACTTTAGGGAAATTGTCTCTGACCACTTCTGCCACACGATGAAATGCATGCGCCACACAAGTAAAATGAGTCAATTTAGGATATACAACAGATAATGCTTGTCCAGCTTTGACCATATAAGGGGCAGCATCGCTAATAAAGAATAACACATTATCGTACATAATACCCTTTGGCCACAGGATACCCATAGCTTCGTTGAACAGTTTAACTATAGTTTTGTTATTGCACTTTTCTAGAACATCACAATGTAAAAGAATTCGTTCAGAATATTGTTCACTTAACAAACCGATAACTACATTACCAACAAGTCTACCTTCTTTGTCGGGAGTCTCATCAATGGAAACCCAAATTGAACTATCTTTAATTTCATCTCTTATCTTCTGTATTGTCTCATCGTAGATGGATGGAGCATACGTCTTCCTAAGTGTTGACTCATCCGGGATTGTATGTTGAGTATATTTTTCAAGGAATTCCCTGAAGACCTTATTCTTTAGTTTGTAGAGAGGAATATCAGCAGAGATGAGAGAACGGCACAGGTCGATGTTAAACTCAGATCTTACATTCGATGTTGTTGGTTGTGTTAAAAACAATTGTCTCTGCTTGGAATTTAGTTGTTTGTTGGCCTGATGTTTACTAGTTGTAATGTGTTGTTGCACCAGGAACTTTTGTGTAGATGATACTGCACACTGACACAAATTACAAAATAATATTTTATTGTCAGTTGATAAACCATCTTCTTTAAATTCTGAAATGTAACTTGTTAGTTTTGATTTTAAATTGACTGAATGACGTACTTTTGGCATATTTACCGTCTTTATAGTATGATTTACAAAACTGAACCTATGTGTACTCTGACTGGCATTTAACTGTTGAGCTGCACAACTGAAGTCTGTTAAAAATTTTAAATTAAATTAATACAGTTTTGTAACTTACTTTCCCATTGTTGATAGGACTGCTAATTTTCAAATAACTCTGATGTTAAAGGGATTACTGAACATGTGTTTAAATCTCTATTGTTGAAATGTATTTTTAAAAGTTAATGGAATTTTGTTTTGTTTTATTGTTAAACCTAATATAATATGGACTGTTTTATATGAAATATGGAAAATATATGGAAATTAACGAAAATATGTACTAAACTCTAAAATATGGAAAAATATGGAAAATAAAAGTAGGATTTTTCAACCCTACACATTGTGAAACATAAAGATAATGCAAAATATAAATTATATTAGCTTTATAAGTAAATATGTATTTACATATAAATCCTTTCCCTGATGATGACAATAATAATAATAATAATAATAATAATAATAATAATAATAATAATAATAATAATAATAATAATAATACTAGAGGAAGAGGTACAAATATGGAACACCATTTTGTTTTTATCGTTTTGAAACCTACATGTTTTGAATACTGAAAGTAAAGCATTGCCCTGTCTATTGCTGAATGTCCCTGTGAATGATACACCGAACTTAGAAGTTCGTGAGATGTTATAAAATGTTTGAAAAATAATAATTTACTCAAAATCTAACATATTTCTTTCGTAAAAATGGAGGTACAAATATGGAATACTATTAACAAGTTGCAAAATGAAGAAATTTCGAAATCAAAATGGCCTGTACTTAGAAAAGCACAGAACAAGCATTCAGCATCTTCATTAGAAGGTGTTTTCCCAACCGTAATACTGAATCCAGATGAATCGTCTCTCATGTCTTTTATCGAACTTGTTTTATGATTCCTTGCATCGCCTTTTCATTCCACTGTTTTCTAAGTTTCTTAGAAGGTGAAATTTTCCCTCCTCCTACAAGTGCCAACATTAGTGACGAAACAGAAAACCAGGGTATAAAGGTAGAATACTAATAATACCAATATTTCATATTTGTGATGTTATAAGTTATAACCTCAAAACATACGAGTATCATAATTTCAAAATGAAGTAAATTAAACATACATTGTTGTAATCATAGATTATTTCTCTTTAAGAATATATATAATTAATATTTCTAACACTGAGGGATAACAATGTATAATTATCCAACGAAAAACTCACCGCCAAAATTTTCACTTTCTTCGAAAATGCAATAATGATAAACGTTTCAACAGTTCAGCTTCCAATTGCAAACTAACATATTCCCCCGAAAGAGAGTATTAATGCGTAGTAATTTGAAGGCTTTCGCTAGAATACAACTCGTCTCAGGTCGTATATCACACTATTTCATATTTGTAACACTTCCTTTAATACTAAACGCAAAATGCTATCAAAGAGTTTGACGCACATAAATAATATTACAAAAAATAATTAAATCTACAAACTAATTTCTTTGAGATTTGAAAATGATTTTTTCATGAGAACTATATTTTTTGCTTTCCCTTTCCGACTTATCGCCTCTCACTTAAAATTTCCTGCATCGACCGAGTCGAAAATAAAGACGTAATAAGCAGAATGGTTGAAGAACGGGAAATCCCAGTGGCCATAAAAAAGAGGAAGACAATACATCATGTGACAACAAAAATATAAATTACTGAAAATTATCCTCCCAGAAAATGACAGCAAAAAGGGGCATTAGATGGAATAACAAGTCACGGTTATGCAACGTAAGAGAGTGGACGGACTTGAGAAAATTAGAAGAAATAATTTTGTATGGCAAATCGAGAGGATGTTGCTTAGGGTTGTATTTCTGTAGATTTCACAAATACCTGTCGTTCATTTCGAATCAGACACGTCAATCAAGGACATCCTGAGCACGTGATTTATTCCTTACATAATACCACAGTCTAGTATATACAATCACGAAGCTCAATACGTAGTAAATATGCATCCATAGATAGTTGCTAACCACTACTTTCGCTACTATCGCCTCATTACAGATAATGCGAAATAGTACCGGCACAGTCTATTGTTCCTAGCACCCTCACAACTCAAGCTTCGTGACTGTATATACAGGGACATCATTTTATTTTTACTTCAACTTTTATTGTATCTGAGTTTTTGAATGTACTTCACTCCCACCCCTTCTACTAACGAAGTTCCAACTGTCCTCCACACAGAACCAAGGCCGCAGTACTGTGTTAGTGAGTATAGTACGTTTCAGAAATATGTTCGCGTTTTCCAGTGACGAAAACTTCCAATATAGAATCATATTTTCGCAGAGATACTGTCGTCCGTTTGCCTACGTCGCATCCCGATTTCCCCCACCTGCTTCTGCTCGCTCCACTGTAAAGACTAGTGGTTGGGCTTTCTTAGCTCTTTTCTGAAAACATTAATTTCTGTTAGGAATTAATTGGACGTCTATGTAATATTATGCAACTGTTTAAAATAACTTAAATAAAAGGGCCTTGTTAAGTAATTAACTATCACGTGATTCCCCTCCTTTCTACGATCCTGCGACATAACCACTTGGACGGACAGTAGATAGCATGTCTGAGTAATTTTATCTGTGCGGGTCGGGCAGAAATGAAGATTGAATTTACAGTACGTAAGGTACTCTTTGACAGAGTAGGTACAGAATTATTTCAACATGAGTTACTAAGTATGAAGGACGAAACTGGTAATTGGAATTAGATGCAATAGTGTGTAGTGCGATAATAGGCACAAAAGATCTGAAGCCTGTATCGAAATGAACGGCCACCATTTTCAAAAATGTGTTTAAATATCCATATTATGATTATTTTTCAATTTAACTTCATTCTCTATATTGTACGCTAATGTGCTGTAGACAGTATAATATAAACTGCATAATGAATACGTTCGCATGGATAACCCAGTTCGTGAGTAAAAACACTTATTGTTAACACTGTACTGTATTTTGATTAAACAAAACCTAATGAAAATTATCAAACTCAAAATCGCGATATTTCCTACTTTACGTAAATGGATGAAAGACTTTTATTCCCTCCTATACCTAGTAAAGTGGTTTGTTTGTATTTTACGCCAGTACCATCGAACTCCAGTCGTGGAAGGAGGTAGCAAACTGTGTTTCCGGGTCTCAATTATTAATCAAAAGGTATAGCCAGGTTAATATTAAAAATGTTAGTAAAAATAAAATGATGTCCCTGTACTACACTGTGCTAATACCGTTGTCTTACCCTTAAAGTATACAATTCTTCCTTGCTCGCTCAGTTATTCATGTGTTATAATACAGTTCAATCGTGTGTTAATTTAAAAAGTGCAAAATGATTACGCAAAGTTGGCAGTAATACAGAAAGTTTAATGAATCCGACTTGCTAATTATTTTGTGAAAGAGCGTGGAAATAAATTATTTATGTTATTTGCAACGATGAAATCGCAGTCATGAAGGAATATACCATTGAAAGACACTACCAGACAAAACATTCTCGCGATTTTGATCAACACAGTGAGCATGAACACGTGAAGACAAAAGTATTGTTCAAAAGTTACTACTTAATAATAATTTTTATTTCAAGGTGGAAACTACAACTAAGAGGCCTATGTACAGATCCAGAAACAAAATTTGGGCCCCCTGAATTTTCCGAGTTCCAGTTATACCGTACTGCGCATGCTCAGTAAGCTTGTACGTATCATATTGTCCAATCACATGCTCCACTTTACAGTGGAAGTAGGCTGGGGTAGACTCCTTCAGGTTGATCCCATTGAGCCATCAATTTAGTAATTGAAGAAGATGCGAGCGTGTCATAACAGCGGCGGAGCTTCCTACGTGCAGCAGGATAATGACATCAACTCACGCACACGTCACCAAAATTAACTAAATGGTTTGACATATAGGTCAAAGTTACGAAATCCACTGTGAAGTAATACATTTGGCTTAATATTCCTTTTATTTTAACGGAATCAATGACGGAATTACGTCTTGAGCTGCACAGGAGGCAGGTAGTACGTAGAACTATTGTACAGAAGTGCTGTCTGTATGTGATTAACGTGGTCAGCGAACATAGACAAATAACATAAATAGACCTCCAACTCACAAGCAAACGTTCTGATGGGTGCAGATAAAATAGTTAAATTTTCTTCTTCCACCATGTTAATAATGTCAAAAGAAGTGCTTATACAAATTTTGGCCACTCGATCGCAATTACGAGATCGTCCAGAAAGTCATTTTCCCTGGGGTCGTTTATAGAAAAATGCACAATTGCATGGAAATATTTATTGAAACAGATACAGCAATTGTTGCGCTATTTGTCAACATATCCTCCACTTGAATTGAGACATTTGTCATACCATAGGATCAATTTTTGCGTCGTAGAAGTCAGCCGCCTCAGATCGGAACCAGCGTTTGACTGCGTCTGCACCTCTCTCTGTCGATCCCATGATATGAGAAATGTATCAGTTCCGATGGAAAATATGTTGGAAAAATAGCTCAACAATTGCTGTGTCTGTTCCAATAAATTTGTCCAATTAAATTATGTTTCTTTTTTTTTTTTTTTCTGTTAGCGGCCCCCGGCGAACTTATTTTTTACGACCCTCGTAATTGCGGTCGAGTGGCCAAAATTTGTATAAGCACTTCTTTTGACATTATTAACATGGTGGAAGAAAAAATTTTAACTTTTTTTATCTGCCCCCATCAGAACGTTTGCTTGTCAGTGTAAACTTTCGAGAGACTATTGAAGCGATTTTAAATCCATGCTAATGGTGGAAAAAAATCGGAAATACATCACATGTTACATAGCCCGATCGGTATTACAGGTATCCATTATACATATAACGTTTATTAGTAGTATTTTTCATATTACTCCCCAAAGAGCGCAAAATGGTTTATCAGTTTAAATGAAATCTTTACTACAACAAAAATATTTTTGTTTCCATAAAAATATGTCTATCTAAATATCAGGTATGACGTGTCTGAGCCTTTTGTCCGAAATTCCTTCGTTCAATTTTAAATTATTGCAATTATGCAATTATACACACACATACATACATACATACATACATACATACATACATACATACATACATACATACATACATAAGTACATACGTACACACGTACATACATACATACATACATACATACATACATACATACATACATACATACATACATACATACATACATACATACATACATACATACATACATACATACATACATAGAGGGCTTTTCAAAAGTAACACGTAACTGCAATTTAAAATTGAATTAAAAAATTTCGGACAAAAAGTTCAGATAAGTCAAACCTTGTACTTAGAAAGACATATTTTTTTATGGAATACATTTAAATGAGTATAAATGTGTATTTATTTTGTGTCACTTTAATTTAGGAAAAGAATAATGGTAATTTTCTAATTAAACTTACTTTTAAATAATCTCGCATGTACCAACAAAAAGGACACTGAAGCATGAACCGCCTAAGCCTGGAGGTGGAAGAGAATTTTCTTACAAGCTAGAGAACTAACAAGCAAACATTCTCATGAGGGCCGATAAAAAAAGTTAATATTTTTCTTCCACCATGTTAATAATGTCAAAACAAGTGCTTATGCAAATTTTGGCCAATCGAGAGGAATTACAAGGACCCTCCAGAAAGTAAGATCCCCTGAAGCCGTTTACATAAAGAAAACACAATGTCATGAAGCGATTTATTGGAACAAATACAGCAATTGTTGAACTATTTTTCAACATATTCCCTAACGGAACAGAGACATTCATAATACCGAGGGATCAAGTTTGTATAGTAGAAGACTGCCTCTTGGGATCGGAAACAGTGTGTGACAGCCGTCTGCACTTCTCTGTTGATCACATGGTATGACAAAAGTCTCAATTCCGGTGGGTAATAGGTTGAAAAATATCTCAACAATATCTGTATCTGCTCCAATGAATCTTTCCATGAAACTGTGTTTTCTTTCTGTAAACGGTCCCAGGGAAGCCTACTTCCTCGATGGCCTTCGTAACGGCGCTCCAGTAGCCGCAATTTGTATAAGCACTTGTTTTGACATTATTAACATCATGGAAAAAAAAAATTAACTTTTTTATCCTCGCCCATGAGAATGTTGGCTTGTAAGTTACGGATTTTACGTAGGCCTACGTAGCCTACATTGGGTGTATGGCGAGGAAGGGTTGTGAATATCACAGTCCGCAACCTTCGACAATTTTATCAATGACAACATAGGCCTACCTACTACGCAATTATAATCAAAATGAGGACGCACATTATCCAAAGCCGAGATGAATAACGCCAGACGTCATACACCCAACTCTACTTCACAAAATTAGCGCAGATGCCCACGGCTGCTCCAGTTTCACGCCCAATTACACTGAAAAGAGACAAATAAAATATGAAATTTATCTCTAATTCGTTATGATAAGACCAACGGCGACCACGGCTCTCTTTTGTTTCGAACAGAGCCGACGCGGACGGCTTTGTGCCGACGTTCTCAGAACTACACAGTACTAATTACAAGCATACCATTATTCCCATTCGACCAAATTAGATGTTTTCAAAGTGTGGGGCGAGAGCAGCTTTTAGGAAGAGTGGCTACACTTTTTATGAAACAATGTTTCAGAACACCGGTGATGTAAGAAGACCTAAAATAATCCTATTACATTATTCCATTATTATTATTATTATTATTATTATTATTATTATTATTATTATTATTGTATCTATTTTTAAGAAGGGGGACAAGACTAACTGTGGTAACTTTCAAGGAATATCACTTTTGTTGACGTCGTACAAAATTTTGTCCAATATTCTTTTGAGAAGATTAACTCCATATGTAGATGAAATTATTGGGGATCATCGGCGGTTTTAGGCGCAATAGATCGACTATTGATCAGATTTTTTGTATTCGATAGATGTTGGAGAAAAAATGGGAGTATAAGGGTACAGTACATCAGTTATTCATAGATTTCAAAAAGGCATATGACTTGGTTAAGTGAGAAGTTTTATATAATATTCTTATTGAATTTGGTATTCCCAAGAAACTAGTTCGATTAATTAAAATGTGTCTCATTGAAACTTACAGCAGAGTCCGTATAGGTCAATTTCTATCTGATGTTTTTCCAATTCACTGCGGGCTAAAGCAAGGAGATGCACTTTCACCTTCACTTTTTAACTTCGCTCTAAAATATGCCATTAGCAAAGTTCAGGATAACAGAGAGGGTTTGGAATTGAACGGGTTACATCAGCTTCTTGTCTATGCGGATGACGTGAATATGTTAGGAGAAAATCCACAAACGATGAGGGAAAACACGGGAATTTTAGTTGAAGGAAGTAAAGCGATAGGTTTGGAAGTAAATCCCGAAAAGACAAAGTATATGATTATGTCTCGTGACCAGAATATTGTACGAAATAGAAACATAGAAATTGGTGATTTATCGTTCGAAGTGGTTGAAAAATTAAAATATCTTGAAGCAACAGTAACAAATATAAATGACACTCGGGAGGAAATTAAACGCAGAATAAATATGGGAAATGCGTGTTATTATTCGGTTGAGAAACTTTTGTCATCCAGTCTGCTGTCAAAAAATCTGAAATTTAGAATTATAAAACAGTTATATTACCGGTTGTTCTGTATGGTTGTAACTTGGACTCTCACTTTGAGAGAGGAACAGAGATTAATGGATTTGAGAATAAGGTTCTTAGGAAAATATTTGGGGCTAAGAGGGATGAAGTTACAGAGAATAGAGAAAGTTACACAACGCAGAACTGCACGCATTTTTTTCTTCACCAAACATAATTAGGAACATTAAATCCAGACGTTTGAGATGGGCAGGGCATGTAGCACGTATGGGCAGATTCAGAAATGCATAGGCTATAGTGTGTTAGTTGGGAGACCAGAGAAAAAAAGACCTTTGGGGAGGCCGAGATGTAGATGGGAGGATAATATTAAAATGGATTTGAGAGAGGTAGGATATGATGATAGAGACTGGATTAATCTTGCATAGGATAGGGACCAATGGCGGACTTATGTGAGGGCGGCAATGAACCTTCGGGTTCCTTAAAAGCCATTTGTAAGTAAGTTTTATTATTATTATTATTATTATTATTATTATTATTATTATTATTATTATCTAGGGCTCTAGGCAATATATGTATTTATGCACTAGGCAAGGATATTTCATATCGCTCCTATTGCAAATATCGTCCAGAAGTTTTAGAATTAAATTAAACATGCTTTAATTAAAGGCAAGGGTAATGGTGTCCGCTTACACGCCATTTAAGCCGCCGTCAACATAGTCTAGGCTCTAGGGCAGCCATTTTCAACCGATGTCCCACAAGAAAATGAAAACAGTAAAGGTTGTCGTAGCAAAAATTGGAAAAATAAAAGTGAAAAGAGTAATAAAAAAAGTGAGTCCACAAGAGTCAACATCCAGCGAACGCGGATAAAGTCAACATTCAGTAAACACAGTGTAGGTGTGCGAGCGGCAGAGGAAAGAATGATTGACGTGCAGCTAGGGTTGCCAGATCAGTAAAGTTAGAATCTCGTACAAACCTTAAAAAATATCGTATTTTACTTGTCTTTCTAAAAAAAAATCGTACATTAAATACCTCGGCAAAACACATAAAATTGTATTTCCTAAATAAAAAAAATAAGAAAATATCGTAATACTTTTCTGCCACTATATTTTACATTTATATCATAAACTTCAAGTAGAAAGACAAAAAAGTATGTTAGTTCCATTAGTGAATGTGTATTTTGTTTTGGTGCTTCTCAATCTTTTTTTCTCCTTGCGTCCTTTTGCCATTCATCACATTGTCATTCTCTCCTATGGTGACTTAATAACAATACATATAACATTGAGAATATTTTATTATATATTTATACTAATGTACAAATTTTATCTCTTTTGTATTTCACAGTCCACATTTCCACCTAAAATCCTTAAAATTCCCTCCTGGTTGGAAACCACTGGTTTAGATTATATGAGTGTGCCATGGGATTGTAAATTACACCTTCAGTGTGTCGCATGTTCAAAAAACTTGAAAAAAAAACGCAGCTCTAGGGGTAGCGATGGGACATGGGTATTGCGTCGAATCGCACTGGGCTGATTATCGGATTGGTCTTGACGAGAACTACATCTTTCTCCTCACTAGGTAGGTATGGGGAAAGTTATCTTGGGGCTGACCATAGCATAAAAATTCAGCTCCTTCCCTTCTTCTCCTTGTTTTTTTTCCCCAACAAATTCTTGTCCTTGTATTCCTCTGATTCTCCTTGTATTCCCATTAGCCTATTCTGTTTGTATTACCCTGGTTCTTCTTGTATTCCTTAGTTCTCCTTGTGTTGCCCTTGTTCTCCCCTTGTTCTCCTTATTCGCTTTGTATTCCCCTGGTTTTCCTTCTATTCCCTTTGTTCTATTTGTTCCCTTGCTCTCCTTGTATTCCCTTTGTTCTCATTGAATTTCCCTAATTCTCCTTATATTCCCCTTGTTTTCTTTTCAAGATTGCATACAAAATTATGGGGATATGAGAAGTTTTAAGCTACCCCTCCCTTTTACAGAACACTGCACGCAGAAACAAAATAAAGTGGCTCAAATGTATAACAAAATAAAGAAATATCTATGAAACAATACTGTATGTTATAGCTGATATTGTCACGGAAGGACAAGTAATAGTAGGCCTACAGGTTGGAGAATTTCATCTCCGTAGTATTCAAAGTAAGAATCACAAGGAGTAGAGATAAAGACATTAACCTGAGCAGATTTAATATTCTGTGCGACACAATGAAATGAACTTTATAGTATAAGAAGAGGGCAGACAATATCACAGATTTATATAGAGCACCGGCTGTTCCAACTCTCTTGTATGAAACTGAATGCTGAACTTTTAGACTCAATAACAGAAAATGTTAAAAGTGTTTCCAGTTATTGGATGAAGACAGAGAATTGAAGCTATCAGAGATGAATTAAATGTGTCACTATTAGTAACAATGATTAAAAATATCAGAAGAAATGGCAGTCATATGTAAAAGATGGCAAAAATTCGCATTCCGAAAAGATTAGCTATATTAACATCTTAATTACGTAGAATTATAGGAATATCAACTCTTTGATGAAAAAAAGTTAGTTTTGGATCCGAAAGGGGTCATAAATCTGAAGATGATGATAATGATGATTATAGCTACTGAGTATGCGAGTTTCAAAAAAGATTAGGGAAGCTTGGTTCCAGGATTAACTCAAATATTATATATATCTTCACTTTTCTTTTCTTTTCCTATAAAGTCTCATATATTCTGTGGAACTACTTCCTATAGACTTGTTTATCTGTGCGTGACATTATTACACGCTTACAGTAAGTCTTTGCGTCATGGTCTCAGCATAGTAGTTGCATAAGCTAAACAAAAATGGTCCTAAGTTTTAAACCGTAAGAGATGGATCAAAACTATCTACGTTTTTTAAAAGATAGTACTTATTAACGTATAATAGGCCTCCTTGCAATATGTCCGCTCCATCTTCTACGATTTATCTATAGGAAGCGGTTGAAAGTCTGCATTATATGTTTTTTTTTGGGGGGGGGGGGTATTATTTAGACAATGTATGCTACAATTTTATTTTGGGAATAAAATAAACATAATTTTTGGAAAAATCAGTCTTTATTTTCTCATTTACGTCTAATTCCAGACCACATTATAAAAAATTAATCAGCCTCATGGGCTTTGAACACTTTCACTATGCTGCCATCTAACGACTGTAAAAAAAGTCACGTTATAATTCTCATTTGAATTGCATGGAACAACTGTGCTTCCATCCAGCGGTCCTTACCAATCGACAGTAGCGATCCTGGTGGTTGTTCTCTTCCACATGTTACCGTTTTTAACATGGGGATGGCCAATCTGTTACACATGTGATCAAGGGTATAACATAATAAAATTGTCTTTACAAATACGCCATAGATATAAAGTTATTAACATTCAAAGACAAAGTTACGTCAGTGTTACTCGAAAATCTGTGCATTTCATTCTAGTACATCACAAATAACAAAAGTAATGTTATTCAACGTTAAAAATGTATTGCGATAGTATGGAAGTGTGTACGTGGAGCAACAAAAGCATACACATACTCATAGTTGGAGAGAAGAGATGTTCTCTGAAAATACCAAAATGAATAAAATATATCGACAAATTAACTTCAGAATTAGTTAATATTTATAACGATTGTTGTTGTTTAGTCAACTGTCCGAAGAAAGGCCTGGACCCCACAAGTGACACCATCAAGGCATCACTCATGAGGCAACTGGGCCAGAAGATAATGGAGTAGGATGGCCAGTTCCTTTCCTTCTCCATTGCATACATCGCCAATTAGCTATATGTTACACTCATCAGACTTCAGATGCATGCAAACAATTGTTCTTCCTCTGACATATCGTCAAGTGAGTACTGCCTGATAATAGATGTACACACATAACCTCAATCAGAAGATTATATATACTGCGTGTTCAGTTCAAAGTGTGTCATGGCTCGCTGTATGTCATCATGTGGCTAGCCGATGAACCTAGAGAATTCAATCTTCCTACACTTCCGCAGAGACGTATTCCCTATGTGCCAGAGAAGTTGTCTGGCAAGTACGGCGTTCATTCAGAAGAGTACTTACCGATACGTACCGTAACGCCGGTAGTGGCAGGAATGTGAACTGTTTGGAAGCACGTACTGAGGTGAGTTTTTTCTTACTGTCGGGATATGGGGAGAGGGTTAAGACGATTACTTACGTACAGTATTTGTTGACATTAACTTCGACGGTCAACATGGACACGGAGCATTTGATTTGTGTTGTGGAATGTTGCCGTACGCAACCGATGATAACAAATACCCTTGCGTACGACTTGTCCGCGCAAAACACAGTTCGAAAGAGGTTATGGTAGCACACAGACCGTACAGACCGCCATCTGTTGCTACGACGTTTAAGTCATACCGTACACGTTCTCAAGTACAGATTGAACGCCTTGATTAATAGGCAACTTCTCTGACATAAAAGCTGAAACTCGCTTCAAATCGCTGACTCACAACAGTGACGTCATGACACTTTGAAATGAACACCCATTATACTATACTATACTATACTATACTATGCTATACTATACTATACTATGTCACTGCTACCAACCGTCTGTTTTGCACTTACATGCAAAATGTTACCAGATGGTATTCTACGTATTTATAGGTTATATTAATAATAATAATAATAATAATATATTCTTCACCTGACATAATTAGGAACATTAAATCCAGACGTTTGAGATGGGCAGGGCATGTAGCACGTATGGGCGAATCCAGAAATGCATATAGAGTGTTAGTTGGGAGACTGGAGGGAAAAAGACCTTTAGGGTGGCCGAGATGTAGATAATATTAAAATGGATTTGAGGGAGGTGGGGTATGATGATAGAGACTGGATTAATCTTGCACAGGATAGGGACCGATGGCGGGCTTATGTGAGGGCGGCAATGAACCTTCGGGTTCCTTAAAAGCCATTTGTAAGTAAGTAAGTAATATCTCTGCAATTCGTAGGGGTACGGTGATTTATGGCTATCTGGTACAATAGCAAACCTACAGGAAGGGAAGAAATACTCGGAAGGCTAGTTTTAGATTATCCTAATTTCGTGAAGACAGTACAGATCTGTGGACTTAAACCGTGTTTGATGGTTGATAATAAATGATGATGATGATGATGAAATCTTTGCTATACATAGGCATCTCTTTCTTTCGTGGAACTAATGATCTAAACAGGAAATAAACGTCTGGACATCAAAAAGCTTCATGTTCACTTCAACATGGCGGCAATCAAGCTGATGGAAATACCCGTATCTACAGAACAGGAAAGCATTCGTTTCATTGTAGCTGTAATTCCACAATAATGGTTATCCTCGCTTGGTGCGCTCTGGTGGAGATCAGCTCTGATATCACGTGACCCGCACCCCGCTGCTCAAGTCACGTTCAGCGTTTCGCTCCAATAGTTGTACATGTCCTGGAATAATACTTCCCTCGATGCTCAATCAGCAGCTTTCAGTCCTGGGGCCTCGATGCAATAAACGTTCAGAGAAAGAAACCAGGGACTGATTCTTTATATCTACGTGGCACATAAATAAAAAATGAAAGCATGTGTGGAAAATTTCGCTTCGTTTTCGTTTCGTTGTTCAAGAATGTTTATTATCAGACTGCATCGCAGGGTACCGAAACGCATTAAGTTACGAACGCACTGACCACTGTTTTGTGTAGATCGAGGGGAATGAGAGGTTGAAAGTGCAGTTACTTCTTGCCTCAACATGTAAACATTCTGTCACAGTAGGACACAAAATAAATGTTCACGTTTACAAATATAATATATATAGTGCATTTCTAGCACAAAAAATAATTGCCTAACATTACATGTTTAAATTTACATTATATTGTACATGTTTTAACAATATAAAATAATCATTTGTGTGTGAGCAGAAAATAAAAAATATACAGTACTTACATAAAATATATTTCTTCAAAATTCAATGCACCGAATTAGAAGGCACATTCGCAACGTATCAAAAGAAAAGTATCTCTTACTTTCACTCAAGATAACTAAAAAAAAAAAAAAAAAAAAAAAAAACGCTTTGAAATATTGTTGAAAGGGATGTTGGCATGTACAAACATACTCCACAAATGCCGGTGAAATTCTTTTTCATGTTGTAACTTATGTCTGATTTTAATGTTGAAGGCCAGTTTCGACTATATAATTAAATATTTACCATGTACCTTGTGCTATTACACTGCTTTTGAAAAAATCGAGTTCTATCTATCCTTATACTTTTTTTTAACAATTTGCAAAATTCAGTCTTTTTTTCTCTTTAATAAGGAAATATTCCTTTCCGAACTTCTCTATAAGTTCGTTCTGAAGGGAACACTTAATGCTCTTAATTTTCGACATGTTCCTCAGTAATGTGAATTATAAAACAGAGAAATTAACACTAACAGAAAAATACATGTATAAATAATAAAATAAATAAATGAAAAAAAAAATATATATATATACTTGCTTACTCACAGAATCTCAAGTACGTGTGGTGATTGCAGAGACCCACGCCAAGCAGAATTAGAAAGACGGTAATATAATTTCTTACGAAACCAGCTGTACTCTCACAGTGTCATCCCACCCCGTGGGTCATGACGTCATGTATACTCCGTGGGTTCCAAACTTCAGTCTCGCGAATCGGTAACCCTAGGCCGCAGTCTGGTTATATATTAATACGATTTTATAATGTCAAGCAATTTTTCGCTAATTCTGATCAGTGACAAATCGTATGTCTAAGATCCTGTCTTTGTTCACAGTGTCCAACACACTATTTTGTATTCATAGGAAACGATCTAAGGTTCTACTAGCTTTTCTCATTCTGGCAGATAATTTAACTGCATTTAGAATGACTAGATGTATTTTCCAAAGAATCGATTACTATTGTGCTACAATAACTTTTAAGCTTCCTATTCTGTTGAGTATGGTACTGAGAACCTTACAGGCCTTACTGAAACTCAGCTATTAAAACTTTATATCTTCTGAAACAGAATACAATCAATGCTTTTAGCACGTTTATTATGACAAGAGACTAGCAATTTAACTTCGAGCAATCGAACTCTCAGCTTAGTTGTCAATCATCTGGTCAGTGTAGAAGAGTGGAACCACGGCTATGGCAAATGCCATCTATGGCTCACTTTGACATGCCTGGTCTTATAACATAGTAAAAAGGATGGTGTTCTGTTAGGTTCCATTCTTTTGATATGCTGGTACCAGTTATTCTGTAGTTCTTTGAGATGAAGTATTCTGAGATCTGTTCTAATTAATATCTTCATTCCGTTTCTTAATTAGAAGTGTTATTCCCACTACTAAACTTAGGAACTTCAACTCAGCCGTTTCTATTTTCCTTTTATCTGAGCGGCTTTAGTGTCCAGTTCTCACTTTCGTAAGTAAAATGGGTACTACCATAATTTCATAAAATTTTAACTGTGTAGTTTTCTTAGTTTTTTTTATGTAATATACAGGAGCATTGTTTCACATATGCTATAAAATTTGTTTAAATTTATGTTTACGTCTGCTTATTATTTGAGCCGTTCAGAGCATAAGTGGTGTAAGTCAAAAATGGGTAATGAGGGTTAAAGTAAACATTCTGTAAAATACAGTCCAAAGTAGCATGTAATATTCAATTTATTTAAACTATTAGGAGTCGGTGGATAGCAAAAAGGACATATTAATTGCTACTTTGCGCTGTATGTTACAGAATTTTTACTTTAAGCCTCATTACCCAATTTTGACTTACACCACTTTTGCTCTGAAAGGCTCATTTAATCATTTCGTATATTGCTTTATTATTCATTAATTTCATTTATGCATTAATTTAATACAATAATCTATATATTATATGGGGCGAACAGTGACAAAACCGGATAGCTGACGACAGACTCCATTTTTCGTTGGATCTCCCTATTAAACATCCTGTAACAGTTCTTCATTTTTACATAGCACAGGAAAATGGATACAACCCCAACATAATAGACAACATCATAAGAAAGACTAAACGCAAACAAGAAAACGCCACACAAACAAAGGAAAGAAACAAATACATCACACTAACATATGAAAACAAGAACACATACAAAATTGCATCATTATTCAAGAAACTAAAATACAACATTGCATACAGAACACAGAACACACTACAAAAACATCTTAACACACAGACAAGACACACAAATAAATATAATTTAACAGGAGTTTACAAACTATCATGCAATAGTTGCAATGATTTCTACATAGGACAGACTGGAAGATCATTTCAAACACGTTACAAGGAACATATCACAGCCATAATCAAACTACACAACAGTTCAACCTATGAAGAATACATCACAAACTCCAACCACAGCTACAGTAACATAAACAACGACATGAAAATACTACACATCCAGCTAAAACTTGACATCCTAGAGCAATATGAAATTTATAAACATACTAGAACACATCCGCACCACATTCTCAACACTCAACTCAATTTCAAAACACACACCCTTTTCGACACAATCATAAACACACCCAACCACAACAGGAAACCAGAAGATAGCGCAGGATCTCCACTAGTCAAGCAACGTAAATACTAAATATTAACACGGTAAGAAATTTAATCAGTGATTTTGTAACATCTGTAAACATCTTGAATGCCACTTTTTGGCAGGATTAGTTTAGCAACTGATTTTAATGATGTATTCTATGTCATCTCCTAGCCTACATGCTTAGGATTGCGTCACAATAGTAAATCCCTTGTCATGCGACGAGCACTCAGTCATAAAACTGTCGATTACACTCGACCCATACCGCTAAGTGCCTTGTTATCACTTGTTGATAGAAATCAGCATTGGGCAACGCGACGGCAACTTGTAGATGGTCTTGGGCAAGCTGACACGTGGCCATCGACATGCCGACGATACATCGACGAAATTGACCCGGCCCGGGGGAGGGAGATGTTTCCATGGGAACGCCAATATTCTTAACTTGTTCCATAAATCCTTGGAGATATGTGCGTCTGTATGCGTACACGCGCGAGGACTGGGAGTCGGCGAAAGGGGAGACGACGGAAGTGTTCCCAAAGGGAAGATAATCCGTGTGCCCACAGGGTACGCGCTGTCCAATAAACTAGACCTTTGCAAGCAAGACGTCTTCAATCGATAACAAGGCCGTCCCGGGATTGATGGAGCATAGAGCTGAGCAGATGACAGAAAACAAGCGGCGCGTCTTCATAAACACCGGCAAACGAGTTCAAAAAAGAACTTTGCAGCCAAAAGGATTACCTCAAGGAATGGGTATAAAAATAGAAGATAAATTCCTATTTAATTTACAATTTGCAGACGATCAAGTAGTGACTACCCAAGATCTTTTTGATTTAGAATTTATGGTCAAAAGATTAAACAAATTTTATGAATCCTGGGGTCCCTCTATAAATTATAAGAAGACAGAATATTTGGCCATTAATACTAAAAGTAGTAATAATATTGTTATAGATGATGAAATTGAAATTAAAAAGTTAACCAGGCAAAATACCTAGGTACAATTATAACTAAAGCAGAAGGTATTGGCGAAGAGGAAATAAAAAACCGAATTCAACAAAGTAAAAAAATTATAACATGTTTAAATTCTATATGGTGGGATAAACATCTTTGGAAGGATACCAAAAAATATATGGGTAAAATGTTAGTTGAATCTGTATTAAACTACGGAAGTGAAATATGGGTAACGAATGCATATTATAGAACAATAATTTTGACCGTAGAAATGGATTATTTGAGACGAAGTGCTAGAGTCTCTCGCTTGGACCACATTAAAATGAAGAAATTAGGCATAGAATGGACGCTGAAGAGACAGTGTTAAATAGAATAGAAAATAAGAGTTTGAAGTGGTTTGGTCATCTGATGAGAATGGGCGAAGACAGATGGCCTAAACAAATTTACCAGTGGAAACCTCCAGGAAGAAGAGGAAGAGGTAGATAAAAAAGAACTTGGGACAACGAAGTAATGGAGGTCATGCACAAGAGGGGGTTGAGGACTGAAGCCGCACAAGACAGAAGGCTTTGGAGGATTGGCACAGCTGTAGAATCCTGAATATATATATATATATATATATATATATATATATATTATTTTTGACATAAAATGAAATGTGTTTGTGAATAATTTTATCAAACATTTTAGAAAAGTTATTCAAAACAGAAATAGGTCTATAATTACTACCACAGTTTTTACGACCATTTTAATATATTCATACCCATTCATTAAGACTGCTTGGTCTAATCAGATCTGTAACTTATTCTTTTTTCACTCCTATATGTCTATTAATTTTATACTACATGTTGCGTTGGTCAGATCCAAGCTTGAATATGTATCTGTTGTATGAAATTCCATTACTTCCACTGACTCGGCAAAATTGGAGAATATTCAAAGAAAATTTATTTCTTTGTGTTCCTATAGATTTTTACCTAATTCCGATGATTATAAGTATGAGATTAACTGAAAATATTTTAACTGTTGAACTTTATTTACCAGCTGTCAAGATCTTGATTATTTATGTTTTTGTAAAGTCAATAAGGGTGATATTGACTGTGAATCCTTCTTAAGCAATATCAGTCTTTGTATTCCTGCTAAGAGTTTAAGATTAAAAAAAAGTAGAATAGAAATCCTAAATCTCTCTTTCCGGTCTCCAGATGTATAAAATATACCAATTTGCATGGATTGAACTTGGATCCATTTAATGTGTAGTGTATACTTTTTGGAGTTTTATGTCAGTTGTATTTATGTCTTTTGTTTAGATATGTATTATAATATTATTCTCGTCATCTTTTATATTATTTGTATTATATTCATTTATATGATACCATTCTTTCATTTTCAATTATCATTATATTTAATCGCCACAATTTTAATAATTAATATTATTTGCATAATCTTTATACATAAATGTATAATACTTTCTATAAGAATTAACTCCTTTCCTAACATATAGCATTAATGCTTGTAAATCATTCATTGCAATCTTTGTTTTTCATTGTGTTGTTATTATTTAATTTGTACCATAGTTGTTCATTTTATTGTATTAATTGTATCACTGTGCTGGACTTTCATTGGCCAATGGCTGTTGTCCAACACATAAATATCAATAAATAAATAAATAATAATTATTATTACTATTATTATTATTATTATTATTATTATTATTATTATTATTATTATTGATTACCTGTGCAGATATGAATCATGAAGATATCTTCAAATTCGCTATAAATTATTATTATTATTACTATTATTATTATTATTATTATCATCACCATCATTCTCATAAGCTAATTGCTTCGGAATTGAAATTTCCTAACGCGGTCTACGTGCAAATGAGGTTTGTATCCAGGTGGATAAAGTTGCCTTAGTTTCTGAATACACAAGATATTATAGTCTGGACTATTACGCATGAATATTACACGAACAGAGTCCAAATACTGTAGCTACATAAAATTATTTGTGAGCGACTAATTGTGGCAGTTGAAACAAGAACATTAATAATCAAATCTTTTAAGAATCTGAATAGTAAGTAACCTTGGTACGATTACTAGAAAACGTTCTGAAACAGAGTAGGAAACAACCTACAACAGATGTTTGTAAAATGCAAGAAATCAATAAATGTAGGGGCAGAGTAGATTCTGGACAGATATGTTTGAAACAATGGATTTTTTTTTCTGTTAAGACTGCAAAGAAAAATAACGAACGTCCGAAATTTTTCCGAATTGTTAGGATATCAGTTCTTTGTACAGTAAAGGAATTAAATTTATCGATACGCTTAATGTCCGGAAATATGTTCATTCCAATTTTACTATATTCTGTAACAGTGACTGTAATATAAATACTTAAAATTAATGATTGCAAAAGTTTCTTATTGAACATGAATACCTTTTGTTAGAATTATACGTGATAAAAATACAATGTTGTTTTCAGTTTAAAAATGTAAAAAATTGCTATAAAATAATTTAAAATTCCTCATCTTATTAACAAATGAATTTATCGTAGGTAAGACGTGCTAAATTTTGTAACACAAATGATCGTGTGTCGGTCTGTTTGCCGTCTTTAATATTAATAATTAATTATTTGTTAGAGCTTACTCAAGCTTACATGAGTTTTGGAAACAAGCGAAACATAATTTTATATGTCCGTGTCATGATTAGGTTCTACCAAAACATGTTCTCCCGCTTCATCTCTACTTATTTTATATTCGTCAAATACTTCATTAACTCGTACAATGTGTGGGGAATTGGTAAAATAAAATATCTCACCCATCTATAAAAGAAAACGTATGTTGTAGTCTTAGGATTTGCATTAATAAGTTATTGAATTGTTACGAAAATGCTACGTACCTGAAAGGCGCGCCACGGTCCAAAAGACCGACTCTGTATTGTTAGATTCTTCACAAAAAAAAAAAAAACATGACAACAAAAAAGAATAGTAACAACACAAAGTTATAGCTCAACGAAGGAACAGAAGCTAATGCGGGCATGAACTCTTTGGGACGCTTTAAATGTGTTGTCAAAGCGTCAAAGAAAAAAAGCGGGGAAAAGACCGAAGCGCGCATCACTAAGGGTTAATACTTTACTTAATCACTTTTTAATACAAAGTGAAGTATAAATTATACGCAGTGTTTGCAACTCGATTCTTAAAAATCCGTTATTAAAAACATTGCAGAAGTCGCTAAATTGTATATTGTCAAGATAAAATGAAATTATTTTGCTGCTGTGAGCGTTAAATAGCAAGCTAAATTCCTATTCCAGTCAGCACTATCTGTGGATTAATTGTGATAATCATAGCTTATCTGTAAGATGGAAATTGCGCAAATTCTAATTTATTTTATCACAAATCTAGCCTTTTTTTTTGCATATTCTAGCATTTTTAGAAATGTATTTTGATTTCGATTCAATTTTGCAGGCTAACTATTTTTTACACGAACAGCTTATTTGTTTTACTCATCTAGCATATCTTTCGGAATGATTTAGCAACACTGCCTATACGGCATATAGGCCTACTTAATTCTTTACAATCGAAAATCATTCATCATTGCCAACATCTAGTTCCGGTTTCTTAGCTTCGGAGCCACAATCTTTCATAATTCATTGCAAGTTTTTGAGGTCATTGTGTTACTCCCTGAGAAAACGCACAAGTTGGAATTTAAAGAACATGGACGCTGTATTTATTGTGCGGAAAGTCGTTTCCGGGAACGCCGTGATTTGTTACTCTGCTGCATCCGAACTGGTTATTTGAATAGGAATTGAGTTGTCTGCGTCGTAGGACAACCTGTTTCTGAAGTAACAGCTTCGGCAGTGAGCGATTGAAAACCCTCATAAATTATCATTACAGGAAATCGGCACAATAGCAAGCAGTTCTCACAACAATTTCACCTCAAGTAGAACAAAACAAAGCAAACAAACTGGCACAACACGTCCTCACCACCGTGTCTTCCTTAAACAAACAATCATTCCCAATCGTAGCTTAGTCAGCTGACAATTTCTCGCCAAATAGGTAAGGCTTTTCTTCCCGGGAAACATCACTAAGGAGAGGTTGGTCTGAAAAGAAACGACTTGTGGATTGTAGTCTTGCAAAATATACGCAAAATACAATATTCGAAAAGAAATTACCAATATCATAGAATAAGAATTTCGTCGCGTTGTTATCAAAATTTTTTAACAATGTGAGACATGTATCTTACATTAGCAGAGAAATACCATTTCCAGACTCTAATTTAAATTGAGGTAAAGTGCATATTTTTGTGTCCGCAAAAACGGCAATTGGTTAACCGTGGAACGGAGCAACGCTTTCCGTCATTAAGGCCGTGACGAAGTCGGCAGAAAATATTATCCTCCTAACTCAGACACCCGTTATACAGGATTCATCAGGGAAACGGGCGATTTTAAACTACGCGCTACAGAAATAGTGTAGGCGATAGAAGGTGCTGTTATCTGTTATCGCCGAAACTATGCCGTTTACTCAGCGTTACATGATCATTCGCCATGGAACAATGGAACAGTGCACAGTGTGCATAAGCAATCAAAGCATTTTACAAAAACGACAGTTACGAGGCTGGTAGACGAGATTTTCGTACACATTTCAATATCGGAAGTCATGATCCTGTACCTAGCGCAATGCGATCAAATTATGGGTTACAAATTTCGAAGCCACAGGATCTGCTATGACGAGAAAGCCACCGGGTGGAAGAAGAACTGTCAGCAGCTTCGTAACTGTCATTGTTTTTGTAAAAAGCTTTGATTGCATATGCATACTGTGCACAGTTCTATTGTTCCATGGCGACTGATCATATAATGCTGCGTAAATGGCATACTTTCGGCAATATAACGACAGATAACAGCACCTTCTATCGCCTACAATATTTCTGTAGCTCGTGCTTTAAAATCGCCCATTTCCCTGGCGAACAAGATATGATATACATAGGCCCGGTTTCTTCAACCTTTGTTAAATTATAACAGTGTGTTATTCCATTTTAACTGTAAACTTAACAGTTGAAGCATTTCTTCAACTACTGTTAGTACTAACAGGCTGTTAAAACTTATGTTAATTTAACTGTCTAATTTCATGCAATTAAATCATTTCAACTCTCTGTCAGCATAGAAGTATCCAATATGGCTGGTGCGTTAGATGCTGTGCATTTATATCTTGATTATTTAGAAAATGATATCCATGAATACATAAACAGAGCGGATGATTGCTGTGATTTGACAGAACAGAAGTTCATACAAAGGCATGGGCTACTTTCTGCCAAGCCTCACTTTTCACTTTCAAAGTAGATCCGTTTATTTGTTTATTCTCAATAATTGGTTTATACTGCGAAATTATTTCCAGCAGAAGGCTTCTCTCGAACGAAGAGAAATTAGTCTCACGATTTCTTTTTGTTCCAGTGTTTTCCATTTCACAACAGCAATACGCCACTACACGCTACTGTGATACAGACGACGGAAAGAAGCATAAATCAAACCTGAGATAATAGAAAGACTTCTATCCTCTCTGAATCAAACAACGGAAACAAGCGAGAATCACAATTGTCAGAGTTCAGAAAACAGAATTGAGCCTATACTTGGTTATAGGTTATGGTTAAACTTTAGAATCTCTGGTCCTAACAGAGAGTTAGCAAACAGAATGTTAAAATGTGAAATGTAAAGTTGAAGAAACGTAATATTTTTAACAGAAATTCATACTTTTAACTTACAGTTAATTAACGCTATGTTAGGTGCATTTTAACAAAGGTTGAAGAAACCGGGCCATAGTGTTTATCACTTAAACACTAGTAATTCGCAGAATTAGTTCACATTCGAGAAACCTAGTGTTAAAATTTAACTCAAAGATCACTTATAGCCGTAATTCCATGCAACGTGCACACAATTATATTTCCATCCACAAATAACTTTTTGTTCTTGCCGTGCAAAAGAGAAAATATAACATGATGACTATGATGGTTTGACGGTAGTTAACGTTTAGTAGTTACATTCTATATTACAAGAAATTATTCGCCTTTCCGAACTCCAAAATTCATCAATCGCGTAACTATATCCACGGAGAGCACGCTATTTAAAATATACTGAACGTACACAGAAAATGTTACAGGTGCAGTTATCACTGGAAACACTGCCTTGGAAGAATTGAAACGGTGAGATCAATAACCATTTAAGTCCATTTGCACAAGTTTCGAGAAAAATGCAAAAAAGTTTTTTTCGTTTCTTACCTAATTATTATTTTTTGCATGTAATATTTCTGGCCGTTTTAGAGATTAAGACAAAGTAGTATACCAACTTTTAAAGTCGTAACACTTGTGGAAATATCCAAAATTTAATTTCAAATTTGCAAAAATTGAATGCCCAAAAGTGGACTTGAATGGTTATTGATCTCTAGCATGGTGCGAGAAGGCCCGCAGGTTGCGTCGTGATAAGTGCTACACTGTTTTATCCATCCCGTTGTCGACTTCCTATAACAGCAGTCTATGGGGTCAGTGTCCTGTCTCCTAGCTGAGTGTCGCCTGCAGCATTCATCTCTCTGACCTCTGTCGTAAAATACGCAGCAACGGCGAGCGCCAAGTCGGCCTCGTGGTTCGGGGTTCGCTCCCAGGGACCTGGTCTAGTGACTCACTTATCGGGATGTGTCGCAGTCTCCCCAGACGCCACACTTTTATATGTCAACTTCAGTCTTGAAGATTTGCATGATAAGAAAGAACTTCGCATAGTAATATAGCGTCATACTATTCCGGTCTGGAATCTGAGATTCTGGCTGTTGGAAGCAGCAACATTTCTAGTGGGAGTGCTGGAAATGTCGCTTTTGTTGTCTATGGCTAAGATTTGGAGACCTACCACCCGCCAAAACCATGTGTTTAGCAGCCAAGTGATTTTACATTTTTGTACAGTTAAAGTCTGTGTGATGTATCTTGTCTCACTGTGAAAAGAAAGAGAAAGTACATATGTCTTACTTCGTCTGTGTTATTATGGTGATGGGGGAGTGAAGCGATGCCGTCCATCCATCCAGTGGCGGAAGGGACTAGTTGATACATTCTGTAGCGCAAAATAAAATAACAAAATATCTCTCTTCGTTCAAATCTCACAAATAAGGTCAATTAAACAGTGTTCATGGGTTAGATGAGAAACATACAATATATAACACAGTTGTATGAACACTTTTAAAATAAAATATTATTAAAATTGATAAAATTCAGACATGTTTCGAAAGATTGCCTCTTCATCTTCAGTGACTCTACCACGACGGCTGGTTCAGGTGGTCGACCGCAAAGTAGCGTCAGTCTCCTTTAAGCCACGCTACTTTGCGGTCGACCACCTGAACCAGCCGTCGTGGTAGAGTCACTGAAGATGAAGAGGCAATCTTCAAAACATTTCTGAATTTTATCAATTTTAATAATGTATTTTATTTTAAAAGTGTTCATACAACTGTATTATATATATATATATATATATATATATATATATATATATATATATATATATTGTATGTTTCTCAACTCTCTTCGTACTGTGTAGTTCCGTCACTGAGCTTGTCTTTCAAAAACTGAGTTCCGGTAGCCTGTACAATAACAAGGTTTTGAAAGGAATCCTGAAAATTTACAACCCTCCTATAATCGCCACCCTCATTTGAAGGTACTTAGTTTTATTGCTACTGAGACAAGATAAACCTTACCAGGTATAGTAGCATCAACAGTCAGTAAATTACTGATAGCAATTTGCACTTTTATGATGTTGTTAGCAGAGAAGATACTAAGGGATATGCCAATGAAGCTAAATAACAGCTGTGAACAGTATGGGATGCAAATTAAAGCAAACAAGAAGAAGACCATGGTTACTAGAAGAAAAATAAAGAAGGTGAACGTGCGAATTCGAAATGAGGCTGTGGACAGCTTCAAATAGGCCTACTTGGCTGTACTGTAAGCAGTAACATGAGCTGCTGCCAGGAAGTCAAGAGGAAGATAGCAATGGCAAAGGAAGCTTTTAATAGAAAAACGACCATCTTCTGCGGACCTCTGGAAAAAAAAACTGAGGAAGAGAATAGTGAAGTGCTTTGTGTGGAACGTGGAGCAGAAACAGGACATTACGATGAAGTGAAGAGAAACGACTAGAAGCATTCAAATGTGGATATAGAGAGAAATAGAGCATGTGAAATGGAGACACAAAATAAGAAATGAAACTGTGCTAGAAAGAGTGAGTGAAGAAAGCATAATGTTGAAGCTGAAAAGATATATTAATCGGGTCACTGCTAAGAAAAAATGCCTCTAAGGAGAAACTGAAAGTAATGGTGAACGGGGAAAAAGTTCGGAGCAGAAGAAGATATCATTAATATATGCTCTACAGGTATATGGATCGTATGAGGAGCGGAAGAGGAAGGCGAAAAAGAGAGAAGATTGGAGAATGCTGGGTTTGAAGTGAAAGACCTACTCTTGGGTAGGAAATTATGAATGAATGTACAAATCTCGCCCTATTCTGTAAGAGAAAATTGTATAACTTACGTATATTATAAACACATACGGCATATTCGGTCTTAAAGTTTATTAATATTATCGTATCCTCTTTTCTATATTTATGTACTATTTTATTCTATTTCTATTGTTATAATTATATTCTGTAGTCTGTTTTTATTCTGCATTCTGATTTTATTAAGAAATAAAAAATATTCTAATTTTAATAAATGAATTCGAAATAGATTACTATATTTGTACTATCTATACTTCGTGTAATAAAGTAAAATATAAATGTGTACAAATACAGTATATCAAACAAGTGTACATGGAAGTAAGTGACGGTACGTGAAGAACAGCTTCCTCTAAACTAGACAGGATCGAGTGAAGTGTGCCTACACTAATCTCATAACCAGACTTAGAAACTTAATACTCGAACGTGTAGAATACCGCTGGTTCAGGTTAACTACGTCCAGAGCGTAGTTTGGCCGGTGGCAGAGTCGTAGTGCCGCAGCTACCATGGCGTTTGTTGGACAGGTCTGTTGATAGAGTTCCGCGTCACTCAGTTAAATAGGCACATCATCACATGTGATGCTGAGATGCGAGGGGATAAACGTAGAGTAATAAGGGATCATTGTAATAGCAAAAAACACGAGTAAAATCTTAAACTTCTTTCAGAACATTCAAAAGAGGAGTTAACATTAGTTTCTGCACCAGTTTGAAATAAAGAATCACAATTTTTTCTTGATTTCTTTGAAATGATGGTAGCTGCTAATATCCCTTTCAATAAAGTAAACAGTCCCTACTTCAAGGCTTTCAAAGAAAAATGTACTTCTAGAAAACTCCCGTCTGATGTTACTTTAAGGCAGTGATGTCAAAGCAAGCGCATTTTTCTGACCTTGACGTCGCGAGCGGGCATTAAGCGCTAGGTATGCTAGGGGGAATAAGCAGCCTGTTGGATTAAGAAAACAGTGGTGCACAAACTTCAAACGGAACGTGAAATTTTATGTCGTTATTTTTATATGGCTTCTTTCTGTTTGTTATTTTCTATGTTGTGTGTAAAACAAAAGTACTAACACCTATTTCTTAGCCTAATATTGTAGTTGTGTTTTAAATGTTAATAACATAATAAAGAGTAAAGAAGGAATATTCACACAAATTCCATAATAACTACAACTATTAAGTGAATTAAACACATCATTCATAAGGAAAGTGTTATCCCAAAGAAAGACACTGAATATGACATGATAAATTGAAATTTACATTGATGGTATCTTTAGCCTTATAAAATAATCAAAACGATATTATCCTACAAAGCAAAGTTGTCTAAGTATATGTTTTAACTGTAATTAATATTACATAATAAAACTCTTATCGCATTATGCTTTTAGGTGATATTGGTGCGCAACTTTCTGTTATCAGAATATTAAATTATCTCGAAATCTGCTGAAGGTATAGAGCTGACGTTTTACACATAGGCACGTATCTTTTGTTTGTGATGTAACAGTATTTGCTTTGTTAATTCATTTCCTTACAAACATTTTGCATGCGAATATTTTCAAACATTTTCAGTAATACGTATTTACGTATATTAGATTTACGAAAACATTGTTTCAGTAGCTTTACAGCTACTGAACAAACTTCTGAAAATTTCACTTTTCTGTAAAAAAGTTGAGAAAATATTCTTTTTGAATAAACACAAACTTGTGAAAAATGAACATTAAGATTAAACTTATATTGTTATAATGCACTTATACTTCTCAGACAAGTCTAAAAATTAACATGGATACAGTTGTAATAAGTTCTCTTCCCTTTATCCATTGAATCAGTGCTGGCCATCCTGTATATAGCTCGAACAAGCGGCATATACCACCTCTTTCCTCTGTCTCTTTCCTTTCCGCTGTAAAGCGCTCAGGCTCTCCTGGGCTCTAAAGCGCGCGCTTGATCCTATGGGTATCAGTTGACATCACTGCTTTAAGGAATAGCTATTTAAGAATATGCTATGAAAGTACATTGCACAAAAAAGGAAAGTAGTGACAGACAAAATATGGATACCTGTTGATGAATCTCACGATTCTGCTCGATGAAATGGCCAAAAATATCAACAAGACATCAAAAACACCACTTACCAAAGCAGTAAAATGGAAACTAAATACCAACTTGTTCTACAGACCAATGCCGTAACGACTTACAAAAGCAGTAAAATGGAAACTAAATAAAGTTATTTCACAAAACAGTGGCTATTTACATTTATGTGGAATAAGGAACAATGCTTTTTGATAAAAGTGGATCTAAAACATCTCACATAAATATCAATAATATACCGTATTTTCGTTTTGCTCCAATCACGTCGTGTGATATTGAGCGGAATTTATCGCAGTATAATTTTTTTTTTTTACATTAAAGAGAAGAAAACTGACATTTGACATACTTAGAATGACTGTTATGGTTCACTGTAACGCTGTAAACATAGGCTAAACTAAGAAAAGAGAAATGAAAATAAACTAGTGTTAATAGAGATCGGCTATAATATGCACATGTTGTGCTATGCATTGTGTATCAGGTATGTTCTTCACCTCATGTTGTATATAGTGTATACATTGTACATTAAATATTCCAACATTCTTTGTAATTTGTTTTAAAAATAAGGTAAATAAAAATCAGGAACATAATATTATTTTGCTGGAGAGTACAATCTAAGTATTGTTTTTGTTGTCATGCCTTTCCATCCAACCTCCACCCGTCCACCCACTGACTCTGACGATCTCTGAATTCACTGTCTTGTCATTATTAACTGTTTTTTTTCGGGTACTAAGTTTCGAAGTCTGCTCGTAACCGACCAGAAGAAGTTGGAGAACAAATTCCACGTATTTCAGCAGAAGAGAATCGCCCTGAATGGATTGTTGGCCGCTATGACTTGCAGACATGATTCAGATTTTGAGATGTGATGTTACTGAACTCTGTTTGGTGCGTGACCCAGAAGATGTGCCAAAGCCTTTCTTTGCTTGGCGTCGCGTCGCAAAGCATCGCAGCGTGCAGTTCTTTACGTCCGTCGCTGTGACGACGCCGCGGGGTCGAAACTGCCGTCCTTGGTTTATAGGTCACAGGACTAGGACGCTGTTTCTCCCGCTACGTGATCAATCCACCGCCTCTAGATGACGCCAATAGTCGAGAGGCATATTTAAAGGGACAGCATCAACTCCCTCCAAGCTAGAGATGGAATGATTGTTTTTGAGGGATATTATCTGCATTTAAAAAAGGATTTAGCGATGCCGCCCACATTAAGAGCGACCTACAGTCTGATCCGTTTGGGTAGGGATAATATTAATTTATTATAAAGCTATTATGGTAGTAGGAAAAATTTCTTGCTGGTTATATTATGATTAAAAGATAGGAGTTTTCATATATGACCATCAACAATGCATGATCTGAAAGGATAAATGAAAATCGTAGATGACTAAAATGGCTATTACAAATCAACAGCTGACACAATGTGTTCTTTAGTACCCTATGCTAAATTTGAGAATGTTGAAGAGTTCAAAGGGAATTTTGACGTGAGTATAGTATGCGTAATGTACCTAAATACGATTCCATAATGTCGTGGTATCGAACATTTGTAAAAAACAGGTTCTGAGTTTAAAAAAAAAACATGCAGGAGGTAGCAAGCGAAACCCAGTACGAGAAGCAGCTATCTCTTGGCTTGGCCCCCAAACTCCCCAGATCTAACCCCTTCTGATTTCTTCGTGTGGGGTTTTGTTAAAGACATTGTTTATTCACAGAAACCCAGGAACATTGATGATCTGAGAGTAAAAATTATTCAAGCTTTTAAACAAATCACCCCTCTTATGTTACAATGGGAGATTCCTCAGAGCTCAACATGACCCCCATTGCGCACCCTGCACAACTCATAACGGTGATGCAATTCAGTCTGGATTTAATGTTCCTAATTATGTCAGGTGAAGAATACAATGCGTGCAGTTCTGTGTTGTGTAACTTTCTCCATTCTCCTGTAACTTCATTCCTCTTAGCCCCAAATATTTTCCTAAGCACCTTATTCTCAAACACTCTTAACCTATGTTCCTCTCTCAAAGTTAGAGTTCAAGTTTCACAACCATAAAGAACAACCGGTAATATAACTGTTTTATAAATTCTAACTTTCAGAGTTTTTTGACAGCAGACTGGATGATAAAAGCTTCTCAACCAAATAATAGCAGGCATTTCCCATATTTATTCTGAGTTTAATTTGCTCCCGAGATTGTTACAGTTGCACCAAGATATTGGAACTTTTCCACCTTTTCAAAGGATACATTTTCAATTTTTATATTTCCTGTAGTATTTTTATATTTCCTGTAGTATTAATTAAAAAGAAACTGACATTAGTAATAAGACTTATCTGAAATTTCACGGTGAATTGTAAGTCATTCTGCCATATAACTTATGAACGTTTCAGCATTGTCATTATTGCTAATGCGATTAATTAATCTATGCTTTGAAATTAGAATTGAGTGGTTTGCGTGACATGCCTGGGGTCACGACGAGGTACAAAACTCGACCACACCCCCGCCCCATGGACTAGTTAGCGAAGGTAACAGAATAACCCCTCAAGAATGGCTCTTAATCTCTTAAGATCATAAAACGTCAACTATAGTATATGCATCGGTTAAGGTGAACGTCTTTAATAGTGTACAGAGGCACGGTCATGAATTCAAATACCACCGATGATATGAATATTTGAGGCGTTCAGAGTTAAAGTGGATCAAGTCCTTGAGACGTAGTTTTGAGATAACTTGTTAACTTGCTTTAGTGGATTATCTAATTTGACTAGCAATAATTGTATTGCTCCATTCTCAAATTCTAGATTTATAAAATATAAATAATTGTGATGTTAATTGATGCAAAGCTTTGGTGATCCACTATGGCTCAGAACATCGTGAACAAATAACTTAAACCAAAAGTGACTGGTGTCAACTACCGGCAAATGCTTGGAATTAAGACTTGATCAATTACTGTTCGAAAAAGATCCAACTTGAGATAATCAGAAAATGAATTAAAGTCAATTTATGAAAATTTGTGATTGAACCACTTTAGCTCTGAATGCCTCAACTATCTGTTGACAGTGTTATGTCGTGTGTAGTCTTACATGAGGGCCCCGAAACAGGAGTCCCACCATGCATTCGTATAGTCACACTATACATAGTGTTACATAATTATACGTACGAACTGCAGGATTGGTTAGAGGAGAATGAAGCAAGGTAAAAACTCTAGTAAACATACCTCCGGAAACCAGCAGCTCCGAAATCAATGGTGTTTATTTATATCTCATCACTACTGGTGCTATGGGGTAACCTAATACCCGATATGCAGTGAAAGGAGAGAGCGTTATAACTAGGGTTGCCAAATCTCCCATATTTCCCGGGATCTCCTGTATTTGCTCCTAATTTTTAACAATCTCCCGGGTCCCGTATTTTTCTTCTCTTCGAGCATTTTTCTTCCTTATTTTCGCAATGTAAAAATCGTTATTCTAAACACTTGGTTTTGCCGTGAATGATGACTGTTTATATGATGAATTTTGTTGTTCACGGGATGCATTGAAATGTGCAGTCTTTTCAAAAGGAATGCTTGCCGGAAATGGATTTTAGTGCTCTAACAATATTAATATTATAACTTTGGAAAAACTGCCTAGTTTTGTTCTATGCTTACCAAGTACCAATGCTCATACAAAGAGGATGTTTCATCTCATGAACAATAATTGGACAAATGTTCGGTACAGGAGTACGACACATCTAATTAAATCAGAGCTGCAAACTGCAATTGACTTAACTATTATGCGAGGCAAGATCTGTCTCAAAATACTCTTAAGTTAAGCCCAGCTGTCGAAGTGTAGAATAAAGTTGATTTTAGTAACTGAACTGAATAATTTGCTAATTTTCTATGTGAAATTTTGTCTATTACTTAATCTCTCGTATTTTCTAAAAAAAAAAAAAAAGTTGACAGCCCTAGTTATAACATACGTCCACCGTTTATGATAAGGCAGGAATCAGCACATTTCCTCATAGAAACTCGTACACGTTCGAATATCCCAGGCGCGTCTGTAATGAGTTGATAACCACTGAGAATGGGTTCCCGGAGTTCGTTAACATTATCAACAGGTCCAGAATATACAAAACATTTCAAACTTCCCAAACAAAAAATCCAGAGGATTGAAATCGGGGGACCTGAGGGGCTATGGTGTTGGTATGTCATGGTCGATACATCTGTTGTAGAAGCTTTTACATAACAACTCCGGAACATTCAAATGAAAGTGACCAGGTGCAACTACATTTCCCAAAGAGACACATCATCCAAAAGGTTGTGTAACTCATGTTGGAAAAATTGAAAGTAGGAAGACCATTAACCCAGATAAGACTGACGTCCTATATATAGGGCCCGGACGTTTTATTTTTTTAACATTGCTGTGTAAGATTTTCATAGTCGGCAATCATGATACCATAATCCTTATGTGTTATAAATTGCCTCCAATTTTTTTTCTTATATTTAGTCTGTCAGAGTCAATGTTATTATCATATTTGTGTGAAACGTCCGGTGTCCTATATATAGGACGTCAGTCTTATCTGGGTTAAGTCTGTCAAGTAAGAAATCAGGTTTTAAATGAATGAGGTGTATTCAATTGGTGGCCACAGTGATTACATCATATCTCGGGAAACGGTTGGTTTCCGAACTTATTTTTTTTTTTTTTTACTTTTTGCTTTGTTTCACTGTCCTCTAATCACGTCCAGGAGTTTGAGCTTATAATTACAAAACATCCTGTATGCAGTTGCGTCAATTTTTCGCTTAAGCAGCTTATAGCAGTATTTTCGCTACTTGGCATGAAGCCAAGTCTGATTATTTGTTGTATCGAGGGATATAATAGAGAATAAAACACTGACATATTCATTTATAAATGCATCTCCATTACGTCGGGATGTGTATAAAAAAAGTCAAATGAAATGTTGTCTGTTAAACAAATGCAGTGGTTTTATTTTATAGAATGTAACGGTAGTGTCAATATAATATTCAGTTAGTGTTTCAAATTTACTTCAATTTAGTAAAGAGGATTTATATTCATTTCTTCAATAAATCTACTTTATAACTCAGGGACTAACAAAATGCATAAACAAATAAATTGTTACCATGGTAACCATAACCACAGTGATCCAGTCTGTATATTTACAAAAAATGAAGTTTTGCATAAAAGCGTACGGCTTTTAACATATTAAAAAATTATAGGGTGTCATCTAAAAATACTCTCGATGACGTCATAACTCGTACAACAATAGTTACAAAAATATTTTGTTTTCATAAAAATTTTCTTTCTGTGTCTGAGCTTTTGTCCAAAAATCCCCTCATTCAATTTTAATTGCAGTTAAGCGATGGTTTTGAAAACCCCTGCGTATTTAAATATATTTTATTATTATTTTGTGTAATTTTTCGAAAAAATATGCATTACAAAAGTTTTCAGTAGTTTTATTATTGTTTTTAATCAATAACAACGTGCTTTTCAAATCATGTAACGAAACAACAATGCAATAATAGGAAGATGAAGGTCTTGGTTGCGGTTCAAGTGCATCGAGAACCGATATTAATTAATATACACGGCGTCCACAATGAGACTCCAACATTTTAAACAAGTATAGTGGAAAGGAAAATGTGTATACTATAATTACTATACATGAAAATGATAATGTAACTCATCAAATTTTTACTGTTACTGACATAATTCAGTTCAGTGCATTTGCACATGGGCTCCTAGGGTGGCGCGAAGAATGTCGATTTCACGCCATATGGTGTTCAGCATTTCTTCTGTGACAGAGTTTGTGGCGATGTTTTAAGTCCAGTAGGTCATTACCTTTTGTAGTGTATACTCTGTCTTTGACATACCCCCAAAAGAAAAAATCTAGTAGGGTAATGTCGGGGGAACGCGGAGGCCAAGGAATTGGACCGCCATGGCCAATGTAACGATTGGGGAATGTGTCATTTAAAAACTCTCGGACGTCAAGGATCCAATGGTGTGGAACGCCATCCTGCTGAAAAATTATTGTTGGCTGCATGCCTGTTATCTGTGGCACGGCAAAATTCTCCAACATACTCAATTAACTGTTACCAGTGACAGTATCCTTTTGAAAGAAAAATGGTCCAACAATTTGATTTTACAGAAGCAGTCTTGAATGTCGGAGGGTCCTTACTGTAAACATGACGAAGTTCCGTTGCACTTGAATAATGCATTTTGTTTCTGCATACCACCACACAGTCTGTATACGCTCGTTTGGAATCAGCATGTTAGAAACAATCTGTTGTTGCAGCGCCACTACGGCTATTGCACGCACTACAACATTACCACATAAACTTTTTGAGTTCCTGCTTCTGCTCCTTCCGGAATCACAGCTGTACAATCTGAAATGTAGAAGTCATATACTTTCAGAATGTTGGAATCTCATTGTGGTCACTTTGTATAATTGCATGATTAAACACAAAATCTGATTGAGCCTTTCTCTCCAGAAAGAAATCCTGCATATGGTGCTCACTCAAGAGCGAAACTATGTAAGTTCACTCTTAGCTAAGAGACTACAACGTGTTCATAATGTGTGCATACGATTCATCTGCAATACTCGTAAAATTGACCATATAACGCCTTTCCTCCAGTTACTTTCATGGGTGCATCTGAAGGAACGAAGAACAATACATTCACTGTCTCTTCTATTTTGAATAATGCATACTTCTACTCCGAATTATCTGCTATCGCGCTTTCAATTTCTCACATCTCTTCGAAGCCGACATCAAGTATTTCTATCCCTCATCATAGAACGTCTTTATACTCATTCTCCTACACTGTAGAAATACCTCGCCTATGGAACTCGTTACCTAATGACGTCAGGGACTGCCGGACTTTATCATAACTCAAAATTAAATTGGAAAAATTTGTCTTATTTCATGGTTTTTAGGTATTGCTAAAAGTGTTGATTCGTGAGTTTTACTTTAGACTAAAGTTGTAAGTTTCTTGTTCATGTTCGTTAATTAGTTAGGATATAATTAATTATGATAATCACTTATCTAAAGTTTGTGTGACTGCAACTAGTGTATATTTTTGTGTGGCTTTACTTTGTTTATAGTGTGATTTTTCTGTTTATTTCTGTTATTGTATTTGTATTTCTCGTGGCGTGGAAGAGAAGGCTTGATGACCTGAACTACATCAGAATAAATAAATAAATAAATACGTAAGTAAATAAATAAATAAATAAATAAGTAAATAAGTAAGTAAATAAGTAAGTATATAAATAAGTAAGTAAATAAATAAATAAACAAGTAACTAAATAAATAAGTAAATAAGTAAGTAAGTAAATAAGTAAGTAAGTAAATAAATAAGTAAGTAAGTAAATAAATAAATAAGTAAATAACTAACTAAATAAATAAATAAGTAAATAAATACGTAAGTAAATAAATAAAGAAGTAGCTAACTAAATAAGTAAATAAATAAGTATGTAAATAAATAAATAAATAATTAAATAAATAAATAACTACGGTACCGGGTTATTGGACCGGTGATATGTCAGGGGACTACAAGTTCAAGAGGTCCAACTGCGTTGGTTTATTTTTTAATTGTTATATTTAAAATGCAACAATAATTGCGTTTTTTTACAGTTACTCTGATATAATCACTCTGATCTTCAATAGAAAACTTCTTGTCTAATATGTTACACGTACCAGATATGAGTCTCTAAAAATTGTCATATACATGAAGCATTTGCTAAGTGCTAGTATAAAGTATTCATTTTCCAAGTTGAAAATTATAAAAAGTTATCTGAGAGATTCAATGAGCCCAGAGAGATTGCATGGATCAATAGTAGTATCCATCGAACAGCCCGCAGCTATGGAGCTAGACTTCAAAGAATTTACAAACAATTTTCCCGAGATCAAAGCAGAGAAGAAAAAAAATAAAGGAATGAAAGATATTTTATAATTCGAAAAGTTAACTACAGTGAAGCCTCAATTGTAGGCAGTTTGATTTTAGGATGGAGCACATCGACTCAGAGTTCAGCTACCTTATAGGGTCCGCAAGAACAATGTTCACTATTTCAGGCTCTCATTGTATATCGTAATTATACCAACAGAGAATCGAGGCAATTTCGTAAATTAGATCGCAAGAATTGAACAAATAGGTATACTCGTATTTTAAAAGAAATGAATTTATTGCGGTTGAATGTAAACATCTAATAAATAAATGGAAGATTATTAAAACAAGGAAAAATTTTAAATTTTGTGACATCTTTTTGATGTAAGAACTCTGAACTCTAGAGAATAAAAAATACTCATAAATAAAATAAAGTTAATTACTGCTTGTGCCACCACATAAACTATATATAACTTACTTATTTTATATATTATAGTAAGTACTGATTCTTTTGAGAGAGCAAAGAAAGAGCATAATCTCGCCATTGTTTATAATTGGTCTCTTTACTGTTTTTCTATTTTCAAGAATTGAACTGGAAATAGTATCAAAATCACTGATGCCAGTAATACTCCTCTTCCACTTCGCTAATGTACTCTGTGGTATTGACAGTTCTATAGCTGAACTTGCCACACTTACTTACTTACTTACTTATTACTTACTTACTTACTTACTTACTTACTTACTTACTTACTTGCTTACTTACTTACTGGCTTTTAAGGAACCCGGAGGTTCATTGCCGCCCTCACATAAGTCCGCCATTGGTCCCTATCCTGAGCAAGATTAATCCAGTCTCTATCATCATATCCCACCTCCCTCAAATCCATTTTAATATTATCTTCCCATCTACGTCTCGGCCTTCCCAAAGATCTTTTCCCCTCTGGCCTCCCAACTAACACTCTATATGCATTTCTGGATTCGCCCATACGTGCTACATGCCCTGCCCATCCCAAACGTCTGGATTTAATGTTCCTAATTATGTCAGGTGAAGGATATAATGCATGCAGCTTTGCGTTGTGTAACTTTCTTCATTCTCCTGTAACTTCATCCATCTTAGCCCCAAATATTTTCCTAAGAACCTTATTCTCAAAAACCCTCAATCTCTGTTCCTCTCTCAAAGTGAGAGTCCAAGTTTCACAGCCATACAGAACAACCGGTAATATAACTGTTTTATAAATTCTAACTTTCAGATTTTTTGACAGCAGACTAGATGACAAAAGCTTCTCAACCGAATAATAACAGGCATTTCCCATATTTATTCTGCATTTAATTTCCTTCCGAGTGTCATTTATATTTGTTACTGTTGCTCCAAGATGTTTGAATTTTTCCACCTCTTCGAAGGATAAATCTCCAACTTTTATAGTTCCATTTCGTACAATATTCTGATCACGATACATAATCATATACTTAGTCTTTTCGGGATTTACTTCCAAACCTATCTCTTTACTTGCTTCAAGTAGAATTTCCGCATTTTCCCTAATGTTTGAGGATTTTCTCCTAACATATTCACGTCATCCGCATAGACAAGAAGCTGATGTAACCCGTTCAATTCCAAACCCTCTCTATTATCCTGAACTTTCCTAATGGCATATTCTAGAGCGAAGTTAAAAAGTAAAGGTTATAGTGTATATCCCTGCTTTAGTCTGCAGTGAATTGGAAAAACATCAGAAAGAAAGTGGCCTATAAGGACTCTGCTGTAAGTTTCACTAAGACACATTTTAATTAATCCAACTAGTTTCTTGGGAATACCAAATTCAATAAGAATATTATATAAAACTTCTCTCTTAACCGTTCAGCTTTCTTTAATCTCTCTATCACAGCGAACTTAATTTTTTCGAGTACAGTACAATTTTTTTTCTTTTAAGCGTGGTTGCGCTCAATATGAAACACCCGACTAATACCAAGAGACAACTGTACACGAATACCTCATCTTCGTTCACTCACTCCCCACCCCCCTACTGCCTTAAGAGAAAAGGATAAACAATACTTTTTCCCTGTCTAAAATTGGGGCTCCAGTGTACATATAATTTACAAGTTTCTGAGTTGTATTTCATACTTGGCATTTAGAAATGTACAATATTTCTAATAGGCCTCTGTACGATATTGAAGTTATCAAGGGATAAACTAAACCCGATTACAGAATTAACAACGCTAATTGCAATGGAATTCTGCCTTAAACATTTTTACAGTGGCGCCATCGGCTATAGTTACGCCACTTTCTATAATTTCAGATTCAGTCTGAATTCACGTCAATCACAAATTTCACAAAAAAAAATACTGGTAAGTCCATTGAACATTTTACAGATTTTAAAATAATTTTAAGCGCTAGTAGAAAGTAAAGCCATCTCCATTACAGGCCCTGGAGGCCTGCGGAGTGACGAGAGATTAAGACTCCCACTTCCAATGGGCATTAATTGCAGTAGGAATATCAATTCTACGTACCCGCCGCCTTTTCCCCCAAGGAAATATTCTTGGCACTCATTTCTGTTAGAGGCTGAGTAAACCCCATGGTCATAGTGCGGCCGGAACACTAGGACAATAGAAAGAAATCATAGCACCATCGGAAATCGAACCTGCGATCTTCCGGTAATGCTGCGTTACTCCTCAACCCTTCGGCGGGTGCGTCTTTTCTGGTAACATGACCAGGCGCGCGGAGCACATTGTGCGCCACACAATTTTTCATTAAAAACGGCATTTTCTATAATGTTAATTAAATATTTTTAAGAGCGTTCTTATACACTTTATTGTTATTATATTTTAATACAAAGCGAACACTCGAATGGAGGAATAGGCGCGCGCAGAAGAAGTAGGAACTTATCCCCTCCACACATAATCGGAAAATCACGGAATGGCGCACACCGTGCGCCGCCGCGCCAGCAGGAGGGTTAACTGCAACTCTACCGCGCGCATCCTTTAATCGCTAGTAGTAATAATAATAATGTTTATATTTATTTCTTCTGGCGGAGTTAGGGCTATCAGGCCTTCTGACAGCTCAGTTAGAAAAAAAAAACTTAAATATACAATGTTGCAATGATAGGCCTACAAGTAGTATAGGCCTAATCAGTTTATTGACTCTCTGTAGAAATACCTGGTTACTCTAACATTATATTTAAAAAGGGTAGTATGCGGTAGGTACGCGGTATAAGCTTTACACTGTAAATCGAAAGTTCGCATGTTCTATTCGCGATGGGGTTATGGATTCTTTCCACTGATATAATCCTTTGGCCACGCTTTGGCCCTGTGGCTCACACAGCAATTAACAGAAGCGAGTGCAGAGAAATTTCCCTGCTAGCAAAGGTAACCAATACGCAGTGCATCTCTACTGCTACTCAGTTCCAACTGTCTTCTGAGGTGGAGGCTGTAACATCCCGTCAAACTAAAGGCTTTCTGTAGCACCTAATTCTTTTCATTACTTAAAAAAATAGTTTTTAACTAGATATCTCGCTGCAATAGATTGTTCTGACAACTTATATAGGATTTTTCAAAAGTAAGAGGTAACTTTAACTGGTCATATTTTCTTCATTTTCTGAACAATCTTAAAAATTCTGGCACTGGCTTATTACAAAAGAAATTAAATTTCTTACATCACCATGACGAGTTTGTTTCTTTCCATTGTTCTGGTGGTCGTGTTATCAGTAGGCACTTTCCTGTAACTTGGCCTGCAAGATCACCAGATATTAATCCAGCAGCTTATTCTTTGTGGGGCTACCTGAAGGACAGAGTGTCCTTGATGCGTTGAAGGACTCCATTGACACACTATGACAGATGTTCCAGAACCTGAACTCAGAGCTGCTGTATACAGTATTGCACAGAGGTTGTTACTTGTACAAGAACATAATGGTAGACATATACAACACCTTTGATGATGTTATGGCAGTGGGGATGATGCAAAAAATCTCATTTGTTGTGTAATATGCCGGTGCCTGAATTTTTAAGATTGTGTAGAAAATGAAGAAAATATGACCAACTAAAGTTACCTCTTACTTTTGAAAAGTTCCCACACTTTATTTTAAATTTAAATTTCAAAATCATAGAATAAGGAATAAAAGAAAAAGAAAAAAAAGGTGTGTCGTGAGTTTCTGGTAGCTTTATAGGAATGCCGCGAACATAAGAAATGAAGTGAAATATATGAGCCGTTCAGAGCAGAAGTGGTGTAAGTCAAAATTGGGCGATGAGGTTTAAAGTAAAAATTCTGTAAAATACAGCGCAAAGTAGCAATTAATATGTCCTTTGTGCTATCCACTGACTACTAATAGTTTAAATAATCTGAATATTAATTGTTACTTTGAACTGTATTTTACAGAATGTTTACTTTAACCCTCATTACTCATTTTTGACTTACACCACTTCTGCTCTCAACGGCTCATTTGGTAAAGTTACAAGAGGATTCACAACAATACAATAATAGTGGGTAGGATTCCCATTATCTTATGAAGAAATGGTGGAATGAATGACAACCGAAGAAACGGGAGTACTCTGAGAAAACCTACCCACTACTTTCTCTTTCCATCATAGATTCTACTTTGAGTTTTAGGAATTAGAACTCGGCTGTAATACGTGAAGAAAACGACACCTTATCCGTTTGAATGATGTTGTTCTCCCAAACAAATTCAATTAGAGTAGATTATCCTTGTTTTGATTTCAGTTTGTTCTGCTGGGTGTATTTATTGTACATGTAGAAATGATGGTACAATTTATTATCGCAGTCGAGTAGTTTTCACGGCAAAATTTGCACATGTTCTGTCAAAAAGTTTCAGTGACCGCAAATCACGGAAGGGCAATTACCACCACTCAACTATGGAGTAATAAATTTTACCGAAATTTTATCTAATTATGGCATCTGTTGCTTTTCTTGCATGTGATTTATTGCAGGTCGTGCGAAATGAATTATGAACTTCCCCTTATAGTTTATGTTACTTACTTACTTACAAATGGCTTTTAAGGAACCCGAAGGTTCATTGCCGCCCTCACATAAGCCCGCCATCGGTCCCTATCCTGTGCAAGATTAAGCCAGTCTCTATCATCATATCCCACCTCCCTCAAATCCATTTTAATATTATCCTCCCATCTACGTCTCGGCCTCCCTAAAGGTCTTTTTCCCTCCGGTCTCCCAACTAACACTCTATATGCATTTCTGGATTCGCCCATACGTGCTACATGCCCTGCCCATCTCAAACGTCTGGATTTCAAGTTCCTAATTATGTCAGGTGAAGAATACAATGTGTGCAGTTCTGTGTTGTGTAACTTTCTCCATTCTCCTGTAACTTCATCCCGCTTAGCCCCAAATATTTTCCTAAGCACCTTATTCTCAACCACCCTTAACCTATGTTCCTCTCTCAGAGTGAGAGTCCAAGTTTCACAGCCATATAGAAGAACCGGTAATATAACTGTTTTATAAATTCTAACTTTCAGATTTTTGGAGAGCAGACTGGATGATAAGAGCTTCTCAACCGAATAATAACACGCATTTCCCATATTTATTCTGCGTTTAATTTCCTCCCGAGTGTCATTTATATTTGTTACTGTTGCTCCAAGATATTTGAATTTTTCCACCTCTTCGAAGGATAAATCTCCAATATTTATATTTCCATTTCGTACAATATTCCCGTCACGAGACATAATCATATACTTTGTCTTTTCGGGATTTACTTCCAAACCGATCGCTTTACTTGCTTCAAGTAAAATTTCCGTGTTTTCCCTAACCGTTTGTGTATTTTCTCCTAACATATTCACGTCATCCGCATAGACAAGAAGCTGATGTAGCCCGTTCAATTCCAAACCCTGCCTGTTATCCTGAACTTTCCTAATGGCATATTCTATAGCGAAGTTAAAAAGTAAAGGTGATAGTGCATCTCCCTGCTTTAGCCCGCAGTGAATTGGAAAAGGATCAGATAGAAACAGCAGCGTACGTAGAGGTGAATGTGCAGAATTAGATCGTTGGCAGATACGGCATCACTTGAATTACTGCTACGGAGTTTTAATTATAAATAGATAATAAAATTAAAGAAAGCAGACGATAGGTCTTAGTACATAGAGAACAAATTTTTGAAATACATTTGGCAATATCAAGTGAAATTAGTATAACTGCAGATTGAAAGGGCTAATAGGATACATTAAAATAAATAAAAAACCTACTATACGTTTTGTAGTTAAGTGCAGGTTTAATTAGAAAATTAGACTGAAAGTTTGTGTAGTTTGGGAAAAGCGCATCACCGGCTATAAATACACACACGAACTCAAAAGCAGTATTCCGTCCAGTGGCGGCTCCTGCATATTTCTTAAGAGGAGGAAAGAAGTTAACAGCACGAAATGACACCTTCTTGAATGAAACCTGCTACAAATTAGCCTACATGCATATATGTAAGACCAGGTAGTGTTGGGGTTGGCCTTTCCTTCTGTATAGCAATAATCTCTTCTTGTAAACCGAGTTTCCTAAATTGTCCAAAATATATTATGTTTTCACTTCCATTCATTGTTGAATAATTGCGCAAATTAACAATTACAAGGAAATTCACAACCTCGTAGCATTTTTCGAGCACACTACAGCATCACACGTGTTGGAAGAGACTAGCTACTAACTCGTAACCGGAACCGTTTTACGGAAATGGGAATGGGAAATGATCTGAGGAAAGCGAGAACACCGCACCCACCCACGTGATCTGTGTTGCCACATGTACATTTTTACAGGTTCAGTATCACATGATTTTGTAGAATGTCAGTTCTTGTAAAGTCATACTATCATTATTGTTCAAAGCTCCCGGTGGCCGATTAATTTTTATGTTAAAAATTATGTAGTTTGGAGTACCTACTTTCAGTTTCAAATATATTTGTACAAAACTGACAATTTGGCTGTTGACCTGTCTAGTAAACAATGAACAGAAGTGAATTTCAGGGGCCAACTACGTAGAACTACTTTCTCTTTGTTTTACACAAACCCGACTTTAACTTTCAAATACCCACGAAAGTTTCAAACCATGAATAGTAGCTTATATAAAGTGCAATGAATAATATTTTTGATTTATAATTTTAAAAAAGTTTATATAGTATCTTTCGTAGCTTTGCGTTAAAACTGTTTTTAATGTGTCTCCTCCTAGATGTGTTATAGTCCGGTTGAATACAACATTGTTAGGTGGCAGCGGTAGCGAGCTTGCTGCACGACCAGTCGGTTTCTATTTCCCACCCATGCGCTGATTCAGAGGAGGATCTCCTCCCTCTCCGTTCATTTACGTGTTTTAAAACTCTGCTTCTTTCTCTGGCCGCTAGTGCGCTGTTATCTATGTGTGTTAACTGCAGTAGAGGAGGAATGGAGTGCCTTTCCTCCACTCAGACAATCTCGCATCTTTCTCACAGTTTTCCACAGCACATGAGCGCGCGTCGTTTAAAACTCTAACAACCGAGTTTTTCTTATAGCTGTGAACTTAAAAATTATCGAATCTTCCTCGAATTTCAAGGCACATATTTTATTTGGTATTTACTTTCAAAAGAAGAAAATGTGAGGAGGACGTTCCTCCCTTCCCTCCCCCAAGGAACTGCCACTGATTCCGTCCCTTAGTCACTGCAGCAGGGTTGCCAGATTTCCTAATGACAGGAAATAACGATAATTACGTATTTAATTTTTTTTATTTAATTTCAAAGACCGTTCTTTATCAGTTTCTCTAATGATAAGAGTTAATATCAGAATCGTATGGATAGTAGGCTAGTTATCCACTAAAAGTGTTAACATTTAGGGGAAAATTATTTTTTCTCAGAGAAGTATTCATTTGGGACAAATTCATTTAGTGTTCTTTCCAAGGGCAGATCTTTCACTGCAAATCTAGCTTTCTTCAATCTTTCCTATTTTCTGCCTTCCTCTTTGCCTCCTCATATGTTCCATATATTTTCCTCCTGATCAGTTTCAGCATCATTTTTTCTTTACCCACTCTTTCCAATACATAGCCAAATGGTGCCAAATATTTAGAAAAATAATGATTTCTCGTCGAACATTATTTTTTCGCGCCCACTACTACCACGTACGCCTGTAAGTCTTGGTTATAAAACTCCCTATCTATACGAGCGCACGAGTCGACAGTATGGTGTCACTTGCCGGTATCGCATATCTTTGCTTATCTTGTATCTTTTTCAGGTTTCAAAAACAATTTCTTCCATTGCTTTCAATTCTGAAAAATTAATAAATTATATTACTGTTTCTACTGAAAGTTTACAAACTCATTATTTTAAAACTTCATCTTATGTAAATCTCATAGAGCACGTATAATATGTCACGTGACATAAGCGAAACTTTCTTTAAAATCTCTTAATGTATTTATACAGGGTTGATTATTAAATGTGGCATTGTTATGTAATAAAACTGCATTAAATTTAGTGTAATAATAATCCGTGGCGCTACACCCCGTGAAGGGCCTAGACGGACCAACCGGCTGCTGGCCTCACGCCCATATGCCGAAGCAGAGGTGGACGATCATCCAACCAGAATGGAGGTATCGTATGGTTAGCACGATGATCTCCCCAGCCGTTATAGCTGGCATTCGCAACCGGATTTCGCTATCTATCGTAGTTCCCCAAGTGCATCACGATGCTGTGTAGGCACCGGTCCCATACACTAGCCAAAATTTCATGAGAAAATTACTTCCCCCATGAGTAATCGAACCAGCACGCATTCCGTAACGCGAGTCCTAGACAGGATTCCTTAGACCACGACGCCACTGCGCGGGACTAAATTTGTTGTAGGTAACTGAATTAGTAAGAACGTAATAACATTACATGAAATAATAGTGTATTCAAGTATATTGTAGACATACCAAGTTACACGCGCGCAAGGAGTGTTGCCTAACTACCAGTGATTATATTCACTACTATTTCCGTAAGAAGGTGTTTCTGGACATGGGTGACGAATTTCATGTTATGTAATTTTTTTCCGCATGACTCCCTGCGACGGATGTGTGGTCTACATATCATCAGCCTGTCGCGCAGGCGGTCCGGCTTCGAGTTCTGGCTCGGTCTGGGATTCTTAATTGAAAAATTCTTAATGATACTTTTGTAGGTCAAGGTCACAGTTGGGGGCTTTCTCGGGATTCTCCCATCGAGCGGAGTTTCTCTACATACAAGGAAGAATGTTCTGAGCTCAAAGCGCCAGCGACTTACAGTCGAAAACATTGAAATGTTGTGTGTTGAAATCCACTATAACAAGTCCATTAAAACCCAGTAAATGGGATAACGAATGTTCATGATCAATCATGTAACTGGTTTAAATCTTAATAAAATCATTTCATCAACACCTTTCTTGCGCATTTTTTATACATTTTCAGAACCTTTTTCCCCCTTTTCCGATCACAATTTGCAACTTAAAATCCCTTCACTAGATATGAGATATCACCAAAGCAGATAAAATCATAATCCTATGTACTGAAACAATATTATTATTTATTTATGGTATTCATTTATTCATGATCATCCTACAATATCATCGTAACTCCGTCTATCAGGCACCCCAATCTCAAAAGTGGGTTACATATAAGACGCTGTCACGAAGAAGGCCCGAAATGTCGAAAGACAAACTGGTGGAACTGAGGAAACAATTATAGTTTGATCTAATATTAAAATTTATTTTGTCTGACAGCATGAAATTCATTGGTTCAACTAAACAGTTCACGATTCATGAGACCTAACCTACAAATTTATTTTGTTTGATTGATGAAATCATTAGTACCAACTCTAAAAATCGAATACCACTTAAAATGTAAGAAGTCTACAAATTTTACTGCATCATTTATTAAAATTGATATTAATACTATTATTAATTACATTTAAATTTCAAACAACACTCGATAGTAACTTTTGTCTTATGAACGTTGGCGACTTCTTTAAAGGCAAACAATATTGTCAACATAACAATTAGAAAGTAACTGCCAGTTTTAGTAATTGTTAGTACCGAAATTGAAACAAAGTTGACAAAAGAAAATTCAACCTGACAACTAGAAATAACTAAAATCCACTAGCATATGTAGTAATCGGGAGAAAATGTTCAGGTTTCACCCTTGGGGGATAAAGTAAGAAGATCCGAACTATAGGCTACCTATCTGGAGGTCAGCGAAGTGGTTCACCAAGATAAAAGTAGGAGTTTTTCCCACCCCTTCAGAATATATTATTATTATTATTATTATTATTATTATTATTATTATTATTATTATTATTATTACTGAAGATGTCATAATTTAAACATTTTTCTAGGATCAGCAGAAAGGTTGCTTTTTTGCAGCAGGTTAGTTGTAATAATTTAATTCTTTCTACTGCTATTCAGTAGGTTTATCTTTATTTAACGCCACTGTTAAACAACATAGGCTATTTTGAGTAAGCATTTACGTCGAAGCACCACTATTGCTGTTATTTCTATTGATAATTGTTACTCTTAATCGGTTATTTAATAACGCTCTATCGACTGCATGGTTATTTAGTGTCGATGACAGCGAGATAGGATTTTTCGATGTGTGGCTGAGGATTTGCCATGGGGTTACGTGATATTCGTCTTGCAGTAAAAAAAAATTCGGAAAGAGCTTCCGCATGTGGCGGTACTTACAGTTGCTTGCCCAACGATCTCTTCTTTCAAACTACGTCATTTGCATGCTTGTGCTCTTCTGTCGTATACAATTACAGATTTTCCAGGTCATGTAGTTGAAAATTACGCTCTCACACAAATCTCCACGTTTACCATAACAAATTAAATCTGAAGAAAATAAATGATAATAGAATTTCCTCATGTGGCGTCCTGCATTGGGGAAGAGAACCGGTAGGCTACTGAAGTCAGTACAATGGCAAGTGGCACAAGAAGATGCTGGTCTGATCGAGTTTGTAGCTGAATGGTTCGCAGCCGACTGTATGCGCGTCACGCACGCTTGTGCGACCCGAGCTAGTCTTCAAAGAATCTGCCTTCCTGTCTCTCTCTCTTACTCAATTTGTCATACCTACAGCTGAACTTGTTCGGCGGGATTGCAAATTCGGCTCAGTTTCAGCATGCTCGGTGAATGGGACTTGGATGCTGGCGTCTCAAAGACGAGCGACGAGACAGCCTGCAGCGGCGGCTCAGGGAGGGGCGGTGAGGCGTGTTGTTATAGGCCGATAACAAGGGTTCATTTTTATGTATACTTTCGCATTACACATAAAGAGAAAGTATCTCTTTGGAGATTTTAACGGAGATACACTCTTCAACATCACTCATATCGAAAAAGAGATTTATATCATACCTGCCCTCTTTCCGTCCGTCCATCTATCTGTGAACAGTATTTTCTTCTAAATTATTTGAAAGATCTTGTTTCGTCCTATGTATAGAGTGAACCGTAAATAATGTCATTAATTTCAAAGGATCGTTCTTAGAGATATTTAAAACAAAATAGTTTAATACAATTTTGCTCGTTTTTGCTTCCTTTGCGAGATAAAAATTGTTTTCACTACAAAGGAATTTCTTCCTCGTACTGACTGCCAAACCCAGCGGGAATCTTCATTCTCTTCAACAGAGATAGGCTGATTCCAATTTGTATTGCTTTTTTCTTTTTTTATAGTAAGTCCTCGTAAAGATATGCAAATCGAATTGACAGATGGGACACGATATCTACAAGAGCGCAATCGTTCGGACCTGAAATATCATTCCCACTATAGGAATGGTAAACACAAGAAGTGCTAGCACTTGAGCCACAGACGCGGCACCTTTCTGTGTAACGAAGTGTGAAGGTTGAATTGAAAGGTATTTATTTTTTAATGACAAGTTTTTAATTGGTTTTAATTTTCCTTAAAAATTACTGGAAAGGTTGCGGCTCAAAGTACCAGCCGACACTGAGCAAAATATGAACATTAAATATAAAAATAATTAGTGCAAATTTCATCTGGAGTCCGGATAGATGAGAGTAATTAAGCACGCTATATTGATTTATAGTGGCAGTTCCAGTATTAAAACAAGAGGAATATGTTGAACGTCTTCAACGACTTTAGCTGAAACCTAAGCAGATAAATTCATTAGAATATGATTTCATTGGTTTCTCATCCGTCTTTAGATATGTAGTACCTGGAAGCCCGACAAATCGTACCGGGAAATATGTACCGAGACAATTCGTCCCAAGAATATAATTTGTACCGCGACAATTCGTTCCACGACAAATTGTTCCAAGAATATTTCGTTCCGAATCTACCACGTACCACGATATTATATTGTCCTATTGCGAAATTTTAATAATAAAATTAAGAAATTTCAATAATTAAGCAACTGTCTAGCAATAATCCTTAGCAATTGCTTAACATGTCAAAATTTAAAACAAGATCAAAATTCATTGTACAAACTGGTTAAACATCATGGATCGTCCACTTCTCACCATATCTCAGAAAGGCAAAGCGAAATTAATTTGGAAAGGATATCTGTACACCAAGCATAGAGAAAGAAGGGAGAAAACATAATGGAGATGTGAAAGAAGAAGAGAATGTTCTGCTAGAGTTCATTTATAAGTAGGGTCACATCAGGTTCTAAAAGGAAGTGATCATACGCATGCTCTTGATTGGGGCAAGTGCAGAGCAGAGATCAAAGAGTCAGCGCAGTCATCCAACAATAGCGAATCGTCATGTCAGCGGTGTCAAGTGAGACGTACTTAAAACTTAAAAAAAAAAATCAACTATAAATCATTTGGTGCAAAGGGTTCGTAAAGAAAATTTACCTCCCGATCCTAAATCCCTGGATGATTTGGAAGTCATACCAGACTGTTTCCAAATTGATAAGGACGACTCCTTTCTTTCAATGGCGACAGTAAACTGGCAGTATTTATGACTTATTTGGCACAAACGTGGGATTAAAACATGTTGGGGCAATTACTTTGAAACGATTTGTCACGGTACAAATCTTATTGAGGTTCCAAAACGCGTTGTGACAAATAGTTTGGGACGAATTGTCGCGGTACGATTTTTCCGGGACGAATAGTCATAGTACCTTCGAAATGGCCATTACTTCTTGCTTGCAAATGCGTTTTTGTCAACTTCCTTTTTATCCCTTTTTTAGCCATCTGATAATAATTAATGACGATGCAAAGAGAAGGTGCAAGAGAGAAAATCTAAAAGGTTCTCGCTACCCCCTTGGAAGGAATCTCGGGACTGATTGAAGCATATGTGTGAGCGCCGAAGCTGTTGGTCACTGGAATCAGCACTATAAATGCGTGTGAATTAGGAAAGAAAGAAGACAAAAAGATGGGGGAAAAGTGTTTTTTTCAAAACCATCTGATCTGGGATAACAGGAGTACACCTACACTGAGAGTATAGAAATAAAGATATCACATGTTTCATTATACAGATGAGAGGTCAGTCTCCAAAGAAGGATATGAAGTAGCCTGGGTATATTCTCAAAGCGCTCTTTTCCGATTTCTTGCGGGCTCTTTTCCACTCCATGAAACACCTTTCGAACTCCTCCTTTGGGACCAAGTTCAGCTGGCGTATCGGTTTGCAGCCGATTCGTTCCACATTCTCAACTCTTCTTTGCTCACAAATAATACAGTACCAACGTGCAGCCAGTGCAGGTGGACGGTATGTCGAGTTCTTGGTCTAAATCCTTTCTTTCCAAATCCCCAACTGCTTTTCCACTTTATGTGCTAAACACGTGCCTAACTTACACAGAGCCAATTCGCTCGAGAGTTAAGCGTTAATACATGGTGGACCTACATGGATCCGTTCATAACATGGCTCAGGCCACGGTGTAGCTCAAGCTGCTTATCTTCCACTCAGGTGCACTGGGTTAGATCCCCGTCCAGGTCGTGATGGAATTTATCGTGGACAAACAGACGTTTATCTCTATAATTCCATTAACTTTAGATTCTAGATTCTCCACTAATTTTATTATCATTTGCAGTACTAAATTGAGTGGCTCAGTGCCAGAGTTGCCTAAGCCACAATTACACTCAAAAAAGTTACTGAAGTCTAAACTCAGACCTCGTTTTTTGGAAATTACAATACGGGTTTTTGAATCCTATGTAGGAAGGGCTTGGGGCTCCGAGGCCCTCAGGCTTGTTAGGATATGTGGGTGTATGTCGTTATTGGATTCCCACGTTGGACGCCGATTGAGGGTGAGTGGTTATTGGGACCACACGTTGGGCGCCATTTGAGGGTGGGTGCGTCTCGATGTTGCGTGAGATTCACTCAGGGTAGCCGAGTTACGGTTGTGGTGCAGGTTGATGTCGGGAATAATACCAAGCCGGCTACTTAAATAAAAGGCAGCGTAAACTTCAAAACTATAAGTTTATTGTCGTATCCACTTGGTAAACCCTAGAGTATGTATTTCCGGCTGACTTATAATTCAATCGTTGGTCGCAATTCTGTATCGACTCAGTTGCAGCTCTGAATAAGCTCTATCCGATACTATAAATTCAATACTCTGTCCCGTACACTACGACACGAAGCGAAATAGTAGTCCTGTCGACACCAAACGAAGTAGTTATTCTGCCCTGTATGTAGGGCCGCCGACACGAAGTAAAGTTGTTTCGATGATCTCCGCTCCGAAGCGGAATAGTAGTCGTTTTGATGATCTCCGCTCCCCGTCACCCTTATTTATAAAAACCTATCCTACGCTAAAACTAACTATTCTATTGGTTAAAAACTACGTCACTAACTGGCCTAAAATCTATTCCCTATTGGTCCAAAGTGACCTCATAAGCTGGACCAAGATCTCTTCTTATTTGGCGCGAAATATGTCATCTCTAAATTTAAACTTTGGATTTCCCATAACATCTAATTAGTTTGTATATCTCACAAGAATACCCGTTCTTTGGAAAACCCAAGCTTGGCAGTATCTTTCCCACGGGTCTAGTCCGACTCCGGCTTTTATGCTTCATCGAGTCTATACGAAACCCCGCTCAAGGTGGCCCTAAATCTGTCCGATGCTGACAAGTGACGAAACACCTGTGTGGGAAGCTAATTCTAACGAAGTCGCCAGAACATCCCCGCGAATACATGTAATAGAAATATGGAGATATCACTTCGCTAATAAATCGGTCTCTCCCTCTCCTAATTACTGCTTCAAATGCCCATCTACATAACCATTGGAAATTCCCGAAAGAGTTTTCAATGTTATGAGATGTCCCCGCTTTCTGCCTATAACTAGCCTCACAGTTCCCCCACGCGATCAGCCGGTAACACATTATTTACAATACAGTGAGATTACAATGTCACTACAAACAATTACAATAAATATTACATATATCTTCACAAGCCTTTCTATGTACACAACTCTCACACAATAAGCACAACAATGTACAATTTATATCCACATTTACATATGTACAATACCATTCATTCACATATTTACATTTATTTATTAATTGATCAATTACACACTCTGCGTGCTTGGTTGTACCAGCCGCCCTGTACAGGTTCACCTAGCTGTACGCGTGAGACTAACCATCCTACTCTTTCTCATTCCTGCCTCCTAGCCTCTCCTGTTTGAAAGGCCGCAAGAGTTGCTTGTGGTACCTACCAACAGGTTTACTTTTTCCCCTTTCTACCAATTCGAAAGTATGATCTCCGTATTTACTTTTAATTTCGTAGGGCCCCTTGTACAGTAGCTCCATGCGTGAGTAACGTCCTCTAAGGGCGGAAGATAACTTCACGTCCCTTAGCAATACCAAATCGCCGGGTGAGGGCTCCCATTTGTGGCGATATCTTTTAACTTTACCGAGTCTATACTCAGCCTTTTTCCTGATTCGGTCGAAAGCTAGTTTACACAGTAGTTCATCACTAGGAGGCTCACCCTCCTGTATTGCCTGCGGCAAACTCTTTATCATAGGATCGGGATCGATCCCTAACATAAGTTTGATCGGAGCTATTCCGGTCGTTGGGTTGATAGAGTGGTTCATGACTCTCTCAATCACCTCACATTGCCTAAACCAGTCCTTATGGTTTCGGTGACACAGAATACGGAGGTACAATGATATATCCCTAAGCGCTCTTTCGCAGGGATTACCGCTGGGAAAGTATGCGGAGCAATTGTATAGTTTCACGCCCGCATCTTCCAGCCTTTTGCAAAACACTTTCGATTTATGTACCGACACATTGTCACTGAGCACCGCTGTTACCGGACCGTAAGTCGGTATGTAATCTCTAACCAGCTTGTCAGCACACAACTTACTAGAGATATTTCTTAAAGGGTAAATCTTTACAAATTTTGTGAAGACATCGTACGTAACAAATATGTACCTGTGTCCGAAGGACGATGTGGGCATTGGACCGTGTTCGTCCACTGCTACAAGTTCATTCTTTTTACCCCTGATAATGACTTGTGGTACATTGTCATACCTTACATTTAGAGGTTTCGCCCTCTGGCAGACCTCGCAACGAGATATTACCCTTCTAACCTTCTTTGACAGTTGCTTAATATAAAATGATTCTGACATAGTTAAAATGATCCTATCACTCCCAGAGTGACACATAGATAGGTGAAAGTTGTTTATAAGTTCATTCTCCATACTCGCAGGTATGTATATCTTCCACTTCTGGATATCCCTACCATGCAATTTATACAAGATACCAGAGCGCAATCCATACACTTCGTCTTTCACCTGTGAGATTTCTCTAGCTTTGTCCATTAAGGCCCTTATCGCGGAATCCTCCTGCTGCAAATCTGCAATTTTCCGAAATTTTCCCGTCAGAGCTCCATTCCTCGTGGAATCAATTTTCATCACGGCAATTTCGTACGCGGGGGCGGTGATAGTTTCCGGTAGCCCCGATTTGGAATTCAAACGAGAGAGACAATCACCAAAAATATTGTCTGCCCCCGGAATATGTCTAATCGTCACATCATGAGCCAAAATTTCGTGCACATACCTAGATATTCTAGAGTTCGTCAATTTGCATCTACTCAGAAATGCTAGGCTTACATGGTCAGTAAATATGATTATCTGCCTATTAAAGATATACTGACGGAACTTCTGTAGTGCGAAGTACACAGCAGAAATCTCTAGTTCCGTGATTGATGCGTTGCTTTCGGTACGCGACAGTCCCCTAGAAGCTGTGGCAATCACATGTCGCTTATTATCTTCATCTGTCTGACATAGAATTGCTCCATATCCATATGAAGACGCATCCGTATAAATCTGAAAAGGTAGGCTGTCGTTAGGCCTTTCCAACAGAATTGAGTCGGCAAAAAGCAGTTTCGTTCGATCGAATGCTTCCTGCTCTGCCGACCCCCACCTGAAGGGTGTATCCTTCTTTAACAATGCTCTGAGTGGGGCTACATGCTTAGCATAATTGACGAGAAACCGATTCTGGTATTGTAGGATACCTAGATACCTACGAACCTGTTTCCGGTTCCGCGGCGGCGGGATCCTCGAAATGCTCTGAATTCTCTCTTGGTCCGGTCTAATTCCGTCAGACGAAATTACGTAACCCAGGAAAACTGTCTCAACTTTAAAAAAGGCTGTTTTCCCCAGCTTGACTGTCATACCAGCCTCTCTCAATTTAGTAAGTACAAAATCAATATCCCTAATATGCCTATCAACATTATTGCCATATATAAGAAAATCGTCAATGTACTGTGCCAGAAAACCTTTCGTTGAATCACCAAAAATTATGTCAAGTGCCCTTAGTAGCGCAGATCCAGAACTCGCGATGCCGAATGGGCATCGGGTATACTGATAAACTTTCCCGTTATGTAGGAACGCTGTGAATTTTCTCGAGTCCTCGTCCAGCGGGATCTGCCAATACGAACTGGTCAAGTCCAAACTAGTGAATATAGAACAGTCACTGATACGGCCTAACAAAGTGTCCACTGACTCCGTCCTGAAATTATCTTTAACTGAAAACGAGTTAACGTGTCGGGCATCGATCGTTACTCTTAAGCTTCCATTGGGCTTCCTAACCCAGCACAATGCATTTACGTAAGGCGAGTCCGATACTTCTATAACTCCGTCTTTTAACATATCATTTATGACTTCGTCTGCCTGATCCCTTAAAGATAGGGGGATGGGTCTACATTTATGCCGAAATTCCTCCATTCCTACCACCTTAATTTTGTGTGTATACACTCTACACAGACCCGGCGCGTCTGAAAAGACATTTAAATGGCTACCTACAACATCCATTAAGCGTTTTCTTTCACTCTCACTCAGGCCGTGTGCCTGGTTAACTTTATCTCTCACTATTTCTAAAGTATCTGTCTTCCTATTGTTAGACGCGACTACCTGTCTAAGATCGCCAAGCGAACTCTCATTACAATATCTGGCCCTACCGCTAACGAGATTACGTCCTATTTGTCTCGCCTGGACTAATTCGCCGATACACAACTCGCATTCTCCGCAGCCTACTTGACACACTCCCCTAGTTACCTCGTTACCTTCCCACGGATTAACCTCTATAATTACATTCTTACAAATTTTGAGGTGCTCTACAAAAAATAACTCTTCCTGTAATTCAATCTCTCCCGCGGTTCTTTCATCTAACTCCGATCTAGCGCGATCCCTACTGAATGGGACATGGCCTACACTGCCGTTACCTGCCGTAACCCCTAGTCTGTTTTCCCTGAAATCTAATAGCGCGTGCCATTCATAAAAGCTTTCTACTCCAATAATGATGTCGGTAGTCAACCTTTGTATCACAAGAAAAATAGCATTTAATTTCACGTCTCCGCACTCTAACTCGAACCACACTTGATATTTTACCTTTTCCTTCTTCTTGCTTAGGGCGCCCGCACAGTACAGTGAACATATGGGTAACGTTTGCAGTTTTATTCCTGAATCCCTAACCTTTTGAAAAAATTCCAAGCTGCATACATTATTTGTGGAGCCCGAGTCCAACAACACACAACACTTAATCCCAAATATTTTAGCATCTATATAAGGCAATACATAAGTCCCATTATTTTCTAACTCTGGGTTAGTAATATCGCTCTGTCTCTTTACGCTTACCGCGTTGGTGGATTCTTTGGATAGTGACTTATTGCACTTAGCTACAGAAATCTCCGAACCCTTGAGACTTCCGTCTAGCAGTTTCCCGAGTGCGACGCAGTCGGTTCCACTGCTATCTCGTCTCTATTTCTACTATTTATAGGCTCCCGGCCCATACTTATTCTGACCGGACTTTGCTGACGTCCGTTCATGTCTCTATTCCTACTTTGTCCCACGTTACACTGTGTAGGTGGCCTATGGTACCCTTGTGAGGCCATTTCTTGTAGGACGTCTCGCCTATCTCTCTCCTGCTCCTGTCTCCTCCAATCACCTCGATTTTGCGGTCCCCTGCTAAAATTAGGCTGCCAGAATCCCTGTCTGTAATTTCTGTTCCTAAGCCAGTGTGGTTGGGTTCTAAGCCTATTATTTCCATTTTCTTGTCTTCCCGTGTACCATCTTATGTGGTTAACCCTACGCACGGGACCAACACCTCCTCTATCGTTTCTCATCCTGTTATGACTACTCTGGTTATTCCTACTATTATTGTAAGGACCCCCAAAGGGCGGGTCAATCCTTCTCTCCCTGTTGGGACTTTTCCCTCCATTATGGCCATTATGGTACCGACTATATGCATTGTTGGGGCTCCTATCACAACCCCAGCTACTCTGATTTTGGGCTCCTTTCCTTGGGGATGAAAAGGCTGTACTTGCCCCCTTCCCCGCTTTCTGGTCGGTGAGGCTTGAACCCTTTCCTTTGCCATGTTCATAATCTGCCTGTCCACTACATTCATAGTGCGTGGCGTCCGAACCATCCAGCGCAGTCAATAAATCTATTGTTTCCCCGAAGTCTCGGGGCCCTGCTACGATCAGATTATACCTTATGTTCTCGGGATACTGCGAAATCACAGTTTGGATCAGCTCTGAATCCGGTATTGGCTGATTGAGGCTTTTCCCTTTCTTAACAATTTCAAGAAAATAGTCTATCATAGAGACGCCTCTTCCCGCGTCAAACCTGCTCTGATTAATTTCCTTCCTAATTCTTTGTTGTTGTCTTTGTCCCCAGTATCTCTCCGAAAATTTTTCTCTGAATTCCTCATAAGTGACATTATCCCCTAGGGCCACTAGCGCCCAGTTGAGTGGTCGGCTCTTTAGGCTCTTTCGTACGACAGTCATTTTTAAGTCATCCGGCACCCCTCTTACTCTAAAGTACGTTTCTAGCTCACTTATGTAGTTATGTGGGTTTGAAAATTCAACCTCATCAAAAATAGGGTAACCAATCTCATTCAAAATGTGAGTGGGGTACTGGGGACGGCCTAAATATGCCTTGTCGTTTACATTTATCAACTCATTACGCACATCATCCCGTGAGGTCTGACATTCCTCACCAACACAATTGTTGACATGTCTTACATTCATGTTACTACCTGATGCCGGGCTCTCACTTGTGCCCTCTTGTCTAGAAACTGCACGGTCCGAGCTGCTATGTCCGCTTAAATTTGCGGGACTACCCCCATTTAGTACGTCGTTTATTGAGTTCAGTTTACTTCTTAATTCTTCCAAACATTCGTTATCCGCCCTTTCTTTATTCTTTATGGCTCGCTTGAGACCGTCCACTTCCTGATCCATCTCACCTATTTTCTCTTCTACCGAATTCTGAATTTCTCGAACCTTCTCCACTATCGCTTCCTCAACAGCTGATTTTAGGTCGCTATTCTCTCTCGTAGCGCTATCTCTAACCCTAACTTCTAAATCCTTCATACTTTCTGACATCCTATCCATAGCTATCTTCAATTGGTTCTCCATTCCGATCCCATTCTCGGTTAATTTCCCCTCTAGCTTCTCTATTTTGTCCTCCATCTTGTTTCCTCTTTCCGCTAATTTTGCAATATGATCTCTAATCTCTCTCGAACTTTCCCCCAATCTATTTTCCATTTGTTTTATTTGTTCTCTACTTTCCCTCAGAATCTGCTCTCTACTTTCCCTTGAGTTATTCTCTAATTTAGTTTCCATTTGTTTGATTTGTTCTCTACTTTCCCTTGAATTGTTGTCTAATTTATTTTCCATTTGCTTTATTTGTTCTTTACTTTCCCTTGAATGGTTGTCTAATTTATTTTCCATTTGCTTTATTTGTTCTTTACTTTCCCTTGAGTTATTTTCCATGAATTGTCTCATCTGCTCCCATAACTGTTCTAGCGTCATTTCCCCTTTGCCACTGTCTCTACTCTGTTGCTTTTCCACCGTTCGCTCTCCCTCTATTTCTTGTCCTGCGTTATTCTCGACCTCCTCCCTAATTTCCATAATTTCCTCGTCCTTCCTTTGCTCCATGGTTCCCTTGTTTCTATTTCCTCGTCTTTCTCGTATTTTCCTAACTAACTTACTCCTATGGCTACGTAGCATCATCTATATGCTACCCTGTCATCTATCCGACGCTCGCTTTCCCAATAATAATCTAACTAGGCCTGTATTTGCACTCGACTCACTTCCAACAGATTACGCAATACACTTATTTCACTCTTTCCCCCAAAATATCACACAAAAAAAAATACATATATATATATACACCCGAAATATCACACCAGAAATTGAAACATATACACTTTATAATTATTCCCCCAAAATATCATATACATATATACACATTTATACGTCTTCTATTCATACTTGCCACAGCCTCTCCGAGTCGCCTTCTCTGGTGGTCCCCGTGTTGTCTTCTCTAGTGTTGTCGTGATGTCGCGATGGCTTGATTCTGTTCCCGCCTTCCAGCGTCGTTCCTCGGCTATGCAGGGCTGAACTGCTCCGTCCGGTCCTCCTCGTTGTTTGGTGCTGTGTTCGCACCCGGGGCCGGTCACTGGAACAGCTGTCTTCCTTCGAGCCCCACGTTGGAAAGCGCCATTTGTGGGTGTATGTCGTTATTGGATTCCCACGTTGGACGCCGATTGAGGGTGAGTGGTTATTGGGACCACACGTTGGGCGCCATTTGAGGGTGGGTGCGTCTCGATGTTGCGTGAGATTCACTCAGGGTAGCCGAGTTACGGTTGTGGTGCAGGTTGATGTCGGGAATAATACCAAGCCGGCTACTTAAATAAAAGGCAGCGTAAACTTCAAAACTATAAGTTTATTGTCGTATCCACTTGGTAAACCCTAGAGTATGTATTTCCGGCTGACTTATAATTCAATCGTTGGTCGCAATTCTGTATCGACTCAGTTGCAGCTCTGAATAAGCTCTATCCGATACTATAAATTCAATACTCTGTCCCGTACACTACGACACGAAGCGAAATAGTAGTCCTGTCGACACCAAACGAAGTAGTTATTCTGCCCTGTATGTAGGGCCGCCGACACGAAGTAAAGTTGTTTCGATGATCTCCGCTCCGAAGCGGAATAGTAGTCGTTTTGATGATCTCCGCTCCCCGTCACCCTTATTTATAAAAACCTATCCTACGCTAAAACTAACTATTCTATTGGTTAAAAACTACGTCACTAACTGGCCTAAAATCTATTCCCTATTGGTCCAAAGTGACCTCATAAGCTGGACCAAGATCTCTTCTTATTGGGCGCGAAATATGTCATCTCTAAATTTAAACTTTGGATTTCCCATAACATCTAATTAGTTTGTATATCTCACAAGAATACCCGTTCTTTGGAAAACCCAAGCTTGGCAGTATCTTTCCCACGGGTCTAGTCCGACTCCGGCTTTTATGCTTCATCGAGTCTATACGAAACCCCGCTCAAGGTGGCCCTAAATCTGTCCGATGCTGACAAGTGACGAAACACCTGTGTGGGAAGCTAATTCTAACGAAGTCGCCAGAACATCCCCGCGAATACATGTAATAGAAATATGGAGATATCACTTCGCTAATAAATCGGTCTCTCCCTCTCCTAATTACTGCTTCAGATATTAGTCCGAGGATGAAACGTGGTTCTGTTAGCGCTGAAGAATGATGGCTCACCTGTCAGCATCGGATTCACAAATGCCATCCAGGCCACCTATCGACTTGAACAATCATCGCATATAGGCTACAGGGCGCAGAATGGGCTGAAGCAAGCCTGTGTGCAAAGACTCGTTCCTGATCTGGCCAATTAAAGATGGTTCTAATGGAGTGTGAACAATTTTAGTTTAAACTCTAAATCTATTTATATATTTTTTTTCTACATATGGGACGTAATAAGAAAAAACATCACGTCTTAGAAAGGTTTCTACTGTTAATAAACCAAATAATTTTAAGTAATGTATCATAGTGATATTACGAGGAAGAAAAATAAAATGTATAAAATTTGCTGATGATATGGCGTTGTTAGCAGAAGAGGAGATGATACTAAGAGATCTTGTATTTATTTATTTATTCATTCGTTCGTGCATTCATTCATTCATTTATTTATTTATTTACTTAATAATTAATTAATTAATTAGTTTATTTATTTATTTTATTTTATTTTATTTAGTTTTATTTTATTTACTTAATTTAATTTAATTTAATTTTATTTTTTAATTTAATTTAATTTAATTTTATTTTATTTTATTTTATTTTATTTAATTTTATTTTATTTTATTCATTCATTCATTCATTCATTCATTCATTCATTCATTCACTCATTCATTCATTCATTTATTTTATTTATTTATTCATTTATTTAATTAATTTATTTATCTATTTATTTATGTATTTATTTATTTTATTGCTAGTAAGTTTGAAATGAATACAAGTTAATACAATGCAAGATAAACTATCCCACTCCTGAATGAGTAAGACTCGTGCTCAGGAGGGGATTCCAATACAGACAAAAATAAAATTAAAATTGAGAGTGAATACAGATTAAAAAGTGTTTAATATGTTTAAAACCAAACTGTAAATCCAATACATTTTTTAATATCTTTTTATTAATTTGGGGATGATCCGTAATTAAAATTATATTAGAATAAAATTTGTTTAATAATCTGGGTCCTTGACTCATGCTATGATAAAACGCTGCATTGGTTTTACATTTTGGTTCAGACAAAAGCAGAGAATTCGTATTTTTAGTTCTATATTTATGTATATACCTTTCAAAGTTATTCAGATTGTTGTGAAAATATTTTAATAAAATAAAATAATAAATTTGTTTAATGTCGAAAACTTTGAAATGTTTAAACAACAATTCAGTTGAGTAATCTTTCTGTTTTTTTTTAACAAATTTTTAATACTTTTTTCTGTAGTAAAATTAACGTAGTAGTTAGTACTGGAGCTCAATGACAGCTGTCAGCAATATGGAATGAAGATAAATGCCAAAAGTGCTCGCCGGTAGCTGGTAAATTGAAACCATTTTTTCCAGCTACCAGCGACCTAAATGCCTTTAATGCGCATGCATCTTGAGAGTTCGCACACACTTCCCCACTTGCTAAACGCCTACTGATATTCATTTCGACGTGTATAATGGATTGATTAAGATTGATTTCAAATATTTACAATGTTTGGAATCAGGCTCATCCTGACCACCAAAACCTATATCTTATTGTGAAATTTTGAGATTAAGTAGGAGTTGAAATGGATACCAAAAAAGATAAAGGTAGTCTCTTCACATGCCATACAGGCTCTTCGGGACATAGAGATAGTCCCATGTTTTCATGACTTCTGCACTAGGATGAGGTGGAGTGAAATGGATACCAATAATAAGTAAATTTCTAAATGAAAAATTGAAGTTTTACAGCAAGTGACGGTTTTAGAAACTTGAGATAATTATCGATAGGCCTATTGACTTTTAGGTAATTAATACATATTATTTTATCAATGAACTAACTACAGATTTAATGAAAGAGTTTTATTATGACAGAAGACACTTTCCAGAAAAGTGGAATTATTTACGTGGTTATTTCCGCACTAAAAGTATCAAAATGTAGATCAGATGTCTCCAAAAGCGTACTCGCGAGTAAGCCCCTGAACGGAACTGAAGCCAGTACGTAATGCCCGCGCTCCGCCTCACCCATCCCCACCTGTACTGTACTCAATGTTTATGCGCAAACGAAGAGCAGTGGTGGACTGCCATTATCATTGTGTTGGTCGGAGTGTTCCACCGTTTCACAATGTCTTCTAATCATGGACGTAGTACATTCAAGGATGAAAGGAAAGAGAAATATATTTTCGTGTTAGTGGGAAGAATATGAAATGTTTAATTTGTTCGAAAAATCTTAAGAGTGTGTTAAAATTCAACACATGAAAATAATTTATTTTGGGACGTCTGTATAACTGTTGGTCATACATAATAATAAGTATATTACGATACGTTTACACTCAGTTTCGCAAGATATACTTACAGTTTTCGTTTCATTTTAGGTGAAATACATACAAATATTTTGATAAATTTGAAACAAGAAAATACAAACACAAATCACACACGTATCCTCAGTCTTAAACAAAAAAACTTCTTGCTAGCTATGTTCTAACTTGGAATATTGGAAAATCAATGAAGTCCTTTACAGAATGAGCATTTGTAAAATCATGCATACAGTATGTCTTCTAAATGTAATTCGAAATTAATTATTCCATTACTGAATATTCCCCAATCAAAAGTAGAAGCTTCCTAGTATGTCAAAATAATATACAAACGTAAGATATTTCTTTTCCTTTCGATGTTATTATTTGTAAACATAAGGGAGATCGTTCCCGCAACCCTCACTGACCGCTCCCATCTGTTGAGGTACGAGTCTCTCCCCACTTCTATAGCCTTACAGCACACTGTGTTCGGCGGGCAGTATCGGGATCACGAATGACTATACGCGTTTTGGAGACCTCTGATGTAGATCCTGGAGACTAATACAGCTCTTCCTGGAACTTTTACAAACTGTTATTATTTTTAAACACAATTTTGAAAAGCAGAGTGAGGACAGCTACAAAGACTGGCAGATCCAAACAAGCTTCGTTTTGATGACCCTGACTTTCTACCCAGCGACCAGCTAGACTACGAGCGACGAGCTCGGTAACCAGCCAGGCTTCGTCTTGTACGTCCACGACGCTTCGGCAAGGGATATCACAATATTGCCGCCATTTTTATCATTACAATCATAATCTCTATTACGATGTTTCCAAGGACCTGTGATCTTTGACAGGATGTAACGTAGGCCCAGGATTGCACAATACAAAGCAGTGCGTCCCCGAGGAATGAAGATAAATCTCTACTACCCCATTCAGCCATCAAACCCGGTATCACTTGTCTTGTAGCCGCGCACAAGACTCTGTACATTGTCATCGACCACAAAGACTAGACCCATCGATCCCCTTCGCTTGTGTTTCAGTGCTCTCAGAGTGCCTCTCTAAATTGCTTGGTGGTATCTGAAACGCATTCCTGGGACGGCATCGCTGCACCAACTCAGAAACTTAATTGCACTCGCAATATAGCTCGAGATGCCACATTCTCACATAAGTTTTACCAGTTCAACGTCCAACTATATAAAGTATTCAAATTCATTCACACTTATCGCATTTGCTTGTATGATCCCCTTCTCTCTTCGTATATTTGCTTACTCTAATTTTTAACGATTGAATTTCGTTTTTCCCGGCGTTTTATTCACCAACATTAAGTACGGTATGAGTTGAGTTTTGCTTTTATTTGTATTTATTTTACCGTTTTTAAAACACATGAAGTTGCATCAATGGCACATTCATCAACTTTCAATTGAATACTTATTATGATCTCACCAAATTATAGACTACTGAATAAAATATTATAGTATATCGTCGTTGTTCCTGCAATAACTCCTATGTGACATATTTATCGATTTTCAGATTTTTGCTCTATTAAATAACTTAAATAGTGATACAGCAAATAGTAAAGTCTCCTATATGTAATTATATTTCTTTGTTTCGAAAATGTAAGAATTTACAGTCTCCTATGCACGGCTGCCATAGGATGAATAAATGTGTTTTTTCTTCCTACTGAAAATTGTTATATTTTGCACATAGGAGTTATTGCAGGAACAACGACGATATACATTCATTCATAATGTTCTGCCCAGAGGCAGGTTTTTCACTGCAAACCTAGCATTCTCCAATCTTTCCTATTTTTTGCCTTCCTCTTAGTCTCCGCATAATTATGATCCATGTATTTTAACTCTAGCAAAACTAAGGTATTGTAAATAATATGCAGTAGCAACGGGAGAGTAGGCCTACTTTGTGACCGCTACAAAAATGTTTAATTTTGAACATATAATTTTTACATTTTTTATCAGCAAATAGTATGTATTAAAATAAAATTGAAATATCATTGTAAATTTTGGAACAATTACTACAACATAACAGTCTGGTAAATGTTGTGCATCACTTTCTTCACACCCGTCCTCACATACTGGACAAACCACAGTTTTACAACAAAAATGTTACATTTTGAACAATTTTTTTTTAAATTTTGTAACCAGAAAATAGTATGTACTATAATGTAAAAGAAAAATTGAAATGTCATTCTATATTTTCAAACAATTACTTCAACAAGGGGGGATATTTTTTGTCCACTTAGACATATTTTCGTACTTTAGTAAAACTATCAGTGAAAACGATTAAACAATAATACCATAAGATAGAATGATTCATAATTGACAATAAATAATATTTTCATATTTTAATATACCAATTATATGCTTAAAATAAAAATTTTGGAGGAGGTGGGCAAAAAAGTACCCCCCTCCGGTTGGTATTGCTAGCGTTAATGTTATCTATCATCTGATATCTTCTTCTGCCCAGAAGTTTTCTTCCCTTCACCATTCCTTTAAAAGCATCCTTCAGTGGGCAGTTTATTCTTAGCCAGTAACCCAGCCAATTCCTTTTTCTCTTCCTGATCAGTTTCAGCATCATTCTTTCTTCACTTACTCTTTCCAACAAAGCTTCATTTCTTATCGTGTCTGTCCATTTCACACATTCCATTCTTCTCCATATCCAAATTTCAAATGCTTCTAGTCGTTTCTCTTCACTTCGTCAGAATAGACATATTTCTGCCTCATACAATACCATACTCCGCACAAAGCACTTCACTAGTCTCTTCCTTTGTTCTTTTTCCATAGGTCCACAGAAGATTCTCTTTTTTTGCATTAAAAGTTTCCTTTGTCATTGCCTTTATGGCCTATATAAGGGGGTACTTATATCTATTTACTACATCAGTGATGTCAAAGCAAGCCCATTTTTCTGAACTTGACGTCGTGCGCGGGCAGTAAGCGCTAAGTATGGAAAGAGGAAGGGTTATGTATATGAATAAGCAACCTGTTGGATTAAGAAAACAGTGGTGCACAAACTTCAAACGGAACGTGAAATTTTATGTCGTTATTTTTATATGGCTTATTTCTGTTTAATATTATCTATATTGTCTGTAAAATAAACTGATTTCTTAATATTGCACTTGTGTTTTAAATCTAAATAACATAATACAGACTTAAGGAGGTATATTCACTTAAATTCCATAGTAGTATAATATTATACTGTATTAAGTGGATGAAACACATCATTCATAAAGAAAGTGAATTGCAAAGAAAGAGACTGAGTATGACATGATAAGTTGGAATTTTTATTGATGTTATCTTTAGCATTACAAAAGTAATCAATAAACTAATCAAAACAATATTACAGTACAAAGCAAAGTTACCTAGGTACTGCATCTGTTTTAAGTGTAACTAATATTACAGAACAAAACTCTTATCGCATTATGCTTTTAAGGTGATATTTGTGAGCAACTTCCTATATTCAGAATATTAAATTATTTTCTCGAAATCTGCTGAAGCTATAGAGCTGACATTTTTACAACACATGGGCACGTATCTTTTGCTTATGATGTGACAGTAGTTGCTTTTTTAATTCATTTCCTTACAAACAATTTCCATGCGAATATTTTCAAAATTTTCAATACACTATCTTCAGTAATACGTACATACAGTATATTAGATTTACGAAAACATTCTGTAAGGCTACTAAATAAATAGGCCTGAAAATTTCACTTTTCTATGCGAAAATATTTCTTTTGAATAAAAAAATCAAACTTGTGAAAAATGAGCATTGAAATTAAAACTTACATTTTTATAATGCACTTATACTTCTCAGGCAAATCTAAAAATTAACATGGATACAGTTTTAATAAGTTCTCTTTCCTTCATCTGTTGAATCAGTGCTGGCATCCCTGAATATAGCTCGACCAAGCGGCATACACCACCTCTTTCGTCTGTCTCTTTCCTTTCCGCTGTAAAGCGTTTAAGCTCTCCTGGGCTCTAAAGCGCGCGCTTGCTCCTGTGAACATCAATTGACATGCCTGTACTACATGGACATACAGTGGGACGTAGGGCCAGAAAGACGTCGAACCTAGACCTATAACGTACAGGACATCGCATTAGCCGATATACTGTATAGTACTAGATTGTAAGCAAAACTGAAGCTGCGCGCCTTTTGAGATTGTATAAAACGCAACAAGGCGTCGCGTCGGCCGATTCATTGGAAGAGCCACAGTCAGCGCATTTTATTGCCCCACCGTACAGTTTTGTGTTTACACTGCATATCAACTCGCGTGAATTTAAGTATACAACCGCTGCAGAGGGGACGAAGTATGCGACAGGGGTAATACTGGGATAAGCCTTGTCCAACAGAATTAGAGAGCTTTATTCTTCGCGATTGTGCATCACGACTGCTGACTATTAAGCTTATGGTTAAATGCGTCAGAGGGCGCCGCAGTCGAGATACGTAGCGGTATTAGCTTACCTCACCACTGAAAACAAACGAGGACCTGTTATTTGTCGAAGGACAAAATCATTTCTCCGCTGTCAAGCAATTTAAGCGCAGTTTAACCCTGACAACTACTTGTTTCTTATTTCAGTGGAGCAAAATTCAACATTAATTCTGGAATGCAAGTTTTTGTCATACACTAAACTTATACCAATGTATTTACTCCATATGTTGCTCCAGCTTCCTCTGCTTCATTTTTAGTTCTTCACTCCAAGTTCTTTCCTGACTAAACAAATATTCTAAATGTCCAATCAATAAAGATCTTTTTTTAAATATAATCTAAGGGGAGAGGATGGTATTTTTTTTAACTTTTTTCCTATTTGATGTAAAATATTATTTTTTTGTATGTAGAGAGCTCATAGCAGTAGCAACTCAACCAAATATAAATATTTTGAAAAAAATTATTTGGGGGCCCAGATTTGAAAAAAAAATATACCCAATGCAGGATTTTACTAAAACCGATATATCTAAACCATTTTTAAAGATAGATTCAAATAGTTTTTTGCAATGTACTTGCAAAAGCATGCTATACAAACTGTCTGTAACAGAATTTTGATGTTAGTTCCCAAGTTTGTAAAATAAACAATTAAAATTTAATAACACTTTTTTGATTTCCTTTTTTGCAAACAAACGGACGTATTTTTTAAATGAAATCAATTAACAAAATCTGTTACAGATAATGTTTTATAATAATGAAAATTTGCAGTAAAATAAAAAATACAGATAAAAAAATAAAACAGAATGAGAAAATTCAACTGTAATATGAATTGAAGTACAAGTGTCGCCGTAAAATCTGCAGAGAGCCCTTCAAAGCTATCATAGAAGTTTCCTTAATTGTTGTTGTTGGGACTCCAAATTTATGACAAAATGAGACGAATTGAGGACCGTTTTTGCAAACCTGCTAACTGAAAAAAAAAAACTAAATTTTACAGGAGAGACAAAAGACTATAGTAAGCAAGTTTTGCTGTAACTCTCAATTATAGCAGAAAGCAAGTTTTGAAAAAACGATCACACTTTGACACATTACAATGAAGAGTAATAACCCAATTTTACTAAGACGCCTTGAACATCATGTAGAGGCCTGCCTTATGTTAACAATCCATCAAAATCTCAATTTTGCAAATTTTGCAGTTAGCTAGTTTTGCAAAAAAACGGTACTCAATTGTTTTCTTATGATCCCTCTAATGCCCACCATTAATCCGATGACTTCTATATCCCTGAGTTTATATGATGTTTTGTAATAAGGGATAGTTGATTCATAAATTGCTCTTTTCTCTAGATTAACCTCTTCGGATTGATTCTGGTGCGTCTCGAATCTGATGGGTGGATCCAGAATATAACCTTTTGTCTCCCCAGGTTTTGATGTTATAACATCAAAACGCCGAAGACTTCCGGTATCCGCTATTCCATGGACTTCTTCATACAGAATGAGCAATTTGTCGGACAAAACTTTAGGAATATTTTCAGGTACCAAAAACATGAAATTGTTACATTGACATGGGTCCGGAAATGCTTGAAATATAGTAGCCTTACAGTCGTCGATGGCGCAGGCGTTTAACGACTTCAGCACAGCTTCTTTAAGGCCTTCCATGAATTGGAGTTGCCAGCAGTGAATGTAATTACTCTTTGTAAAAATGGCAGTCAAACACGGAAGAAATTTCGATGATTTTACAAAGAATTTAATCCTAGAAATGTTTTTGCACAACTCGCAGTTCTCTATTGTTATAGGTATTTCAAGAATTCTTATTAAGATAATGTTCTCGTTTATTCATGCTGCTGAAGTTTGTATATCATCTTTGCAAGATATTACGATTATAAAATAAATATAAGAAGAAAGAGAACTGACAAAAACAGTGAAAGAAAAAAAACTAAATAAAAAAGAAAGTAGTATACTCGAACCCCCAACCTCACGATTACGTTGTCCATTACGTTACGAAAAACATCATGATTTTCTGACTCGGGTATATGTTCATTCAGTCGTCATATTACCAGTATCGATTACAAACAGAGTTATCTGGTCATTTAGGGAATGTTCATATAATCGAAAACTGCTATCCGACATTCCAGAAACACTTATCTAACGAATACTACTATCGAGTAGATATCTGACGTTCCAAAAATTGACCATAAATTAGAATACTCCGCTACCAGGCCTTTAAAGTAAAAACTATAGCATTTCCACAGAAAAAACCACATGAGGGAAAATAACTTAAAACAGCGTTTCTCAAACTATGGTCCGCGGACTACCTGTGGTCCTTGAGGTCTGCCCTTGTGGTCCTTCAAAAAAGACAGAAGAAAAAATAAAATTCAAACGCATTGCGTATCTCACTATAGCTAAAAATCTCAGAGTTTCGAAATGACACATGGCAATCGCCTTTCACTTTTTCTCCCAGTATTGTCATTTAATGAAATGTATTACCCTACCTGTCTACTTACCGCCCACTCTACTCTCAACAACAAAAGAGGAATTTCAAGCACTACGAACGTGGCGTTTCTCGCCATCTTTTTCCTGCACATCTGGCGCCTGTAACCCAGTCAGGGACCACCCGAATTCATAACAGAGGACCAAAGTACCGAACCTTTTCATGTATTTATGACTTCTTTATAGTTTTGCCGGCACCCAGTCTGCACATTGAAATGGTCACGTACTGTACGTCGTACACCAATAATATAACTCTGAGGTCACAATTTGAAACTTATTTTCCAAGTAAATATGGCGAATTTTCATGGATTCGTGATCCCTTTCATTGCGATATTGAAAATAATAAACTTTCATAGAGTGAAAGAGAACAGTTAACTGAACTCTCGAATGACACCGGACTTAAAATGAAATTCGAAGCGGAAGGTGTGGTTAATTTCTGGACCTCATCACAAGTGAAAAGAGAATATAGTGAATTGTACAATGGTGCTTTAGAAATTATAATTCAGTTTGCTTCTACGTATCTGTGTGAGAAAGGGTTTTCATCGCTAACTCTAATAAAAATAAAATAAAATCGACTTGACGTATGTGACGATCTCCGATTTAAGCTTGTCAGCATACATCCAAGTATAGAACAACTGTGCAAGAATCTCATTAATGTGAGTACCAGCATTTATTTATTTTTTTAGTTAATTAGTTAAAGATTATCTAAACTCTAATACTTTGAATTATTAAAAAAAACGAAAATGAATTTTCTTTTATTTACATTAACTTAATTAGTTAATACTTACTTACTTACTGGCTTTTAAGGAACCCGGAGGTTCATTGCCGCCCTCACATAAGCCCGCCATTGGTCCCTATCCTGAGCAAGATTAATCCAGTCTCTACCATCATATCCTACCTCCCTCAAATCCATTTTAATATTATCTTCCCATCTACGTCTCGGCCTCCCCAAAGGTCTTTTGCCCTCCGGCTTCCCAACTAACACTCTATATGCATTTCTGGATTCGCCCATACGTGCTACATGTCCTGCCCATCTCAAACGTCTGGATTTTATGGTCCTAATTATGTCAGGTGAAGTATACAATGCGTGCACCTCTGTATTGTGTAACTTTCTCCATTCTTCTGTAACTTCATCCCTCTTAGCCCCAAATATTTTCCTAAGAACTTTATTCTCAAAAACCTTTAATCTCTGTTCCTATCTCAAAGTGAGAGTCCAAGTTTCACAACCATAAAGAACAACCGGTAATATAACTGTTTTATAAATTCTAACTTTCAGATTTTTTGACAGAATACTAGATGACAAAAGCTTCTCAACCGAATAGTAGTTAATAATTAGTCAATACTAAAATAAAATTAATATAATTAAAATAATTTTAATTAATTAATTCTATTTTAAAATATGTGTATACTAGTATCAAAATATCCTACAAAAATGATAAATTTGCTTTCGAAGGGAACAAGAGTAAGGTGGTCCGCGAAACTGTTCTGGCTTAAAAAAGTGATCCCCATTTCAAAAACGTTTGAGGAACGCTGATTTAAAACAACACTATGTTATGAACAGTATAAATTTTCAATTACAGATTTCATATATCACACTGTCCACAATAAGATATAAAACATTGGAAGTAGTGGGTTTTCAAGAACGTTTAGAACCTTGACAAGCTCCCCGGGAAGCACGCGGACGACGGACGCGACGGTAGATGGAGCCAGTCAGCCCGGCTGGTCCAGGCAATGTAACCACACGCACGTTGTTTCCTGAATCATTTCTTTTACAATGCGTTTCACAAGTCACGATGACATCCTGCGGTACAATAGACATTCAGGATTACAACACAAACGAATTCCAGCGCACAGCGGCGCTCTACACCCTCGCTTCGTTTTCTTAATCATCAGACACATACAGCGAGTTCACGTTAAAATGAGACACTACAAATTCTCAGATACTTTGATAGATCTCTCACGGATTCTGCAATTCGCTTACTTCTGCGAGGTTACGATTGTTCCCAGCTGCAGCTCGATTTTGTAGCGTATGCCTATGAATTCAGCGTATATAGGCCGCACTTATTTTACTCAATTATTGATTCAAAGACCGGAGTGCGGTCTGTACTCGAGATAATTAAAAACTTCTCTAATCTAATGAACAATGGATAGCTACAGCCACACAGTTTGCAACCGCTAACGGTTTCGACCGGTATCGTTACGTGGGCTATGAACTCGGGAATTTACATCTTTGCCAAATTTCTCAGTGCGTCTATCTTTGACTTAGCTCCTGTCTAAGAACCTAAGAAAAATGTTATTGTTTTCCCGAATTTATTGTCTAAAAATTGGGGTGCGGCTCATACACACATGCGCTTAATACACGCGAAAATAAGGTATCAACGTCACATACCAAGTGATCACACTGTAAGAACAACAGAACACATGAAACAGCAAAAAGGATTTCATTTAATAATTCTTCGCATATATTGCCAGCTGCTTCTAGGTCGAAGCGCAGGAAGTTTAGCAAGGGAAAGTTCTGTCTTCGTTGCATGTAATGTGTGATGAAAATAGCGTATACAATTATGTACAGTAGTGGCAAAAAAACCGGACCGACTCTTGTAGCTGATTTCAGAGCCTTGTTCACTCCAGAGCCACGATAGACTGGTAACTAAGACTTTCGTGGTTCGAATCCTGCCTGGAAGGAAACTTTTTTTTGTTCCTTATTCAAATTTATTCCCAATACTTTTCGATTGCAGCGATATTTTACTACTTAATTAACTTATTATTCCCAGAACATGAATTTTACCACCTTATTTTCTAATGGTTTTCAAATGGGCTACGTCAGCAGTCGAAACTACAAAAATTTCAATAGATTAATCGCTATCTTGTGGATGCGGGCGTGGCATGCGCAGTGGCTCATTTCGGGGACTTTGATTATTCCGTCGGTCCGGTTTTTTTTGCCACTACTGTACTTCTGTTGGTAATAAAAAATTGAAAGTGCAATGCCTTATTATGCTCCATTACGTAGAACTACGTGCTCTCCTTGAATTCTCCTTGTTCTCCTTATCTTCCCCTTGTTTTACTTATATTCCCGCTGTTCTCCTCGTATTTCCCTTGTTTTCCCTATCTTCGGTCTATTTTCCTTGTATTCTCCATGTTCCTTGTATTTCTCTTGTTCTCTTGTATTGTCCACGTTATTCCCTTGCTCTCCTTGCATTCCACTTGTTCTTCTTGTATTTCTCTTGTTTTCTTTGCATTCCCCTTGTTCTCCTTGTATTCCACATATTATGCTTGTCCTTGTCGTTCGTTTTCATTGTCTTCATCACGTTATCTTTGTCTTACCCTTGTTCTTTTTTATTGCCCTTGTTCTCCTTGTATTCGCCCTGTTCTACTTGTATTCTCCTTATTCCCCTTGCGTTCTCCTTGTTCTTCTTATCTTCCCCTTGTTCTACTCATATTCCCGTCGTTCTCCTTGTATTTACCTTGTTCTCCCTATCTTTCTCTTATTCTCCGTGTACTCTCCATGTTCCCCGCGCCGTGGCGTAGTGGTCTAAGGCATCCTGCCTAGGACTCGCGTTACGGAATGCGCGCTAGTTCGAGTCCTCATGGGGGAAGAAATTTTCTCATGAAATTTCGGCCAGTGTATGGGACCGGTGCCCACCTAGCATCGTGATGAACTTGGGGAGTTACGATATGTAGCGAAATCCGGTTGCGAAAGTCAACTATAACGGCTGGGGGGATCGTCGTGCTAACCACACGATACCTCCATTCTGGTTGGATGATCGTCCACTTCTGTTTCGGCATGTGGGCGTGAGGCCAGCAGCCGGCTGGTCGGTCTAGGCCCTTCACGGGCTGTAGCGCCACGGATTATTTATTCTCCAGGTTCTCTTTTATTCCCCTGGCACTCCTTGCATTTCTCTTGTTCTTGTACAGGGACATCATTTTATTTTTACTTCAATTTTTATTGTACCCGAGTTTTTGAAAGTACTTCACTCCCACCCCTTCTACTAATGAAGTTCAACCGTCCTCCACACAGATCCAAGACCGCATATACAATCATAGTAGCCTTACGATCGTAGTAAACAGTACGTTCCAAAAATATGTTCGCGTTTTCCAGTGACGAAAGAGCTTTCAATATTGAATTATTTTCGCACAGGTACTGTCGTCCATTTGCCTACGTCGTATCCCGGTTTCCCCCACCAGCTTTTATTCGCCAGCTAGTGGCTGGGCTGTCTTAGCTCTTTTCTGAGAACATTAATTTCTGTTAGGAATTGGACGTCTACGTAATATTATACAACTGTTTAAAATAACTTAAATAAAAGGACCTCGTTAAGTAATTAACTGTCACGTGATTTCCTCCCTTTCTACGATCCTACGACATAACCACTTGTACGGACAGTAGATAGCATGTCTGAGTAATTTTATCTTTTCGGATCGGGCAGAAGTGAAGATTGGATTTACAGTACGTAAGATAATCTTTTATAAAGTAGGTACAGAATTATTTCAACATGAGTTACTAATACGAAGGACGAAACTGGTAATTTGGATTAGGTACAATAGTCTATAGTGCGATAATATGCACATTAGAACTGAAGCCTGTATCGAAATGAACGGCCACCATTTTCATAAATGTGTTTAAATATCCAAATTATAATTATTTTTCAATTTAACTTCATTCTCTACATTGTACGCTAATGTGCTGTAGACAGTATAATATACACTGCATAATGAATACGTCCGAATGAATAGTTCAGTTCGTGAGTAAAAACACTCATTGTTAATACTGTACTGTATTTTGATTAAACAAAAACCTAATGAAAATGATCAAACTCAAAATCGCGATATTTCCTAGTTTACGTAAATGGATTATCTACTTTTCTTCCCTCCTATACCTAGTAAAGTGATTTGTTTGTATATTACGCCAGTATCATCGAACTCCAGTCGTGGAAGGAGGTAGCAAACGGCGTTGATCCAGAGGTATAGCCAGGTTAATATTAAAAATGTTAGTAAAAATAAAACGATGTCCCTGTACCTTTCCCCGTAACCTTATGGGGAAAAATAACTAGTTCTACCTCAAAACTTGGTCGATTTATAAAACGTGATGTAGGTGCTCGAATTCTATGACATAGTATACATATACGAATAAATTAAAATATATTCCTAAAGTTAAATAGTGATCGTGACTAGCTACCACGACCAATTGGCAAATGAAGACAAAGCACTGCACTGCTTATCTAAGAACTGCTCGTTCACATCGACCTCGAACGAAATCAGACGCGCCGAGCTATTAAGCAAACATGGTCTCATATCACAGACCACCCTGAAACATTGTACAATAGAAAGTAAGAGCACAATAAATCAACCCTCCCACCATTACAAATACAGGCGCGTTTATTATTGCAATAAAGCACATGTGAAGGGGAATAACGAAGCTGGCTTTTAGGACCGCTCGTCCACTTTCCATCTCTAAACGATGCCAAGGATCGCTGTTCACAACTGCTGACCCTTTAACAGTTTATGGTCTTCGAGCCCATAACGCTCACAACAGTCGTTTCACCGTGTTACAAGGTCTTTATTTGTTTCCAAGAAAATGCTTTATGATGATGCTCACGTGAACCATATACGAGTGCCATTTTTGTGTATTCCAGGAATTTTGTTTCCGTTACAATTCTCATGAATTTTTCTCTTAATCAGTGCCAGGGAGATCCAGTCATACGAGTTCTTCGAGGATTACCACACGTGAATTCGGTTTGAGAGCATGGTGTCTCAGTGAATTATAGGCTCAAACACCATGTCATACAGAGGTGCATTAATATCCAACGTTTCGGAGCGTAGTACAGTAAAATCCCGATTATTCGTCACCCTATTAACCGATTGGTGGTTTATCCGACTGTCTTTCTCTCTCGCAGAAAAAAATATCAAGTAGCCTACTGTACATTATATTAGTACGAATTTTTTTTGCGGATTATTTTTTACAAACCTTTAACCTCATGCATTATGGGCTACTCTTCGAGTGGCCGTACTGTTTAACTTCTATGCAAAATGTCTTCTACAAGTGTCAAAAGAAAACAGTTGTACTACGGAAAAAAGTGCAAGTATTCACTGGTTTGGGACAAGAGAAAATGTAGTTCATCTCACATCACAATACGAAATAGGAATTACAACTGTGCGCGATTTAGGCTAATGAAAAACAAATAAACTGTATAAAATTTGTAAATCTACAACATGAGACCTCTACTATTCCTATCTTTCCACAGGCATTCGTCATAAGGAGTTCCCTTGGCCATTAAAAACCCGTCGTTGAAAACCAGACTTAAGTACAATAAATAATGTTTTAATAACTGACTTATCGAAAAATCAAACATGAATTGTAAAAAAAGAAAGACTTAAATTAGTGAACTTCTGATCCACTGTCTAGCGTATTAAAAGAAAAGACCATGGAGGAAATTACGAAAATATTATGTACTTAGTTTATGAAAACTTTTTATGGTACGGATTATCTGATTTTTTCGATTAACCGTTCAGTCCATCCCCTTCATTACTACGGATAATAGAGGTTCTACTGTATTGACATCATCACCGCACACAACGAGAGGCGAACTACTGTATCTACTGGAGCCAGGATTGCCACCTTTTACTTTTCAGATGTAGGAACAAAATTTGGGGATTCTCTACCCATAAGTTCAAAGTTCTTTACACTTTTAATAGATGCCTACTGTTTTACACAAAATATAACATTATTAATCTTGTCTTATGTAAAAATTAATCCTATAACAAACACACACAATACACAAACTAACCTTGTCTTAGTAACATAAATGGAGCATCGAAATAAAACTCATATAGTACAATCCAAAATAATTCTGAAGACAGCAGGTAATACAAAGAATTTTACGAGACACATTAATATTACATTCATTTAAGAGTACTTCTATTTATAATTTATGTTGCTCTTAGCAGATTCGAACAGTTTTTCTTATTTTTTAACTTGTAAACAAATTCTGAACAAGTCATATTAATGTTCATACTGATGAGAAGTTCTGCATTGACCAAATCAACAAAACACTTATTTCTAATATCAGTCCACTTTAAAGTGATGAGAGAAAATTCTTTCTACATAAGCATTGGAGGATGGTATAGTTAAGGCACATGACACCATCTCTGCCAAAGCACGCAGACTGCAATGCTTAAAAATCCCCATCCACATCAAGTTCATAGTCTTGTCGATCCCTTCTCCTTCTAAAACTTATGGTAGTATGATGATGGAAGAGTGGAACAGAGAAAATTTCTCTCCGGCACCGGGATTTGAACCCGGGTTTTCAGCTCTACGTGCTGACGCTATCCACTATCCATTAAGCCACACCGGATTCCCATGCCGATGTCGGATCGAATCCTCTCAGTTTAAGTTCAACCTCTTAGGTTCCCTCTAGTGGCCTATCCTCCTACACTGAGTCATAGATGTATGACAGTGGCATAGTGTCGACACATATGCGCAGAGGTGCACTCTTTATGAGTGACTAAGTGGCCGGGATCCGACGGAATAAGCGCCGTCTTAAATCTTCTGTAGTGTTTTTAAGACACTATTAGTCTACAAATAGAGCACCGGTCGACACTAACTCCCAGTACAGTAGTTGTTTTTAAATGTTTTTGAAAGAAATTTGAATATTTACTTTTATTAATAATGACTGAAGTTTCTGCAGACTGTAGAGGACTGTTTTCAGATAAATGAAAAGTTCTTCTGAAGATACGAGTTATGTGTCAATACTTTTGTTTCACTTCACCGTGTGCAACATTTCCATAGTATTAAAATGTACAGTACATTGTGATTGTGATTTAATTGACGCACAACTCTAACCAGAATTGTCCTCCCTCTGTTCGATCCTTGGTCAGACATTGCTTGTGACTCTTATCGGTGACATTCAAACAATCAGTAAAGTGGCCAGTTGTTATTAGACAGAGCTAACGCAACAATTGCAATACAAAACATAGTTGGTTTCCATTTAGAAAAAAAAAAGTTGACTCTAATATCTTGAAAAGAATTTCATGTACAAAAAATACATTAAGTGTATCAGATGTCTCATTTCGATGCAATTTAACTTGTAATTGTCAGTTTGTGTATATCTGAAATATTTCACACGCTATCGGAGGTGAAAGAGTTAAGTGGGCCATCCTGTATATTGATGAAATTGTGTATAGCAACTTGTAAAGCTCGTTCTACACTTAATGTCTTATCTGACGTTTCACTTGATCAGTTAAGACGGTCAAGTAAATCGGAACAAAAACTTATGTCGACACTATTACATTCTAACCGACGTTTTTTGCTCAGTTACACAGATATCGTGGTAAAAATATTACTGTTAGCGATTATTTCATTGTTTCTCGCGAAATTACAAAGAAGAAAAAATATTCATCGTTCACAGTGGTGTAGAGTACATTGATAAAGAGGGGTAGATTCTCCCATGTGAATTTTCTTCGGAAATTAACGTAATGAATATCGACATTGGAATAATTACTGTATTTGCGAATGGACATACGCTCATTTAAAATTACTGTTATTAATAACCCCAGAAATACACAAAAAAAGATACTAGATTGTGAAGGGCTATCACTTTCCATAACAGGCCGTCAGCTGCTAAGATTTCTAGCGACAGATAGAAGGAGATCATGTCAGGCGTAACCATTTGTATCGTGTGTTCAATTCGTTCCACTAATTGAAGAATGGAACGTGGCTTAGTCGCACAGGCACGATTCTTGAAGAATCCTCAGAAAAAGAAGTCCAGGGGAGTCAAATCAGGTGATCGCGGAGGCCAATGGATTGGACCTATGCGACCGATCCACCTTCCTGGAAACACTTCGTCTACGGAATAAACGCATAATTTGAGCGACACTGTTTCCAAGTTCAAACCAGGCAGCAATTTTTCTCTTCCGCAATAACGTTAAGCGGCTGCGTGGCATTTTATTATTCCAGTCTATCACAACAATGTGTATAGGCATGGCAGTGTGCCATTATCCTTGGCGTATAGAAGGCCATACTACAGGTCATTTTTAGTCCTTGGCGTATAGAAGACCATGCTCCATGTCATTTTAAATTGGCATCAAATGCACATTACACATGGATAAGTAGCTTCCTCTGGCAGCGGAGGAGGGGGTATTTGTTTCCAAATGGACTGTACGGCACCGGGAAGGGTTCTTTCTCTTGAGGGTGAACATCATTTTAAAAAAATATCCAAAATAGTTGATTTTTCGATAATCTCGTTACTTATGAAAGACTCTGTACTATTAGGTAAGATTTTTAACCAATTCCAAACACTCTCAACAAACAATACTCCTCCTTATGTGTTCAGCACTGTGTAAGATTACCGTTTAACACATGAAAAAATATACACACTCAATCTTTATGAAAGAGCATTATAGAGTGGCAACATACAAAATTACAGCGCTTCCGTTCTTGCGTTGCGCATTATGTCATTCTTCCACGCCTACTACGAGATAATGAGAGATATTACAGAAAGGTAGGACATTTTACACTTTAAGATTGCCCTGAAATACGCTAACATAGTATAAATAAAACAATACTAGGCTATATTTCGCTACCTAGAGTAGACTGTATTCCGGGGCAGATATGCACTCTTCCATAGACTCAAACCAAATGATTTGGTTTCTGCGCACTTTGAAACGTTTGTTGCCTGGCTATAATATTCGCTTCATCGTCGTGAATCGAACTAAGGTCCTCTGATTCTGTAGCCACACATCCTACAGCTTGAGTCTTAGTTAAAGACGTTTCGTTATAAATGAGTGCCATGGAGATCCAGTACCTAGTTCCTGGAAGTTACCACACGCGAACTAGGTTTGATATCCAGTGTCTCTTTAATGGATCTGGTTCTTTGCAATTGTGTAATATTTCAATGACTTCGTGATGCTGTCTTAAGACTTGATTTATTAATCAGTCAACGCATAAGAAACGTTTCAGCACATTAAGAAACTAACAGTATGTGGTAAATCAGCATAATGCGAAATCGAAGGTACAGATATCTGGGGTAGACAGCTGATGAGAAGGCGAATGTAAGAAACTTGTGGAATGTGAAAGCAGGTTTCTGTGTACGAGATCGAACCAATGGCTTCACAATGATAGAGTGATAGTACAGTTATAGGGCGTTTCAACCGTTTGGCGGAACGGAAAATTCAAAACGTTTCCGACTATTCGTTTCTTTCATCTTCAGGGAAAGAATATTGGTAAAGAATGTGGAAGGAATTTCTTCCGGAACAGATCTTTAGCTTCCATAGTAACTGAGTCGTGTGTTTGAGTGTGTTTCAACTGTTTGTTTTTCGAAATGGAAATTAATTTGTTCCATCTTCAGAAAATACGAGTAAATAATTACGGAGGTCAAAGAAAGTTCTATAATGGATTAACAGCTTCCTTGGTGAGTTTATGGAATATATTTAGGATTTCTCAGTCATGATGTGAAATGAAAATTTGATTGCAGGATGAGAAAATATTTGAGGAATAAGGAAGCTATACGATATGTGAGGCTTATATAGGGATTGATTTGAAGTGTATCTGTAGAGTGTTTCAAGTATATTTTGCTAAAATGGGTAGGCCTACTTGTAAAACCAGACGTCTTCTTTCCTAGATACATACACGAAACAAAAAAGAAACATAGCTGGACTAAATTACTGGCTATATTTTCCTCGCCCCACAAAGTTGCCTGCTTTACGGACAAATAATTATATCTGCGATAAAAGGTCTCCATTGAAATGCGTCGTTCTCGCAGGACCAAAAGTGATGTACGAGCATAAAAGTACTTCCAAAAGGTCCTTCTGATAGAACTATTGAATCAGATATTTTAGAAACCACACAAGTCCATTTTTAGCCAAAACGAATTTAATATGATTCTGGAATTAATACATATATTTACACGTCTGTAGGAGAAAGTAGACATATCCGTCTTATTTTAAGCGATGAAGTCATGGCTAGGGATCGGATTTATAGAGTATAGGTTTTTAACATTAAACTTAAGGTTATAGGCCTAATAATTTTATTAACTCTCTTTCCATAAACTCTTATTTGTAATAATTAATGGTACATTGTTACAATTAATAACTGTTTCATGTTGAGAGTTAGATGTTAGCGTTTGATTGTTGATATTTTCTTGGGGTAAATATACGTGAATACAGAGTTACTAATGAAGCAGAGATGATGATAAAAAAATAAACGTAAGAGAAAAATAATTATCGGTTATTAATGTTAAAACATCATGCTATGCATTATCAACAATAATCTCATCTAGATTTATCTAGAAAAAAATCAAAACTCGAGAGGGATTTAATTGACTATTACACGATTAGAAGAAAGTATATAAAGATTAGAAGTAACTAAGTACTTCAATACAATAAAATATTAATTGACTTACGAAAATACAACTGTCTTCAAATGTATTATTGTACCATCTCAACATTACAAATATTACGCTAGATGCATGCTAGATGGCAGTAGTGAGTTATGATTACTAGCAATGCTTTCTCGTCGAGAAGTTATCGATCTATACACGATGACAGTGTTACTACTTACTAGTCAAGAAGGCTTTGTTGATTCAGTTTCATTTTTATTAAAACAGTTGCATTCCACTTCAATTATCCGGATCCCAGTAATCAACGTCACTTGACAGATGATTTTCAATAAATCTTAATATTAAACAATCTCTGATACGTGACTATCCATAATATCATATAGCAGAAGCTATAACATAACCTAACTAATATACACAAGTGTTACAAAAGTTTTAATTAACGACGATGACATAAAAAATAAACATGAATAATTTTAAAAGGAATAATTATTGAATGTACAATTTTCAAATTTGAATGTGGTTGGTGGTTCAATTGATGTTATATTGGACGTGTGCGTAATAGAAGTGGAACTCGTTGATTTAGGCCTACATGGTGTATTCAACTTATTCAGGATTTCCGAATGGTGCTCTTCATTTATTTGTAAATAGGATTTCAGAAGAAGCATAGGTATGATCAGTGATTTTTATTAATTCTTGTTCTTGACTGCCAATGCGAGTCATATTTGAAACGGCTGTGCATTGACTGGAGTGGTTTGTAATTATATATATATATATATATATTTTTTTTTTTTTTTTTTTTTTTTTTGACGTCCAGACCAGCGCAGTTTCAAATGTTGGCAAACAAAGAAACAAATGCTAGGGACGCGATAAAATTAAACAAATGCTAGGGATGCGATAAAATTAAATAAATGCTAGGGACGCGATAAAATTAAACAAATGCTAGGACGCGATAAAACTGTGCGATAAGCAGCCATGATTGGTTGAAATACGTCCTTTCGTACCGTTTTATTGGTCAAAAGTAGTATGACGTAGTAAGAGTGTAATAGTCAGTATAATCAGATTCTCATAGGTCAATCGAGTGTCAATGTGCTGGTTGATTGGCTGTATGGTGCTCGCTAGGAATTATCACACTAATATTGCATTGTAATAATTTTATACCATTAGAATTTAAGTTTATATAATACACATCAAATAAAAATATAAAAAGTGTATTAGTTATAATTGTGAATAATGTGTTTTTTTTCCTCTTCTCAACCTTTTTGTCTCATGCGCCCTTTCACCGTTCATCATACTATCATTTGACTAAAAATAGTGTATATAAAATTGAAAATATTTTATTTGATATACTAATGCATATGCATTTATCTCATTGTATTTTATAGCCCTCATTTCCTCCTAAAACCTTCAAAATTTCCCCCTGATTTGGAACTACTGGTTTAGATTATATGAGTGTGCCGCGGGATTTTAAATTACATCTTTAGTGTGTCACATGTTGAAAATGGTTGAAAAACGCTGTGCTAAATCGTGTCTATAACTGGAAGCGTCATTGAATGAAATGCTATGAGATAACGAGTATTCCATAAAACCTTCAACACGCAAGAGGTCTCTACATACCTGAACTATGGAAATCGCCATCACATCTGTATAAATAATTTCTTAACAAACTTGCAAGTGAGAAATGCTGACTTTCAAATCCAGCTTTCACTGGACCAAACAAACAGAGGTCAGACACAACGAGATCGGGGACCATCACAGGATTGGATGTGGCAAGAAAATACATAAAAAATATGCATCGCATTCTCTTAACATGTTATCATTCTATTCTTAACAATGGCAATAACATGAGGTCGAGTTGTGGTATAGGGCTTTGCGTTGTCATGCATCAGGAAAATACTTTTCAGTTTGGAACTCTACTCGTTAACCTATTGTATTATCTTGTCACAGAACATTCTGACACATTCACACCTGTGGAGTAACGGTTAGCGCGTCTGACCGCGAAACCAGGTGGCCCGGTCGGGGCAAGTTACCTGGTTGAAGTTGTTTTCCCTCAACCCAATATGAGCAATTGCTGGGTAACTATCGGTGCTGGACCCCGGACTCATCTCACCGGGATTATTCCATTCAGACGCTACATAACCCGAGAAGTTGATACAGCGTCGTAAAATAACCTACTAAAAAACATTTTAACACTAAAAGACGACTGATTCTTGGTAAAATTTAACTGCTAAAACGACTAATCCGCCCTACAATTCTCACATCGATAGTCTGTTATATAATATTATTTCAGACGATAGGACCCGGGATAGATTCATCCATCTAGGCATGTTTGTCCATTGTGTATCTTATTTATACTGTGCAATGGTTGTTCCAAGTTTGAGGGTTGGTCTGAGTGGCATTTGTGAATCCGATGCTGACAGGTGGGTCAATTACGTCAGCCCTGAAAGACCCAGATCCCATCCTCACACCGAGTACCTGACAAGCAACATTTATTCATTCATAATGTTCTGTGCAAGGGCAAGTCTTTCACTGCAAACTCAGCATTCTCCAGTCTTTTCTATTTTCTGTCTTCCTCTTGGTCTCCGTATATGATCCATATATCACATATTGAGGGATAGCAGCGATCCTAGTGGTTAGCAACTATCTATGGATGCATATTTACTACGTATTGAGCTTCGTGACTGTATATACTAGACTGTGCTAGAACTGTGGCGCTCCCTCTCCCCACTCGCTGCCCAGGATTCTAACATCTTTGGCAATCTTACCCTGTTGCTCTTCCGTCGTGCTTCGTTCTCCCCCCCCCCCTCATGTACTGGTAACTATAAAGTTAAGTCCATTTTCGGCTTTCCCCTTCAGAACTCTTTGATGTTCCTTCATATGGAACGGCGAAAATCGGAGTGAGGCAAATGGCCAACAGGTTTGGAGCTCTCATAAACACTTCCGCTTGGCCCCAATTTCCTTTGCGAAGATACGTTTGCGCATAGGTACCCTTTAAATGTTTCTTCTCCCATTTTCTCATCGGTATTGAAATTGAGGTAATAAATCCGAATATAGTCTGATATCGAAAAAAAAAACACATTATCCTTTACATTATCTTCGTCCCCTATTAAAGTTCATTATTTTACGCCTGTTGCCAACGAGAACGACAACACGTTCAATTAACCAAATCCAAGCAGGAAGGAGTCGAAATGTATACAAACGTAGCTTAATATAAAAAAACCCAAGTGAAACGTTTTCTCTTCCTTTTACCGTACTCTGCCGACATCAATACACACCACAGGATTTACGTGTATAAATAAATGTTTAATCTGCAAAACTTTTTCTTGGAAAGCAGTGGGCCTCACTTACAATGTTTTGCTTTCCTTCGGCGTATCACTAACACAGTAAATGCAACGACGAAAATAAACAACAGACTTAACGTATTCTGTTCGCACAGGGAAAACAAAGTTCTGAAGTTATAGACGTAGGTTTCCCTTTGAGCAACAAGGAATACATAACAGCCACAAAACTTTCCCTTCATTCCCAGTGTGGAAATAAATATGGTAGAATGCATCAGCAACTTTTTGTGTGTGTGTGTGTGTGTGTGTGTGTGTTTCTTTCTTTGGCTAATTTCCATTAAAAAATCTGCATCACATATTACGTTTAAAATCGTTACATCTCTAGAATGTGAATTCGAATCTGGGCCGTCTGGATGAAAGATTGTCGCAGAGCCACAGACGCGGCTTTATCTACTTTAGTTTATCCCCGGCCAGGTCGTGATGGAATAAAATTTGTGTTGGACGCAGGAGATGCTGCAGAGGGTTTTGTTATAGGTACTCCTGTTTCCTCTTTTCGTTCCACCAATATTCTCCATGTTCCCATAATTCAGTAGCTCCAAAACCGATTGTGGTGCTAGAGAGTGCAGTCGGAGCGTGAACTTGCTTATGTCTGTGGAAACACCGGAGCACGCAACTAGTCATAGTGGAGCGCTCCGCTCCGTTTAGTCCCTGTCTGACAACGCTGCCCTAATTTAATGTAGGCTATCATCTGCAATAGTTAAGGGGTTACATACATCTTCGCGGGTAAAAAGATTGATTTTTCATTATATGTGAAAGAAATTTTTAGATATCTATAAAATTGACCAAATTGTGCATTAAAATTTCCACCAATGCAAACACAATACCAGCCAGCAATCTGTAACTTCATCGCTCATTTTCTCAAATCTGTTTACATCGTATCTTTAATATTGTTTCAGATAATTGCATGACATTTTACATGAGCCTTTTCTTTAGTAAGATCAACAAACTGTAGTTCAATCTTTATCCTATTTATTTATTTACCAGAACTTCCTCAAATTAGAGGCTGTCGTTAGACAAAGCATACAAAACAAAAAAGGATAAATAGATTATGAAAGATAACAGAGTAAGAAAAATGGCAAACAAGTACACAAACAAACAATGGCAGTTCACAGGATAAGAAAAGTTACAAACAAGTAAAGAAGCAATGAAAGTTAATAAGAAAAAGAAAAATTATAATGGTGCGTCAGTTTTTTCAGTACACTGGATTAGAGTCCATATAGGTGGTTTCGTAAGAGTTTGACCGACCTTCTAATTATGTGGAGGACCAGTTCATTTAGAAAAGATTTGTGCAGTCCTAGGGTCTTACAGAATTGAGAAGAGACGTTAGGTATCGTTCCTTTTGCTCCAAACATCAATCCCGTGATACCGATATCGTGAAGTTGGTATTTATCTTTATAATACGGAATGGTTGGAACATAGGTTGCTCGTTTCTCCTCGTGTACGTCTTCAGGCTGTCCTTTATATGTTTCAAACCTGATGGTGGGATCAATGATCATACCCTGAGACAGGGATTCGGTAATGGCGATTATGTCAATGCGTCTGTTACTGCCATTGTCGGCAGTTCCGTGGACTTCTTCATAGACGGTGTATTTTAGGTTTCTAAGGGCATCGGCCAATTTAGTTCTAATTGCATGGTGCTTATGTATACGTAATGTTTCACCATAAGGGCAGGCCCCCAGGACATGTCCAAGGGTTTCTATCCTGTCCTGAGACCTACCAGGTATGGCTCTTACAGCACTTACGTTGGCAGTCATTTTGATAGCCTCCTTCCATTCACCGCTAGTCATTCCATCGGGGTTAGTTATCCATTTGTTAGAGGGAGTGAATTCACTGTACAGAATAAAGCAGAAATAAAAACAACACCTGAAAATGTAAATAGTTTTTCCTCATTATTAATATTATTTTCGTCTAGTTTAAAGCTCGGCTTGACAAGTCTGCGACCTCTCAGTTCTCCCGCATCCTCTTTTCCTCACATCTTACAACCACTTCAATTGACCTAACAGTAAAGCCATTCAAATAATTTATATTTGAACAGCTATTTATAAAATTAATACAGGATTTTCATTTCAAAACTTCCCAGTCTAAATAACTAATTATTTAAATTGAATTCAATTTAAACAAAAAATACGTCAATTTAGATATTGAAGGGGAAGTCTGAAACCAGGCTTAATCGCATTTTAAATTTTATCCCCACCTTCACCCCACTTTGATATTTCAAATGGTAACTCTATATTTTTATACTTAAATATGAAAGAACATTCAATTGTTTACATATCTCACTCATTTATTTTCGCATCTTTTGTTTTCTATCGTCGCCTGGCAACCTAGATTGCTATTGTTGATTAGAACTGAAGATAATAAAAGCTACAAAAACTTATTGACCATTTCATGGATAGTTGTGTTTGTGTATTAAATTATTTTAAAATGGTTCATACACTTCAAGAGAGAACATAAATCATCCTTATTGATTCAATTTAGGACACAAAATAAGATGTTATAGCGATGTACCGAAGTACATAAGATATTTCCATGCAGGAATTCTGCGTTATCATATGATGAAGAATTGGCGGAGCGAAGAAAAATTCTCTCCGGCACTGGGACTCGAACCCGGGTTTGCAGCTCTACGTGCTGACGCTCTATCCACTAAGCCACACCGGATTCCAATTCCGTTGCCGGATTGAATCCTCTCAGTTTAAGCTCCACCTCTTAGTTTCCCTTTAGTGGCCAACCCTCATACACTGTGTCACAGATGTATGACAGTGGCACGATGTCCAACACATTAATGTGCAGAGGTGCACTCATTATGAGTGACTAAGTGGCCGGGATCCGACGGAATGAGCGCCATCTTAAATCACTAAGTGATTATATACGCATATCATATTATAGCGATGCACCGAAGTACATAATGATATTTCCATGCAGGAATTCTGCGTTATCATATGGGCTATTCCGTATGAAATCGATCAGTAAAAAACCTCGCATTTTTTTATACTCTAATTTTTTCCCTACTTATACAAGATGCTGAGGGGAGTGCATTTTCAAAAATATACTATCGAAAGTCAAACGGTTTTCGTATTATTGAGCGACAAATTTAGCGTATTTTATAAAAACAAGCCTCTTTCAGCGCTCAGAACTCTGGAACCATTTACTGGAGAACATTGAACGAGAGCTCATTTTGAAGCTGACATTTGGTAGGTTATGTGAAGAAGTAATCCTTATTTTTATTGTACACAGAGAGACAGATAATATGATTTTACTTGCTTTTAGGCTTTTTGGCCATTTGTAAAAATGTAAAAAAATATTGAGAAAAAAACCTTGCATTATTAAGAGGAATTCGGTATTGTTTGCTTAGTGGTACGGCAATACGTTTCGAGGGTATTAAATAGATTATTTTCACACGCCTAGACTTGAACGGCGCAGTACCGCACGCACTGGCCGAGAGGTGAAGATAAGCGAACGTTGGACGTCATTTTACTCCTGTGCTTATGAAAACCTGTGATAAAGCTAGCACAGCCACGACTGTAGACGACACATCACGTGTTTGTCTCCTGGCCTTGCTTCCCTCGGCTATCTCCCGCCTCACAGTCATCTGGTTAGTTCACGCGTGTACTATTTATTTTCTTTATTTGATATTTTCAATACTTTCTTATCAACGTACCACCAGTAAAAAAGATGTGTTTATTTGTACTTTCAATGCGGAATCTTACCATATATTTTAAACATATTTTTTTCGTGGCCAAAGACGTCTTAATGAAGAAAAATCTAAATTTCTCCATTTCAATAAAAAGCAAGAAAAACTGTTTACATGTCAATATGAACTTTAACTTCTCAGCATCAAAATAAACCATGATTTTAATCATTGGGTGAAAGGGTTTCGGAGCCACAAAGTTTAAAATTGCTAATTTTATGAAAATACGATAAATTTAAATATTATTAATTTAAACACTATTAAGTTCTGATGCCTCAAGCTTTGCACAAAGCATTATATCACAGTTGTCTACGGACAGAAAAAGTTTCATTGTATTTAAAAATTGCAAGGTCAATTTTGTCTATATTTCGGTCGATTTGAGATGGAATAGCCCGTATGATGAAGGATCGGCGGAGCGGAGAAAAATTCTCTCCTGCACCGGATTCAATCCGGCATCGGAATTGTAACCCGGTGTGGCTTAGTGGATAGAGCGTCAGCACGTAGAGCTGAAAGCCCGGGTTCGAATCCCGGTGCCGGAGAGAATTTTTCTCCCCTCCGGCGATCCTTCATCATAAAATAACCTGTGTTTTTAAAACAATCAACTGATAATAACAAAAATACACTGGCTGTGGTAAATTCTGATGTTGCTGACAGTAATATTAGCATTGCCGTTATGGAGGCGACCTGCTGGACGCCATGCCAGTCATAACAGAGCAGCGCGGCGTGGCCTGGAATCAGTTGCAGCGTGGCGCTAGCGAGACACTGCGCTGGTTTACGTAACGAGGACCGGCATTTTATTACACGGCATTCTCCGGCAGGCCGGTTCACATTCTGACTCATCCCAGCTCAGTTTTTTAATGTTGTACGTGATGCTAGCTACGTCACCGCACTGCTCAATACCGCTGACGTCATGGCCGGCCAGCCTCCGTGTCGAGATGTGTCGCAACGTGAGCGCGAGGACCGGATAGCAACTCATCGGAAAGTTTCCTAAATGAAAACGCTTTCGCACTTCCTTGATCATCGCCGCAGGAGTGACTTGCCCGATGTGTCAGCCAGGCTTACAACTCCGAATTTCTGTTGTACTCATCTGAGCGCCAGACCAACAGCGGCACGCGCCGCACCACAGAGAGTTCGGTCACAAAACCACAGGCAGAGATAAGAACAGTCTGCCCACGTGACGTGGGTGAGTATCTACTGATTCTACGAAGTTAAAGCTCACTGTGTCAAAAAGAAAAGCAGGAATGAAAAACAAACATATTACCATATTTACTCGCATATTAGACCACTGTTTCCCTCCTTTTTAACGCAAAAAAGTAAGGGGGTCTTATATGCGCATATGTAAAATACAGTTATTAAAGTTAGGTAATATTACGCCTAAAGATACAAATTAGTTTTAAAATAACAAAACATTTTCTCCGCAAAGTCAATCACATCCAATTAAAAGATACAGAATAACTCACTCCTTTGTTGATCATTTTTAGGGTTACCATCCGTCCGGCAGGCATTTAAAACATTGAAATGTCCGGCATTTCGCATTTCAGCTAGAATTAATATGAATATTGAATAATATGCAATATTATGCACAGAATATATAAACAAATGGTGAAAACCTATGTAAAAATTTAACTGCTTTCAATGGTTGAAACTGGAGCACATAAAAAGCATAAAATATGACTGATGACCAATTGACATACATCGAATACTTACACTCTAAAAATGTCACTATTCATTATTCTAAGCTATTTTATCAATTGAGACGCGGAATCCAAGAGGGGCACCAAGTCCATTACATCAAACTTTTGGGAAATTGAAAAAAATGTTTGCTGTTGCTACAAAATGCCTCTGACTAATTATTTTTTGTTTCGTAAGTACATCTCCATTACATCATTTCATATAACCATGGCAACAAGATTCTACTAATTATTTTGCATGAGAAATAAATTTTCAAAGTGATTTAATATTGGGCCCCTCTTGGATTCCGAGTCTCAATTTTATTCTGCAATGTACAAAGATATGCCAATCAAATTAATTTGGTCAAAGATTTAAGCTTAGATAAACAATGGTGCAAATTCTTCAATTACAATAGTTCTGCGAGCACTGAAACTTCCTCGGAACTTTTAAAATAAGTCAATTCTATTTACTTATTCAAAGTCACAATGGAAGTGCTGAGAGAGTAGTTTCCCTAATATCTGCTCAATGGGCAAAAGAACGAAATCGCATGCCAACGGAGACAGTCAGAGGTATCATCATGGCGAAATGTAATTTCAAGGACATGTTTTGTGAACAGTTTCACAGTTATTTGGTACAAGATAGAAGTTTGTCTCTTCAGACTCTTGGGCACAAAGTGGGCTCCACCGATAAGTAAGGTACAGATGTAATACTGATCCAGCAACTAGTGAGGAAACTGACTACAGTCAGCCATTGTTTTTTTATCTTTAATTTTGTCCATACCAATTTTTAAAAAGTCCTCCTTTTTCAGCAATGTCCTCTTATTTTCAATTCCATGTCTTTCTATAGAGTTTCTTCTCACGGTAACCCTTATCATTTTTACATTCACACTTGACACTGATCTCTTTCCTTGAATGACTGACTTCGGAAGTATGGAATGCGAAAAGCCATACCATCAGAAGAAGAAAAAAGGGAATTTGTCTTCCTTTCTGTGCTATCACAATGGAAGAAGTAACAGGACAGAGAGTACGGTAGGTAGTTTGAGGATAAACACAGAGAGATATTCTTCTTTGTCAGCGTGGAGACAATATTGAAGAAGCCACGGAACAACGGTACAGAGAATGGCATGAGCATTACAGTGCACAAGTCTTAGGCAGGAATTTAGAACCTATAGCCTTGGATTGTACTGTACATAAGTCGGAGGGGTCTAATATGCGGATAAATATATCTATACATATTTTATTTTTTGCTCTTAAAGCAGCACGTCTTATATGCGAGAGGGTCTCTAATAAGCGAGTAAATACAGTAATGCGGAAAACAATGATTCACTAACATCGAAGAAACGGTTATAATCTTAATTCCAAACAAGAAGACTCCGCATGTGAACAAATGCACGTGTCTGAAGCCGTTCCTACTGGTTGCAGGAAAAAGAACCTCTTTATGGCGTAGAATGCGACATTAATCAGTTCCCTGTCTGAAAGCACACCTGTTAATATTTTCATAATCTTACTGACCAATTTGTTGTTTTCCTAAATACGAGAAGGAAATACTATATCTGAAGGTGGTGGAAAACTAAGTAAGACTGTCAAGAAAGAATGCGATTTGTAAGCGGGATCGACAACGGACCGTTGAGAATGAGCTGTGAAGAAAACATAAAAAGAAGATTGTGTAATTTATCTACGGCTGCGTCACCACGTAATCAGATTCTGTTACTGTTTGCTCCTTGTGTTGTATTACAATACGCTGTCAGTGCTGTGCGATGTTAAATTACGTGAATTTAACGTCCAGTGACATGTGTACAGTAGTGGCAAAAAAAAAACCGGACCGACCCTTGTAGCTGATTTCCGAGCCTTGTTCACTCCAGAGCATGATACACTGATAACTAAGACTTTCGTGGTTCGAATCCTGCCTGGGAAGGAAACTTTTTGTTGTTCCTTATTCAAATTTATTCCGAATTCTTTTCGATTGCAGCGATATTTTACTACTTTATTATTATTATTATTATTATTATTATTATTATTATTATTATTATTATTATTATTATTATTATATTGGGTTATTTTACGACGCTGTATCAACATCTAGGTTATTTAGCGTCTGAATGAAATGAAGGTGATAATGCCGGTGAAATGAGTCCGGGGTCCAGCACCGGAAGTTATCCAGCATTTGCTCGTTTACTTAATTAACTTATTATTCCCAGAACATAAATTTTCCCAGCAATCGAAAAGTCTTAGTTACCAGTCTATCGCGCTCTGGAGTGAACAAGTCTCTGAAGTCAGCTACAAGGGTCGGTCCAGTTTTTTTGCCACTACTGTACAGTAACAGTGCACAAAACTCGTATAATGTATTATAATATCATAAAGGAAACCGTTTCGTCCGTTATCTGACGTGAACACTTCATAATGTAAGTAGATCTACATTTTCGTAAAAATTCCATATGTTTTCGATGCTTTATGTTAGGTAATTAGTGTAAAATAATTCTGTTATGTCACGTCACGTCACGTCACGCCATTTTTAATTGCTCCACACGTGTTGATGCAGCCCTCATTTTCTGGCGCGAACAGAGGATCAATTAGCAGTTGCGGTGAAGGAGGATTTTGCGTTATATTTGTTGATATACGGAGTCTTCTTGTGTGGAATGATGATTAGTGCTACGATGGAGATTATTATTATTATTATTATTATTATTATCATTATTATTATTATATGGGGCCGTCAGAATGAATATGAGTCTCTTAGAAATAACAGCACAAGAGAGTAGAAGAGACATACTGTAAATAAGGGAATCGAGTAGTTATGTAATCTGCTTCATAGTCCTTGCCCAGTATTAACACTGTTTGGAGAAGGCGGGATTTCAGAATTAAATCATTTTGTGTAAATAAAACTCACCTCACTCACACAGCCACACATCGCTACTTGATACCAAAGGGTATTATGTACATAGCTCTTCGCTATGCTCACATAGGTAAGGCCAGTGAAAGGAAAAATGCGATTTATTATTTGGCTCAATGGTAAATGTGAAGAAGGAGATCCGGGTTCAATTTCCAACCAAGGTAGTGAAGCTACATCTTCTTTCAATAAAGATTGTTGCTTTGTTATTGTGTGCTATCGCATGCGGCATTTTGACATGCTGGCCTCATTACGAAAAGTCCCTAATTGCGAGTATCTACTTCTATCGGTATTTGATGTTAAATAATATAAATATGACGTAGATCCAGTTCTTACGTGAAGATAATTTGTCAGGGGACGGATTTATATATCCTAAGAAACTGCAAAATAGGTCTGTGCATGCACATATGCACTAAAAATAACAAAACAGTGTTTTATTTTAAGGGGTTAGGTACATCTTACAGTAGTAAAATTATTGGAAATATTCAATATTTTTTCCTCCATTACTGTACATCTTGTACAATAATGAAAATTGGTATGTGTAAAACACTGTCCTTCTGCTATATGAAAAAATATTTTTACGATTAAAATATATATATATATATATATATATATATATATATATATATATATATATATATATATATTTTTTTTTCAAAATTCATAATGGTGGTAATTCAATGTGCAGTAATGAAGCGTTTCCCTCATAACTCATAAACTTGTTACTTTTCATGTTCTCTCTCTTTTATTTTATTGCTGAAACTCATGTTTACAATATCATGCTCTTTCAAATACATTCCTTAATAAATAATATATCTTTTTTTTATTTTGTGTTAGAAGAAAATACTGATATTTGACCATTCTTTTGTAGATATGACATGCATAAATACACCCAAAAACGGTCATGACAGAATGTTGGATAGTTTTTTAATTATGTGGGAAACGCTTCATCACTGCATAGTGAACTGGATTTTGAAAAACAAATGTAAATAATTTTTTAAATCTTAAAAATATATTTTTTTTCATAAGGTCAGTGTTTTACACATACTAATTTTCATTATTGTACAATATAAAGTAATGGAGGAAAAAATGTTGAACATTTCCAAAAATTTTACTGCTGTAAGCTGTACCTAAGCCCTTAAGCAATTTGCTTTTATTCATAGTTTCTCTGTTATACATCAGAATACTGTATTGGGACATAACTTTGTTTACTTCTGCTTGAGTTGTATATTTTTCTAAATTGTCAGGAAACAAGCTTCTTCTGTCCACAAAAAAACCTTTTAAATGCTGAGAAATTCCTTCCATTGTTAGAATTATGGAGTGCCTGTTGATTCCCGCGGCATTATCCACAATGATTCGCCGATAACAGTGCACTGTCTGGATGTTGTCAGATTGCAATAAATAAAATATAACCTGTATCTGCATTTCTTCTGTATTCCATTTTTACGATTTTCCTTATTCTTAATTTTGGTTTAAGCACCACATTGCTAAATAGATAACAAGATAGGCTACGCTTCTATACGCGCTAAAAGCTAAAATATGCATTAACTCCTTAAAAATGCATATTTGCTTGCAAATAACTTGAAACGTATATACGGGGTGTATCAGAAATACGGTTGCATTGTGTGATGGCAATTGTTACAGGAAATATGAAATTAGTGTTGGAAATTCTTAAAATAACAACAATACCATACCACAACAATGCTGAGCTTACGTCATTAGTCAAGATGGCGCTGAACATGCAACAACAAATTGCAGTTGCAGCATGGACAATAACATACGGTAATGATCGTGAGGCCGCAAGACAAGCGAGACGTGATTTTAACGTAGCATTGCAGCCGTCGACTGTGGGTAAATGGAGAAAACGATTGCTGGCAGCGGGAAGTCTCCAGAGGAAAACCTCCTGGAAGGCCTCGCAGTAACACGGATGCAGCAACAACGGGAAAGATTCTGGAAGCGTTTGACATTAGCCCACAAAAATCGACCCGCCAAGCTTCGCGTGAGCTTGGAATCAATCATGCCAATGTGTTTTTGTGCTCTGAAACGTGAGAAGTAACATCCTTTGAAACCGACACATACAGGTGGCTGGGAAGAAGAGGACCGACAGAATGGCCAGCCCGTTCCCCGTATTTCACAGCCTGTGACTATTGGCTGTGGGTTTATTTGAAGGTGAAGGTTTATGTGGAAACCGCAAGACGTCGACACGCAGAAAATAGCAATTGAGGAAGAAATTTATGCTATTAAAATGGACGTACAGTATATCATAAATTAATTAATGATTTCTCAAAGCGTTGCCAATTATGTAGAATGGTTTGGATGTGAATGGTGAACAGTTTGAGACAATGAAGCGACTTGTTTAATTTGAATAACTGTCTTTCCAACAGTAATGCCATATTGCCTGTAACAGTAATATTATCATCACGCGATGCAATCAAATGCATAACCGTATTCTGATACACTCTGTCTATGATGGTAGCATATGATTTGCAACTAAAGAATAAAATATGCAAATATGCTAAAATCCCCCCTTAGTTATTGTTAGGCATTAATTGAACTCTTAACTTTTCATAAAAACATTTTCAGAAGAATTATTGACCCCATAGACCAGCGTTGTCAGACAGAGCCTAAACGGAGCGGAGCGCTCCACTATAACTCGTTGCGTGCTCCGGTGCTTCCACAGACATAAGCAAGTTCACGCTCCGACTGGACGTCTCTAGCTCCACAACCGGTTTCGGAGCCTACAACTCTGACACTACTGCTATAGACTATGAATATACTGAATATTTCATTACATTTGGGTCCACTTCAGCAGCCGATAGGATACACGAAAACAGTTTAAAAAGTTCATGTATACGTTTGCCCCATCTTTCCGAGTTCAAGCCAAGTGAACTGTACATACGCACTAACTCTATGTATGTTGCAGATTTTTTAAGAATTTTAACCTTACTATTCAGTGGGCATTTTAAACCAGTAGCATTAATATTAATGCATATAGAGTGTTAGTTGGGAGGCCAGAGGGAAAAAGACCTTTGGGGAGGCCGAGACGTAGATGAGAGGATAATATTAAAATGGATTTGAGGGAGGTGTGATATGATGATAGAGACTGGATTAATCTTGCTCAGGATAGGGACCGATGGAGGGCTTATGTAAGGGCGGCAAAGAAACTGCGTGTTCCTTAAAAGCCATTTGTAAGCAAGTAAGTAAGTATTGATATTATAAACTGGGCAGTTGCTGTCACTACCTGTTTCTATACCTATGTATACGTGTTTCTAGCGATCTTGAGAAGCACCTGCAAAATCACAGTGTCTGTTATGAGAGACTCAGGTGAAAGAGAGGCGAACAGCGGGTAGTAGCATGAATAAATGAGCCGATTCAGTCATTTCCAAACATCTTGAATCCTGAATCCAGACAAGAGATGACTACAGAAGTCAGAGGGAAGCCCCACCACCGACCGACGGACGAACTTTCACAACTTCTACTCATTCTCTCCACCCGCCTGCCCAGGTCCCGGGGCTGTTTAAAGGTCATAAGGAGGTTCACTAATGAAGTAACAGGCAAAGGCACTTTCGATAACACTCGGACGCGAAGAGTGGCTGGAAACCAGTCCGTTGAATTAATGAGGCGTATAAACAAGTCACTGTACACAGTACAATTTAAAAGCAACACATTGGCTGTCCACAACAGTGACCTGAGTTCGAATCTTAGTCAATATCATGGAATTATGGCCAAATCGTTGTCTTTTCTGCTGAAATCGGGGTCCAAATCTCGTCCTGATGAATTTGTGGTGAAGATAGACTTGTGGTACATTTCCTCGGGTATCCCGCCTTCCATGTCATCATTTTATCATCACGTCATTGCCTTGCCCTCTCTGGTAGCTCAATACCAGATCATGAATTTATCTTCAGCGGCATCGAGTTGGTTCCCGGACGTGGAATGGGATGATATTTGCGGTGGATGAAGGTTTCTGGTGACACTTTCTGTGACGTCACTCATGCCATGGAAACAGGAGTATGAGTGGTTTTCCACTCGGTTCGTCTCGCTCTATGCTAATGATGAGCTCTAAAATAAATGGGTCATGGACCTACATTTTCACACACACGAATTTAGGCATTTTTCCAAATTAAAACCCTTGAAATCGGAGTCTTGTCTTTCGCATATTGCCTTCGGTACTTTCGGGCGCGTTTAGTCGAGTGCCACTCTTATAGCGCAAGGGTTCGGATCCCTTCTCTTGCGAGGAATGCCGTTGAGCGATCCTGACCTGTTGCTGTTCTGTCGTGCTTCTCCCGCCTCCTCAATGCGTTAGCTATTTGGTTACGTCCATTTTCGTCTTTTCTCTTCAAAATTCTCTGTTGTTCCTTCAATGGAACGACGAAAATCGGAGTGAGACAAGTCGTAAAGAAGCTTGGAGCTCACACAGGAAGCCTTTTCGCGTTTTTTTAAATATTTTTCGTCCTGTCTTTCTTTCTTTCTTTCTGCCACACAATAGTCATAGAAATATTGGATACCTGGGTTATGTTATATACATTAATAGCAAATAAAATGCTCTACAGTACAATATTAAAAAAACACACACTGTATTTTATTACCGGTACTTCAGTTCGAGTATAGATGTTTCACGCAATCATTGGGCATTTCTTTCAATTTCCTGTCACTTCACTCATTAAAAAAATTAAAAATATACTTCTAGAAACGACAGCTTTGTCTATGTAAAAGGTATCCCCTTTATGGCCGGTTTCTAGAACGTTGGATAACTTTTTATCCTCTGGATAATTTTGAAATTTACTGTAGAAGTGTTTCTACAAATTCAAGATAACTTTATGCTATGAAAAATTATTGGTTAAATTATACAGTTATATGGTTGGATATCTATTTATCCAAGGACAAATATTCAACGTGGCGGATATAAAACAGCTGTTAGCCAACGTCCCGTGTTGGTTTTGTGTTGGTTTTTTTCCATGTATTTTCTTGGATCTTCTGATGAAGTTATACAAATAGTTGAAAGAATAATTATGAAGCCAAGAATATTTGGCAAAAAGTAAGAAATGAAATTTTTCATTTTATGACTTCATTATAAGCTCCTGTTAAGTTAGGCCTATGTACTTCTAATATACTTTTCATATATTTTTACATATACAACCCCTTCGAATCATATTAACAGATGGAGATTTTTCAAGATATTGATTGTCAAAAATCACAGTCCTCAGCATTTTAGAAAGAATTGAACCTAATATTGCCCCAAAATGTAAAAGGTGCATGTCGATTTCCCCCATGCTAACAACTTTAAGATTTTATACCACAGGGAACTTTCAAATATTAATTTGGGACGATTTACAAATTCACAAAACAACAGTATGCAGAGTCATAAAAAGAATTTCACGTTTAATTGCTAGTATGGACATATTACAATGCCCACGGAAGATAAAGCTAAAGCCATGGTTAATGAATTTCATGACATTTCTGGATTCCCAAATGTCATGGGTTGTATTGATGGTGCTAACATTAGGATATAGTCAAATGACTCTGAAATCAGGCCAATATAAAACAAGTAAATGAACTGATAATTTCTGTATGTGATTTGTAATTTGAGTATTAACTTACTAGCAAATTATTATTTATTACTTTAACCAGATTAAATACAAGAAATAAGATTTACACTAATCACAGCTTTCTGAACTCATTAAACTGTTAAATTTCAAGAACAGCCTTCCTGATTATACCAGTATTACTGTTCTACTGGCAGATTTTGGAACTAACTTAATTCATGGATAACTTATACAAGGACAAATTTAACTTGTTGGTTTCTAGAAACACAAAATGTTATCATTAAATAAATTTTATCCATGAGATAGTTCATCCAGGGTGTGTTGCATGAGTTTATACAGAGTGTTCAAATTAAGACGCAACCCTGGCCACGGCAGGAGGGCGGGCGATAGACCATTCTCTATAGCGGGAAAACCAAGCGGTGTTTTGCGATGGCAGGCGGGCGGGCTGGCGGATAGGCCGGTATTTCAAGCGGGAAAACACAGCAGTGTTGTGCGACCCAGCATGCAATTAGTGTCAGTTTGTCATCTGTAAGGTGTGAACGTGTTTGGTCAGTTTTAGTTTTCATTTAACGTGTTTGGTGAACTGTGCTCTGTTTAAGTTTAAATTTATCCTGGTGCTTACCACCATGTGACTTTTATTTTTGGGCCACCGCTGTAGCTCGGTCGGTTAAGGCGCTTGCCTACCGATCCGAAGTTGTGCTCGGGCGCAGGTTCGATTCCTGCTTGGGCTGATTACCTGGTTGAGTTTTTTCCGAGGTTTCTTCCAATCGTAAGACAAATGTCAGGTAATCTATGGCGAATCCTTGGCCCCATTTCGCCAAATATCACCTCGCTATCACCAAATCGACACTAAATAACCTCGTAGTTGATACAGCGTCGTTTAATAACTTAGTAAAAAACATATGTATGTGAACAATCCTCATACATTAGAGGAACTCCAAGAAAATATTCGGGCCGTAATCTCCAGCATTTCAAGGCAGGAATTGGATCGCCGGTGTGAGCGTTGTATTGAAGATGGTGGAGGTCATTTTGAACATCTTATGTCTTAGTCTTAAGGTAAGAAAATAAACACCATTAAATTAATTTTACGGAAGATAAACTAACACTAAATACGGGTAGAAAGAATGCATGCCGGGCCACTTAGCAGCTCAATTACCGCACAACGCCGCTGGATGTTACAGTTTGAGAGTACTGCCCGCCTACCGGTGCCTGGGTTGCGTCTTAAGTTGAAGGCGCTGTAGAATCCGGCCTTTAAATGCCATAAACCATCATGTGGATATGGAGGTACAGCTGCATGCTTTCGAGACCTCAGCACTAGAATGCGGTGGTGTAGTCAACCGCCTCGACCGCCTTTTTCTTCAGGGAAAGACTCGGTACTCAAGTTGGCAGGAGAATGAATGGATCCCGTTGTCTTTATGAAAGTTTTGACAATAAGAAAAATCCTGCCGCAACCAACTGGGTTCGAACCCATGACCTTCCAGTCATCACCAGCTGCTCTATCAACTGAGTTATACGGCCGAGATTTTCTATTTATGATCAGGTAATAGAAATTATAGTAGGCCTACTGACGATAACTTACAAAGAACCGTATTTAGCCTATAGCCACTACATCAGTAAAGAGTATAAAATCTAAAGACAGACTTATCAATATATAAAACAAAATTATTCGCTTTTGAATCACTAGAAAGAAAGAAATAAAAACTAATATCAGCAAGAAAATGACAAAGGAAACAAAGAAATTCTAATTATCTATGCAACGCTCTTCTTTTTAAGAAACGAAGATCCTTACTTACCTATTGGCTTTTAAGGAAACCGGAGGTTCATTGCCGCCCTCACATAAGCCCGCCATTGGTCCCTATCCTGAGCAAGATTAATCCAGTCTCTATCATCATATCCCACCTCCCTCAAATACATTTTAATATTATCTTCCCATCTACGTCTGGGCCTCCCCAAAGGTCTTTTTCCCTCAGGCCTCCCAACTAACACTCTATATGCACATCTGGATTCGCCCATACGTGTTACATGTCCTGCCCATCTCAAACGTCTGGATTTAAAGTTTCTAATTATGTCAGGTGAAGAATACAATGCGTGCAGTTCTGCATTGTGTAACTTTCTCCATTCTCCTGTAACTTCATCCCTCTTAGCCCCAAATATTTTCCTAAGAACCTTATTCTCAAACACCCTTAACCTATGTTCCTCTCTCAAAGTGAGAGTCCAAGTTTCACAACCATAAAGAACAACCGGTAATATAACTGTTTTATAAATTCTAACTTCCAGATTTTTTGACAACAGACTGGATGATAAAAGCTTCTCAACCGAATAATAACGGCATTTCCCATATTTATTCTGTGTTTAATTTCCTCCCGAGTATCATTTATATTTGTTACTGTTGCTCCCAAGTATTTGAATTTTTCCACCACTTCAAAAGATAAATTTCCAATTTTTATATTTCCATTTCGTACAATATTCTCGTCACGAGACATAAGAAACGAAGATACTGCTAATAAAATAAGCTAATTCTCATACTTATGCGGAACAATAAAAATGAACTTAAAAAATGTGAAAAAAAGACAATATTAATGTATAGTCTGTGAATTATATTCGGAGACTAGGAGGAAGACAGAAAAAAGGAAAGACTGGAGAATGCTGGCTTTGCAGTGAAAGACCTGCCTTTGGGCAGAACACTATGAATAAATGAATATGAAAAGATGTAAAACTAAAATTGTATAAAGTAATGGCAGTTCCCATGCTATTATGTGCCTCTGAATTTTGAACTCTGGCCTGAAGCACGTTCGGACATCAAACATTATTCCTACGATAAGAGCGAACAGACTACGCCCAGTAGAGGCCGCAGCGCACTAGCCTATAAAATCTATCGCCCTTGCCCGATCTAACCTCTTGGATCTAATGCTGAGTAACGCCGTGGCCGAGTACAGTAACGATATGTTCAGAAAGTTCGCTTTCAACGCAGCACCGGTGATATTCGAATAAGGATAAAGTAAATATGACTATAACAAGAACTAGAACACATGTAAGCAGTCATTTATTATAATATGTTCCAATTGTCATGAACGCAACCTTGACGGCGTGGGCCACTTCCTAGAATGAGTAACAACGCGGAGAGAAAAAAGCAAACATACACAATTATACAGCAATGAGTCACGCTGTTTATTCTGCGTTGCAAATGACTTCATCAAGGTCACTCCTGGTTTTCATTGATGAAATTAATTAGATTACGTTTCAAGTGCCGGCAAGCATGACTCCTGCACCTGTCTGCCAATAACATGCACATTATTTTACATCAGTGTTCAAAATTAATCATTAAACTTTATATGAAGCACTGAATTGTAAAATATATCCATATATTATGCAACAAACGAAAGTCGTGCTATACCGTGTGCCCCATTAGATACTGCGCTCGCATTTGTTACGGGTAGATGAAGATCGAAACGCATTGTTTCAGAATAACATTTAAATACTCTAAAGATATAATAATAATAATAATAATAATAATAATAATAATAATAATAATAATAATAATACCATTAGGAAAGTCCAGGATAACAGACAGGGTTTGGAATTGAACGGGTTACATCAGCTGCTTCTGAATGCGGATGACGTGAATATGTTACGAGAAAATCCACGAACTATTAGGGATAATACGGGAATTTTACTTGAAGCAAGTAAAGAGATAGGTTTGGAAGTAAATCCCGAAAAGATGTATATGATTACGTCTCCTGACCAGAACATAGTATAAAAATGGTAAATTTATCCTTTCAAAAGGTGGAAAAGTTCAGGTATCTTGGAGCAACAGTAACAAATATAAATGACATTCGGGAGAAAAATTAAACGCAGAATAAATATGGGAAATGCCTGTTATTATTCGGTTGAGAATCTTTTGTCATCCAGTCTGCTCTAAAAAAAAATTGAAAGTTAGAATTTATAAAAGAGTTATATTACTGGTTGTTCTGTATGGTTGTGAAACTTGGACTCTTACTTTGAGAGAGGAACAGAGGTTAAGAATGTTCGAGAATAAGGTCCTTAGGAAAATATTTGGGGCTAAGTGGGATGAAGTTACAGGAGAATGGAGAAAGTTACACAACGCAGAACTGCACGCATGTATTCTTCACCTGGCATAATAAGGAATATTAAATCCAGACGTTTGAGATGGGCAGGGCATGTAGCACGTACGGACGTATTCCATAAATGCATGTAGAGTGTTAGTTGGGAGGCCGGAGAGAAAAAGATTATGGGAAGACCGGGACGTAGATGGGAGGATAATATAAAAATGGGTTTGAGGGAGGTGGGATATGAAGGTAGAGACTGGATTAATCTTTCTCAGGATAGGGACCGATGGCGGGCTTATGTGAGGGCGGCAATGAACCCCCGGGTTCCTTAAAGCCAGTCAGTAAGTAATAGTAATTACTGAACTTGAAACTAACAATAAGACAATGATTTGTGACTTTTTAGAATTTTGAGGCTTTCAGTTCTTTTACTTACTTACTTACTTTATTTATTACTTTCAGTTCATTTAGTTTTTTTATTTAAAAATAATGTATTACTATAAAAGTTACTTACATACCTTTTGTATGGGAGACGTATATTAAGAGCAAGTCTGAAATTTCTGTACTAAATAGAAGAATACAAATAGGCTATAAAGTATCACGCAGAGAGATTTCCTTGTTCCTCTCCATGTTTTAAAATAAAAATTTCATTTCGAATCTAAAATTTTCAGATATAAATTAGTCTTCTTTGTAATGTGGACAATAAAAGAAAGCATATTTTATAATACTACTTTAATATAAATTGCATCTACTGAAAAATAAGCATGCAAGGTTTTATGCAATTATCTCGAATGCATGTTAGAAAATAAACACATAGGTAGTATTGAAAGATGTAAGTTAGGCTACTGGAAAATGCGGGCAAAGCTCCTCTGCAAGGGGGCGTCAAATTCTGAGGGATGATTCTTAAAACAATGTAGACTTTTCTATTAAATTATAAAATAAGAAAGTGCGACCTTTTTACTATTTGTGACCTAGATCTATCCTCTAGCGCTGTGGGGTATAAAATAACATTAAGAAAATATAAAATTAAATGGAGCCAAAATAAAACTTAATAAATAAATTAAAAATAAAGGAATACAAGAATGACAGAACACGAAATACCCAAGAAAGTTATGGACAATAAATTTGAAGGAAGAAGAGGTGTGGGACGGCCGAAACTGCGATGGATGGATGGAGTTTTGGAAGACTTGAGAAAGTTAATACTCAAAAGGGAAGCCGAGGCTCATAATGGGCTATTGTGCTGCTGCTGCTGCTGCTGCTGATGATGATGATGATGATGATGATGATGATGATGATGAAAGAAAATTGTAAAGAATTAATGTAACTCGATTTTATTTAAAATTAATTTGTTCACCCTTAACTTTTAGTCACTGCTACCTGTATAGCAATATACAGGGACATCATTTTATTTTTACTAACATTTTTAATATTAACCTGTCTATACCTTTAGAGAACCGGAAACACCGTTCGCTACCTCCTTCCACGACTGGAGTTCGATGATACTGGCGTAAAACACAAACAAATCACTTTACTAGGTATAGGAGGGAAGAAAAGTAGTTCGTCCATTTACGTAAACTAGGAAATATCGCAATTTTGAGTTTGATCATTTTCATTAGGTTTTTGTTTAATCAAAATGCAGTACTGTATTAAGAATAAGTGTTTTTACTCACGAACTGAATTATCCATGCGAACGTATTCATTATGCAGTGTATATTATATTGTCTACAGCACATTAGCGTACAATATAGAGAAAGAAGTTAAATTGAAAAATAATCTTAATATGAATATTTAAACACATTTTTGAAAATGGTGGCCGTTCATTTCGATACAGGCTTAAGTTCTTTTGTGCATATTATCGCACTATAGACCACTGTTACTAATTCTAATTTCCAGTTTCGTCCTTCGTACTAGTAACTCATGTTGAAATAATTCTGTACCTATAAAAGAGTACCTTACGTACTGTAAATTTAATCTTCACTTCTGCCCGACCGGCACAGATAAAATTACTCAGACATGCTATCTATTGTCCGTCCAAGTGGTTATGCCGCAGGATCGTAGAAAGGGGGGAAATCACGTGACAGTTGATTACTTAGCGAGGCCCTTTTATTTAAGTTGTTTTAAACAGTTGTATAATATTACGTAAACGTCCAATTCGTAACAGAAATTAATATTTTCAGAAAAGAGATAAGACAGCCCAGCTTTTACAGAGGGGCGTGCAGAAGCAGGTGGGGGAAATCGGGATGCGACGTAGGCAAACGAACAGTACCTGTGCGAAAATATGGTTCAATATTGAAAGCTCTTTCGTCACTGGAAAACGCGAACATATTTCTGGAACGTACTATACTCACTAACTCAGTGGTGTTTACTATATGCAGCTTTGATTCTGTCTGTAGGACAGTTGGAACTTCATTAGTAGAAGGGGTGGGAGTGAAGTACATTCAAAACCTCAGGTACAATAAAAATTGAAGTAAAAATAAAATGATGTCCCTGTACAATGCAGCCAGGTATAGGTCGCGCCAGGGATTTTGGCAGATGGATTTTCTAATTGTGATCTGGAGAGCGAGTCCTCTCCGCTGCAAGATCGGCTGTTATCTCTGTCGCAGTGGAATGGGTAGGACATAAGAGTAAACATGCACGCCCGAGTATTTGTGCATTCTGGACAGTCACCTCCAAAAACTAAACAAATATTACAGTAGTCTATATGTGTCTTTGGTATTCCCAAGAAACTTGTTCGATTAATTAAAATGTGTCTCAATGAAACTTACAGCAGAGTCCGTATAGGCCAGTTTCTATCTGATGCTTTTCCAATTCACTGCGGGCTAAAGCAAGGAGATGCACCATCACCTTTACTTTTTAACTTCGCTGTAGAGTATGCCATTAGGAATGTTCAGGATAACAGAGAGGGTTTGGAATTGAACGGGTTACATCAGCTTTTTGTCTATGCGGATGACGTGAATATGTTAGGAAATACTCCACAAACGATTAGGGAAAACACGGAAATTTTACTTGAAGCAAATAAAGCGATAGGTTTGGTAGTAAATCCCGAAAAGACAAAGTATATGATTATGTCTCGTGACCAGAATATTGTACGAAATGGAAATATAATCTGTTACATACATATATATGGAAATATGTTAATCCTTAGTCAATAGATAAGACTGAGTTTTACGAAATACGAACATTAAGGGATGGAAAATGGGAGGCAGTAATGATCAAAATAATTATACCGATTTATTTTTTTTTAACCAGCAGACGTGCAGCCTTTAAATTTAAAACAAAGATTCACTCATAAAATTGGGTTAGACTATTCAACTCATCTCTCAGAATTGTTTCTAAAATGTATAAGGAAAGTAAAAAAATTCAATTTCAACTTCAGTTTTTTTTTTACTTCCGAGTAGAGAGGAGAGAGAAAGAAGTCGACGATTTTAAAAATTCACTAAACTATATTTAACTAGAGACATAAAATTTAAAATGAAGGTTACTCTCAACACAATATTGGTTAAACATTCTTAGATTTTTTAAATACCATATCCTAAGGTACTGATGAAAAGGCAGAAGGGAGTGAGAAATCTCGTCATCCGATCTCGATGAAAGTCGATATCTGGGGATCTTTGCGATCACAGAATACGAATAAGGTATTATTTAGTCCGACTTTGTCCCTAAAGTGGTGGAGTGGGACAAAAATGGGTGAAAAATTAAATTAGATATCTTAGGGGTTTTCGAGACGAAAATTACGAATAATACAATTTGTGCGAATTCAATATGGCAGTTTCAGTACTATGAATTATATTAAAACAAATTAAACATCGGATATCGCACAGGTAACACATGCACAGTATTTAAGGGGGTATGTAACACCTTTTGATAGTAGGCCTATATATTTAGTAAAATCCAAAGTGTAATTTCTACATATTCTGAATGAATGTTGTGCTGGAATTTAATATAGTCATCAGCCAATCCTCTAGATTAATAAACAACTTTTTAGAATCCATAAAATACAGTATTTATTGTGAATGGTAATTATATTTTTCAATTGGTGCAATTTGTGCAGGGAAAATTGGTTTCTCCGATATTTTGTACGATTTCGAATATTTTAAAATGCTTTCTTCTCTGTTCTATTCACAATGTGCGTGTGAAGAAATTATTGTCCTTGTAATATCCATTACAATCCTATTTATTATACTCTTATATAAGTCTACCTTCCGCAGCATGCAATTTTACCCAATTAACCAAATTATATTTTGATTACTAAGAAGAATCGTAATTTTATTAACTTGAATTGTCGCACCACCAGTAGACGATCCCTAGATTATTACTGGACAAATCTTGTATATTGATCTGGTAAGGGTAGAATTATATATATATATATATATATATATATATATATATATATATATATATATATATATGCGCAATGCAATGCTTTTTCCTTTTAATTAAGAATTAATTTAATTTAGAAAATGTAGGCGACGTATTGTAAAATCATTGCGAACGGAAGTCATTTACATTTATTAAAGGTATTCTTTGAGTAGGACTGTACCGTGGTGTGTTTCATAATAAGGATAATTGATATGAACTGCTGTTATGAAAATATGAACGACTCAGAATGTTATCGCATCTCTTTCTCGCAGCTTACACAAACAATATTGGCTCGCCTACTGGAAATGTCATCGAGGTCATCTGCCAAAATCGGTGCCTCCGACTATAACACGCCGAGTAATCGAAGATCGTTCAAGCTCTGTTTCTTATGCATCCCTGGTACAGGGTATTATAAGTATGGCCACCTTTGATGTAGCAGTGTCTTATTTCAGTGACCTTCAAACCAGCTCTATCTACATCAGCGTGAGGTTCTGCCTTTTCCCCTAGAGTTAGCGTTGATATCGCACCAGCAGTCGACAGCAGAAATAGTTTTCAGCAGACTTGCCAGGGAATCAGGATTGTTGTTCCAAGCGTTCGCGGGTGCTCGACTACACTGACCTCTAGCGTTTGAAAGTGGAATTACACGTTAACGGAGCGCATGTGCGCAGAAAAACAGACCAGGAAAATTCGCTCATTGTCTATTTTTTATCATTCCTATTCTCTGTTATCACTGCATGACGTTGTTGCTTTCTTACATACAAAATGTGACATTTTTCCTGTTTGCATCTCCAATAAAGACGTTTTAGTCACGCATAAAAAAAATTGAGAAGGGAAATCCGCTAAACCCTAGAAGGACAAAGTGCGTATGTTACAGACAGAAAAGATTAGAGAATGATAATGCCTGGTGCCTGTCTCAGATGTAAGGCATATGAAAGAACCTTGTTCCTGATTAGCGAAACTTCAGACAAAAATGTATCGTTCATGTCTCGTCCACGCCAAGATTAAACTCAGCATACTCGCTTCTCGTATCTTTGGCAATAAATAATTCCATCTTACAAGTGTCTCCATTTCGAGAGCATTTTTTTAAATAGCTGGACTGGTGCAGTCCGGTAAGATCTTACGTAGTTGAAAAGGGAATACGTAATAAGGCAACAGATTCTCATTCCTGGAGTCTGTGAAGATACTTTGGTCGGAATGAAATGCCGTGTTTGATCGTGCGAGGGCAACTTTAAAAGCGAGACATCAGGCTTCGGCAAAAATAGACTTTTGTGTTCCTCGAGTTGCCGCACCCATGTGCGATGATGGTAGGTTAGTGCCGACCCACTTACAGATGAAGGGGTGGCACTGGTGGCTAGGGTGAAGGTCGTCGTGTGGCGTCTGCGTAGGCGTTCCTGTCATGCACACGTTTATTTACGAGCCACTCGCTGATGTATGTGCTGCACAACGCCGCCTGCTAATTATAAATCATGACAATGCATGTGACAAAGTCGTAATTATATCAAACTTGCAGATGCAGCCAATATCGTAATCACGGGGCACAGTGTTCAGCATGTAGCATCCTCTGCGTAGTTAGGAGACGTCATTCATGCTCTGCAGGACTTGAATTATCTACCCAGGAGTTGATTTTAATACCAATGACGAAAGGCGTGCAATTCGATTCAATAAACCTTTTAGTACCTATCAGGTTATTGTTATTATTATTATTATTATTATTATTATTATTATTATTATTATTATTATTATTATTATTACGTTGGGGACACTTTTTCCAAATCCCTAGACGAGTAGATATTTTAGCGTACAATGCTGACACTAAACAGGGCATCACTGTGGACCCCACGATACGTTTTGAAGTAGAATGTCATCAGTAGGGAGCGGATTTTTATGTGCTAAAAAAATTAAATATATTTTTTTTTATGTGCTAAAAATACGAAAATATTTGCTAAAAATAAAAAAATATATTTTCTTTTAAATATGACAAAAATACCTTACTTAGCTTGGAAAAAAAAAATGTTACTAGGTACCGGTACTCACCAACCACACTTGAGTGCTAGCAGTTGGCCGAGAATTGCAGTGAACAACAAAGGTCATCTCCAAATTCTCCATCACAAATGCATGCCCATTATCTCTGAACAACGACTTATACTGTGAAAACGATCTTTCCACATCACAGGACGTCAGACATGCATATTTAAAGCGAGGAATGTCACATACACATACACCGTCAATTTCACCTACAGGCACATCCTCCAATACTTGAGCAACTTTACACATTTTTTTATATCCACTGTTTTTTTTTCCAAAAAACATTCTGGAATTTGTCCCTTAGTAATTGTGCTTCTGAACCTGGTAGCGAGTCTAGTTTCATTTCCACGACATGCACCTCCCTATTTCAAACAGGTTTTTGGATGTTTCGAGTTTTTTATGGTGTCATACAAAAAGCTTAAATTTGCTAATAGGAAAGCCAAATCGTTTTTTAAATATCTTTCAGTATATCTTGAAGGATATCGATTGACGAAGCCCAATAACAGGGAATCACAAGATATATTCCTTACTTGATAGACATGAGCGAGAGATTTGTTTAAATTAAATAATGTTCATACCCAGCTCTTATCTGTTGTGTTTCACAAAGCGCAGAATAAAATCATCTTTAGCAACAATAAACATTCCTAATTTTGTGTTACAAGGTCTCTCCTCCTTGTCCATGTTAACTTATTCTCTAATAATAACACTGATATGCTGCCTAGCAGTTCTCAGAACTTGTGGCGATACTATTATGAAAATGGATCACGGATACACCACACAGCGCTTAGAAACACGAAGCAACCAAGAATTCTTAAAAAGATAACGTACTTCTGAGTGATATAGTTGATTTAGTTTTAAAATATTTAAAAGTTCTTGTAAAAAAATTATTTAAGTAAAAAACCCCAAGAGTTATGTGTTTATAATAGATTTCCTGAAAATATGTATTTACATAATTTTTTTGTGAAAATACGTGTTTTTATGTGAAATAAAATTCGGGTTTTAAACTTCATGTTCGGAATTTTTAACTTTGTTAATTGTGTTTTATCACACGCAAAAAGAATATTTAATTACATAGGAATCCGCTCCTTAGTCATCAGTTAGCCGAGGTCCACCTTGAGAAGAAGTCGATCTATGAGCCTACAGTCAACTATTTCTAGCTGAAATATTTCTTAATTCACGTTGAGGTATTCGGCTTGCTCATAAGTGCTCGAAGGACTATACCAGCTTTTTTCGAAGAATTTCGACGGCAGTTTGCTCTGCCAACGCCTCTGAGGGATGACATTGTGATAATTGTGTTAAAAATAATTGCCAAATCCTAATTAATCACATAGTGCCATATTAATAGCAATTGTAATTTTTCACGCCATTTTCTTTGTTTCCCTTTTTTAAAACTTAATATCTATGTTTACATATGTATAATAATTTTTTTTGAGGATATACTGAGTCCATAAGGGCTACCCTCAATGGGGGGCAGTTTAATATTATTATTATACCTACGGTAGTTCAACAATACCTCTAGTTCCAAATCTTAAGTTTCCCACTCCACACATCTAGTTCCAATTAACAATAGTTCCACAACATCTCCACACCTTTAATAGTTGTATTTCAGACGATATCAATTTAATTTCAGATATTATCGATTGTATTTCAGATTTGTCAATTGTATTTCAGATGGTACCGTATCAAATGTATTTCAGATTTGTCAATTGTAGTCTATTTCAAATGGTATCAAATGTATTTCAGTTTTGTCAATTGTATTTCAGATGGTATCAAATGTATTTCAGATTTTGTATCTTCAATTTTTGTTTTATTTTTATTCTTATAAAGTATATTGGGTTTCATATAAAGATTTTCAAAAATGTACTGTACTGTAAAGTACTGTACTTCTTAATGCAGTAATAAATTCCAAAGTTATTTATCGAATTATGTATTACATACATACGAACAATATAATTTGACATATGTATTACTGTACAATACAGTACTGTACATAGTCAACTTAATGTAACAAAATAAGCAGTGCATTTAAGATTACATATAGGTATGTAGTCACTTTTATTTCACAAAATAACAAATGTAGGTCTACTTGAGATTTTAATATATATTAAAAAATGGAAAATGGATTAAAAAATCAACTTTATTGCATTTTAGCGTCCGACAGACATATTCTCCATAGCTAAAGTTGAAGCATGTTGAATTGTACTGTCTTGTACTGCACGAGGACAATCATCACCACCTTCTGAAATACAAATTATAGTTTATGAAATACAATTGACAAATCTGAAATACAATTGATGTTTTCTGAAATACAATTAATACTATCTGAAATTAAATTGACAAATCTGAAATACAGTTGACTAATCTGAAATACAAATGATAGTATCTGAAATTAAATTGACAAATCTGAAATACAATTGACTAATCTGAAATACAAATGATAGTATCTGAAATTAAATTGACAAATCTGATATACAATTGACTAATCTGAAATACAAATGATAGTATCTGAAATTAAATTGACAAATCTGAAATACAATTGACTAATCTGAAATACAAATGATAGTATCTGAAATTAAATTGACAAATCTGAAATACAATTGACTAATATGAAATACAAATGATAGTATCTGAAATTAAATTGACAAATCTGAAATACAATTGACTAATCTGAAATACAAATGATAGTATCTGAAATTAAATTGACAAATCTGAAATACAATTGACTGATCTGAAATACAAATGATAGTATCTGAAATTAAATTGACAAATCTGAAATACAATTGACTAATCTGAAATACAAATGATAGTATCTGAAATTAAATTGACAAATCTGATATACAATTGACTAACCTGAAATACAAATGATAGTATCTGAAATTAAATTGACAAATATGAAATACAATTGACTGATCTGAAATACAAATGATACTATCTGAAATTATATTGACAAATTTTAAATACAATTGACTAATCTGAAATACAAATGATAGTAGGCCCTATCTGAAATTAAATTGACAAATCTGAAATACAATTGATAATTTCTGAAATTAAATTGATATTTTCTGAAATACAACTATACTTCAATTTTTTTTTCTTTCATATCTACATGTCATGCGTATTAGTTACCATTGTTGCCAGTTTCCACGACTATATAACATTCATACATGACTGAAGTGATACATTTTCGTGGCTGAGGAAGTTTTCTGCACTTACACGGTTTCCTGTATTATAGGCACTCCCAGAGAAAAGAAAAACATATAGAAGGCTCGAGCTTTAACTGTAACTAGAATTGTGTCTCTGAAGGGTCCTACTGAGTCATGTACCTAATGTGGAAGAGTTAGAATCAATTAAAGTTGTTGTTAATCTAAAAAGGATCGCTGCAGAACATCCCGAAATGCCATCCGCCCGAATTCTACGAAACAAATCAAGAGAAGTGCCGTCACGGGTTTTAGCAGTTCTACCACATCGGCAGAATCCAAAGAAAACTACGACTTAGGGATATTTCAGCTAATCCTCAAACGATCCAAGTCTTTATGCATTCCTGGCGAATTGAAAAAAGAGCAGCAGACGCAGAGACGATGATAAATCAATTGGGAATTTGACAGCGAATCAGAAAAACGCGAGAGAGAAGTACGAAATTGTCTAAGGAAGAATTTGTTATCCTCTTTTTTAATTTAACGAATGCAAACAGATAAATGATGTTCTTGGATATTTACGTATCTTTGAGTACAATATCTACTTCTAAATTTTACTATAAAGAAAATAAAATGTATAATCAAAATTATCAGTAATAAAGGGTTGTAACCGTTTATTATTTACGTTACAAAAATCAACAGTTGCGGAAACTAAATTACTTGTAGAATAAATATAATTTGGCAAAATAATACCCTGGAAGTAAAGTCTTTTGGGAAAATGGGCTGCGGCAAAATTGTTTGTTCAACTAAGGACTGTGGAACTACTAACTTTGGAAAAGACGTTTTGGAAAAACTGTCCACCAATCTTATTATAACTGTTACTATTAAATTTCAGTAATCCCACTGTGCATTATCTATATTATGGTTTTAGTTCATACAACATGATTTCAATAATATAGAAATGAGAGATGAAAGAAATCATAAACAGTGAATTACAAAGTTAAATATATAGTAGATCTACCATCTTGAGTAGCCTATATTTTGTACCCTCTGTTTAGGAAGCTGACATCCTTTATAATTTGTTGGGTCATTCAGTACTGAGTAAATACCGGTAGGTATAGGAGCGATTAGGATATTTAGACATATTTAAATTTATACTGCAATATTAAAAAATTATGAAAATAAGCAGAAATTATTCGAATAGGCCTATTTAGTTGTGCTCAAAAGTTGACTGAATTCATAAAAAAATAGTATATGAATAGCCTATACAAGAATGATCAAAATATGTTTGTCTGCACTTAAATTTTATTGCAATATTAAATTCTTACCTCTAATTGAGGTTCTGGCTGATACTTCTATTATCAGGCAGTAGGCTATGTCTCATTTGTCTCATGTGTCAGAGGAAGAACAAATTGTTGTACACATCTCAAATTTGATTAGTGAACTACCGTGAGTCTCTCTATGCATTTGTAGTGCCGAAATAGTATATTATGCAACGAGCCTATAATGGTAGTAATTAAGACGCGAGTATGTTTATGAAACGAGCTCGACCATATTTCTAACTTGAAATTATTCATAAGTATTCATGTTATTCTTATCTGACTGGGGAGCGGAAATGACCTTGTGCAATATCTAGTAAATTGTGAGATGTGCGCAGACGCGAAAGTATTGATTCTTTCCGAGAAACAAATGTCATTGACCTTGATATAATCTAGAAAGTAAAATAAACATTAATATTGATATAACCTTGAAATTGATTTAGACATTGAAAAACGAGATGACAAATTGAATTTATTTGAATATTATTTACAATTAACGCTAATTATTATAGTAACAGAACATAACCTTCTGCGACAGTATTGGATTCCAGCCTCCGTGACTTTTCGCTAATTGTCTTTCGATTGCATATCCGAAAATAATCGATACTTACGCTTTCATATTGCTACAATGATATTTTCCGATTGGTGGAATACTTGAACTTTAATGAATAGGTGTACTTTAATGAGGTCCATTAAAGGGCTGCTACCAGGTGTACAATTACTACATTTCGGCATGGTCGAACATAAAAAAAAAGAAAAGGTTAATATGCGGAGGGAAGGAACTGGTCACCCTACCCCATTATGTTCTGGCTTAATTGCCTCATGAATGATGCCTTATTGGTGTCACTTATGAGGTTTCAACCAATATTCTGACTGCCGACTATACATACATACATACATACATACATACATACATACATACATACATACATACATACATACATTGTTGTAGAAATGAAGAGAAACGGTTGGAATATTTGGCTGCACTTAAGTTTTTATGAAAACATTAAGTAATTATACAAAATTAAAGGAATGGTTAAAATATTTGGCTGCACTTATATTCTTCCGCCCGGTGGAATAGGCAGTGACCATACCAAGGCATCTTATTTTTCCATTCTTGGCAGTATGTCAGGAATGACATAAGAGTTAATCTTCTCTGGGGGAGAGAATTGGCAAAGAGGTCATCAAAATCATGACGTCATATTTTCATCCCACACAACACAGCTGACCTCAATATGAGCACGGTGACAAACTGAAGAACCCAACAATCAAACACGAGACAGCTGAAATAATTACTGCCTTCATATACATTACGTAACCAAACCGCAAACCCACCTCGATCGCTACATCTGAAAATATGTAAATAACATTAAGATATTCTGTAATTAAGTCTGGCCGTTTTCGAAATGTGTCTCTTCTCTTCGGAGATATACAATTTTGTAATAACCATTAACAAATATTTATTTTAATGTTTTGATGTTTGTTCGAACAACATTCTACTAATACAAGACAATAAACATAAAACTTCACATCAACACAATGATTCAAGGGACTGTACAATCTAAGCACAACAATGGTTTTAAGGGGAAATATCGGAAATAATTCTTGATAGTACGCCTAATAATGTTGTAGAACAAATACCGGCACTTACTTTATATGCAATATCTGACGTCTCCTTTAATATAAGTATGAATATAAGAAGAAAATTATTCTAGTGCTACAGTGTACGTAGAAATGTTGGACACCTAGATATAAACCTAAAATAAACAAAAAAACTATAAAATGACACTCTTCCCAAGTCAAGATGTGTCTTCGAAAAAATTTCTTCAATTAAGAATTTAAAAATGAGCAGCAAATTACAGCAGGATAAGACAACAAAATACGATTTTTTTTTTTTGCTTTAGAAGCTCGCACCAAAATAACAGGCAAAAATAAAGTACTGTAGTCCTACATCTGAAGTGTCACTCACACTTCCTCACTATTATCACTCATTATACCCATAACTACTTTTACTTTTTCTCTTCTCTTTTGATTATTCTCTTCTTCTCTTCCTTATTCTTCTCGATCTTTTTCCAGTTACACTTCTTGATCGCATCCCCACATTTTTCAATCACATTTAGTGCCTCTAAAATTTTTATTTTCAAATCCTTAGCTGTCGCAGGTTCTGACCTTTCTTGACTGTTCATCTCAGCCTTATATCTATCTCTGTCTTTCTTCTTTCCTTTTAATTTCATTATATCTAACACTCACTGAATCTATAAATGGGTTATCTATGCTATAGATTGAATAAATTGATGTGTGTTATTCAGTACATTCCTAGAACCAAGCTTGTTTTGTTTTTTGTTTGTTTGTTTGTTTTTTTTTTTTTTTTTGTTCTAATTCGAATATTATGTTCTGCTGCGGTCTACCTCACGACGTGCGTTTCGGGGAATACGTTCAAGGTGAAGTTCGAGTAGAAAAAGAAGTGAGTAATTGCGTAACAAACAACTTGCGGAGGTGAGCAGTCACTTAACCATCTCCTCCTCCTCCTTATCCGCAGCCTCAAATCTGCGGTCATTAGAACGATATTCTAGGAACAGGATGATGTAGATGTCTGTACTCTTGGAACACCACTCCATGGCGAATGAAAACCCTTGGCCAACGTTCACAATAATTGGACTTCCCTCGCGACCTCAAACTTGACAAAGCGAACGAAGAGGTATGGTATTCCTGTAATAAGGTTGGTCGTACAGCAGTGCTCGTAAAGGTTTTTCTGAACCGACGCATGCGAGATGCGAGGCCCTCCTCGCACAAATCCGGACTACACGAAAGATAGTGAGTGGTTTCTATGGTTGCGAGGTGCGCAGGCATCGCATCTCGCAACTATAGAAATCACTCACTATCTCTCGTGTAAAGATGGGATAAGCTCTTCTTTTTAAGAAACAGTTTCGCCTGTAACTGTTTCATGAACGAAGCTGTTCCAAAATAACAGTTTCATAAGAATATGTTTACAACATCAGTGCCAACTGTTTCAACTTCTCATCTGCTTCAGGAACATGTTTCAAAACCCTTGAATCGTCTTTAAATCAAATCAGCTGTTCAGTATTTTATGGCGACGAAAGTCATTTTTCGTAGGTTTCTGTTAAAGAGTACAGTAACTACAATTCAAAATGAATAGATTTTAGTAAAAATAATGCATATAATTCTAGGAGAGTTTAATAACGATAAGACATTAGCCGATAATATTTTTCGCGGTATATTAATAATTAACACTATGTTTGGGCACCATGAACATATTCTCCATCAATGGGCGGCTAATAATATTTAATATCAGATTTATTAGGGAATTTCATTCGTACAATTAAATTGTGCGGTCCTACATATGCTACTGTTGCACGAAGGCCGTGTGGAATATTGATATTATGTCTACTTTCGATTGGAGGTTGATGATAGCGCTACACGTAGTCTTTGCAGACAGCAAAGAACAGGGAAGGTGTTTAGAAATTGAACTGTTTATCTCTTGGAACCATGTGGAACGTTGAAGTGATCACTGGAGCAAGCAATGTAACACTCTTTGGAAAGTTGGAACAGGTTATTTCACGAAACTGTTTCGATAATTGTGGAACAGTTTCAAACAACTGTTCCAGCTTTTTTTACCCATCGCTACTCTCGTGTAGTCAGGATTTGTGCGACGCGGGCCTCGCACCTCGCATCTCGCAAGCGTCGGTCAGAAAAACCAAGGCTATAGGCAATTGTGAGAAACAGTTGACAGCTGTCACGTCTAATCAACTGCATTGAACATTCGGGTGATGATTAATCTGAAATTGGGCTTTTGCCGAAATTATTTGATGTGTTTTTATGTGAATATTTGAAAATATGTATTTACAATTTAAAAAATTCAAAATATGTGTTTTTATGTGAAATGAAATTTAAAATATATGCTCAGGCGACCTTGTCCGAAACTTAAAACACAATTACGAATTTATGTTACAGTGTAAATAAAATATTTATTTACCTAAGAATCCTAGCCTTACTTATCACATGTACGAGTACATTATTTTCAAGACTGGTAGAACCATACAAAGCAGAGCACACACACACACACACACAAAGATCCCTTGAATACATCATCAGAGACGCTTTAGTAAGATTTGTTTCTGTAAGCGTAAGCAGTGCAAGTGATAAGCGAAGAGTTTATAAAACATCGACAGGGAAAATATTTTCTTGTCGTGGAAGGAAGAATAACATTTTTAAAAGGCACCAGCATATGCCTTTCTTGCATACTTCTTGAATAGGATAACAATGAATTCGTTATCTTAAATAGAGTTGTTATTGAAAGCTACAGATTGTTAGTGCAAACGTGGGTTCTTGATCCTGGCACCAGTCTGACACAGAGAAAAAACACTTGATAGTAGTTATTGTGATGTACCGAAGTACATATAATATTTCCGTGCAGGAATTCTGCATTACCGTATGATGAAAGATGGGTGGAACGGAGAAAAATTCTCTCTGGCACCGGGACTCGAACCCGGGTTTTCAGCTCTACGTACTGACAGTAAGAGGTGGAACTTAAACTGAGAGGATTCAATCCGGCATCGGAATTGGAATCTGGTGTAGCTTAGTGGATAAAGCGTCAGCACGTAGAGCTGAAAACCCGTGTTCGAGTTACGGTGTCCGAGAGAATTTTTCTCCGCTTCACTCATCCTTCATCATATGGTAATGCAGAATTCCTGCACGGAAATATCACACGTACTTCGGTACATCACAATAATATGATATGGGTAAATAATCACTCAGTGATTTAAGACGGCGCTCATTCCGTAGGATCTCGGCCACTTAGTCACTCGTAATGAGTAGACCTCTGCACACAGTGCGTTGAACATTGTGCCACTGTCACACATCTGTGACACAGTGCATGAGGGTTGCTACTGAAGAGAAACTAAGAGGTGGAACTTAAACTGAGAGGATTCAGTCCGGCATCGGAACTGGAATCCGGTGTAGCTTAATGGACAAAGCGTCAGCACGTAGAGCTGAAAACCTGGGTTCGAGTCCCGATGCCGGAGAGAATTTTTCTCCGCTCCACCTATCCTTTATCACTTAATAGTAGGCCTACACACCTCGGGAGAGCGAGACAGCTTAGAGATAAGAGACCTTCTACAGATATTTAAAATAAGTGAACCTATATTGAAATGTCAGAATTCTATCGTATTATCAGGGTATAAGCAACAAAGATAATCTCTATGGTATAGTCATTTGTCAGTCTATAGCCTACTACAACATTTAATTTTTTTTAGTCAAGTACAATAAGTCCTTTGAAAAACAAATTCCTCTTTCTTCACTAAAAATTATCTTTTGTGCCTGAGGTTCCCCTAACGCAGCAACAGCAGCAGTAGTAGTAGTAGTAGTAGTAGTAGTAGTAGTAGTAGTGGTGGTGGTAGTAGTAGTAGTAGTGGTGGTAGTAGTAGTAGTAGTAGTAGTGGTGGTGGTAGTAGTAGTAGTAGTAGTGGTGGTGGTAGTAGTAGTAGTAGTAGTGGTGGTAGTAGTAGTAGTAGTAGTAATGGTGGTAGTAGTAGTAGTAGTAGTAGTAGTGGTGGTAGTAGTAGTAGTAGTGGTAGTAGTAGTGGTAGTAGTAGTAGTAGTAGTAGTGGTGGTGGTAGTAGTAGTAGTGGTGGTAGTAGTAGTAGTAGTAGTGGTGGTGGTAGTAGTAGTAGTAGTGGTAGTAGTAGTAGTAGTAGTAGTAGTGGTAGTAGTAGTAGTAGTAGTAGTAGTGGTGGTGGTGGTAGTAGTAGTAGTAGTGGTGTTAGTAGAAGTAGTAGTAGTAGTGGTGGTGGTGGTAGTAGTAGTAGTAGTAGTAGTGGTGGTAGTAGTAGTAGTAGTAGTAGTGGTAGTAGTAGTGGTAGTAGTAGTAGTAGTAGTAGTAGTGGTGGTGGTAGTAGTAGTAGTAGTGGTGGTAGTAGTAGTAGTAGTAGTAGTGGTGGTAGTAGTAGTAGTAGTAGTGGTGGTGGTGGTAGTAGTAGTGGTAGTAGTAGTAGTAGTAGTAGTAGTGGTAGTAGTAGTAGTAGTGGTGGTAGTAGTAGTAGTAGTAGTGGTGGCGGTAGTAGTAGTAGTAGTAGTAGTGGTGGTGGTAGTAGTAGTAGTAGTAGTAGTAGTGGTGGTGGTGGTAGTAGTAGTAGTGGTAGTAGTAGTAGTAGTAGTAGTGGTGGTGGTGGTGGTAGTAGTAGTAGTAGTGGTAGTAGTAGTAGTAGTAGTGGTGGTGGTGGTAGTAGTAGTAGTAGTAGTGGTAGTAGTAGTAGTAGTAGTGGTGGTGGTAGTAGTAGTAGTAGTAGTAGTGGTAGTAGTAGTAGTAGTAGTAGTGGTGGTGGTAGTGGTAGTAGTAGTAGTAGTAGTGGTGGTAGTAGTAGTAGTAGTAGTAGTGGTGGTGGTAGTAGTAGTAGTGGTAGAAGTTCATTTAAGAACGCTTTTAACTGCAGAGGTTATCCAGGATTGAAATTCAACGTGGGCCAGAAATGGCCAACGTATTTTCCCTGGCGCCCTTTATCAGGGACAGGGTTCTTTTACTTCCTGCAAATTCTCGACACGGACCAACCAAATTTACTTTCCTCTCATGCTAAGCCATGCTGATGATTTTATCGCCCTCGGCTTTGTATGAATTGAAAAGTCCTCTATCATTTTGTTCCTTTGCGCTTAGATCTACCAGAAATATTATTTTATACGATAATTTTTGACCCCATTATATTTCAAACACATTTATAAATAAACCCACACATTTTATAAACGTCTTTACATTGGAGTTTAGATCTAACAAACACTGCATGTTGCATAATGTTTCTGACACGTTGATCAGCGAGATTATTACTGCTTTTCGCAGTGCAACACGCTATTGAGCTATTATACCACAGTATTTTATTTTGTACAATGGCAAGACCCTTAAATTGCATTATATTATTCGCCCCGACTCTACGAGTGCGGCTCAAAGATGTCGCTAGTACCGAGAGTCGTAAAACACTTAGTTCGTCAGAGACTATCCAGAGTGCATCACAGGCGGTCGATCTACCTTACATTCACAATGGATGATGATGATGATGATGATGATGATGACGACGACGACGACGACGACGATGGAAAATGGTTGAAATGTCACAGGAGAATTGGAGTATCCCTCGAAAATATCTGTGTTGCCTGGACCACGGACTTGACCAAAATAAGTTATAAATTCAGAGTGGAACGACCGCGACTTGAAACAAGATACTCTGATTTATACGACTAGCGGGTTAACACTGAGCAACCGTGACGGTCAATACAAAATTTTATTGTTCTTTCGGAGCACTAATGCGATGACTGTGCTTCTGTTATCATCCCAAACAATACTGGTTAAATAGAATTTTGAACAATGGAGACAATGACAAGCATTGCACATTACAGACATCAATGAGAAAGAATCATCACGCATCATTGCACAGACTGCCTAAAGCTACCTCGGTGTTAAATCGAATGCGTAGGTATTACGTGATATGTTTTCATTTCATGATTTGGCCATTCATTGTAGGCTTTATATAAAATAATTATTACAGAACGCCTGATTTCACACATCAAACAGGCATTATCAATTTGAATTCATATTATTTAGCCTAACTGAAGTCAAAACAACCAATCAATGGATCAATGAGAATTACAAATCCACAGGTGGATATTTTTACTACGCTGCAATCTATCTTTATGTGGAACTATCCGTTTGCGCGAATGTTACAGTATCCTGTCGCAATCGACGTAGCTGCATGAACGGTAGTCCTTATATTCCCCTTGTTCTCCTTGTATTTATCTTGTTCTCCTTCTCTTACCCTTGTTATCCCTGTCATCTTCATATACTCCCTCGTCTTACCCTTCTTCTCTTTGTATTCCCTATGTTCTCGATGCCTTCCTCTTATTCTCCTATTCCCCTTTGTCCTCCTTTTATTTCCATTGTTCTCCTTGTTTCCTCTTGTATTTCTCTTATTTCCTTGTTTTTCCTTTGTTCATCTTGTATTCTCCCTTGTTCTCGTTGTCTCCCCACTTGATCTCCTTGTATTCCTCTTATTTCCTTGTTTTTCCCTTGTTCATCTTGTATTCTCCCTTGTTCTCGTTGTCTTCCCACTTGTTCCCCATGTATTCCTCTTATTTCCTTGTTTTTCCCTTGTTCATCTTGTATTCTCCCTTGTTCTCGTTGTCTCCCCACTTGTTCCCCTTGTATTCCTCTTATTTCCTTGCTTTTCCCTTGTTCATCTTGTATTCTCCCTTGTTCTCGTTGTCTTCCCACTTGTTCTCCTTGTATTCCTCTTACTTTCTTGTTATTTCCTTTCTCTTTGTATTCTCCTTGTTTCAACTTGTATTCCTCTTGTAGCGATGAGATGGATTGTATTTTTCTGTTATGGTCAATTTCCAATTTATCACACACACGCGCACACGCACACGCACACCCACACGCACACACACACACACACACACACACACACACACACACACACACACACACACACACACACACACACACCCTTAGTGAAGAAACGGTATCTCTTTTAGACGTCATGAAGAAGTATGAGGACGTGGAGATAGCGCTCCAGGTTTTGATTACCACGGCACTGGAATGAGATGGTGTTGTCGACAACACGTTCAGACCGCGATTTTATGCTTACCACTGGAAAAGACCGAGTATTCAGCTTGACAGGAAGCTGACTCCGAGGTGGACTGCGAGGCCGTTCTGGAAATTCTGGCAAAGAGGAAAATCCGTCACCATTTCAGGGATTGAATCCAGGGCCTTCCAATCCGTATCCAACTTCTCTACCTACTGACCTACTCGGTCGCCAATGAGGGTAAAGGGAGAGAAAATAATCTAAAGCTACACGAATGGCCGTCATTGTAATGGTTCTTGAGGCTAATTTTTACTTTCATGTGAGCTCCTACTATTTAGGCCACTTGTCTTACATAGTTCACACCGCCCAGTGGCAGGTGGGGAAAGGTTCAGTTATCTTCAGTAGCAAACACGACTATGTCGCTCTGTCCTATCGCAGCAACCAACCAATTGCTGGGGGAGGGATGAAAGAGCACCGGCAAAGCATATGTCCAATGATAATCCAAGTTAACAGAACGCCCGAATTTGACACTCCGAAATAGATACAGAGAGGGCAAGTAGATAAATAGTGGGTTTGTTTTAGCGCTCACCCCCAAATTTGAATTGTGAACTGCAGAAACCCCACCCCACATGTCCATTTGAGTAAATTTTTCAGGAGGCACAGAAAACTGATTATCTTCAAAAGCGTTTGATATTTTGAAGTGACTAATTTTTAAAGCGTAATAATAAGTTCTGGTGTTTGAAGTACACGAACTTTAATTTTTTTCTTTAAAATTTTCTGGAAACAGAAAAAATTAATCGTGGGGTTTTTCCAATTCATGTCTAGTAGGCCCAACAATCATTTTATTTCTTTAAACCAATTTTTAGGTGAAGAAGACGGGGAAGGACAATTTTTTTTTCTTATAAAGAACTTTAAACGTATATTTAAACCAAGGAATAAAATTGAAGAAATCACTCAAACATACAAAAGTGTAAAATTATGTGAACAGCAAAGTTCTGCCGTCGATTTGCAAAAGAGGACATGTCCACAATAACAAAGTGTTGGAAAATCGCAAAAACTATAACGAAGTTATCAAATTAAAATATTGATATATATTGTGACAGCTGCAACGGGGTTTGAACACGCGTCCGACAGGGCGCGCGGCAGACGAAACGCTGGTACGGGGAGCATCTGCATGCTGAAGGGCAGAGGGGGTGTATTACGTTAACGCGGCGAGGGGAGGGTGCGCGCGCAGCTGCTACTTGCGGAGTGAATGGGGGACGGACCCTCCCGACTCTTCCAGAAGTCCGTCGAAGTGGAGATATCCAGATAATTCGAGAGGACACCCGTAGAAATTTCTCGTAACTATGATTTTGCTATAAAAGAAGAAACGCGAGTGAACTTGGGCAGTTTTCAGTTTATTCAGTCATTCAGTGAGTAAGCCAGTGAACAGAGCAAGCCAGCCAGTCTTGTGTACCGGAGTTCGACTTGAGTGTGCGTCCGCAACTGTGTCAGCATCCGAAGGCCTGAGTTCGAGTGCAGTGGACCGCAGTTGGAGAGACCTGAGTTCGAGTACAGTGGACTGTCTCTGAAGGTCTGTGGTTCGAGATACTGTGAACTCGAGTGACTGAGCTAGAAGAACTGTGAACTGAGAACTGACAGTTCTGATTTTTAAATAGTGCTTTGTAAATATTAGTTAAGATTAACAGTTCATTCTTGTTCGTAATAGTCCAAGTAAATTGTCATTGTCGTCGGTGGAGTGCACTGACGAATACTGTGTTACTGTGTGGAGAGCAAATCCTATTGTTGAGATAATAAAGTTACATTGTTGTTTATTTTAAAAACGTTACAATATATATATTTTTTCTAATTAGATCACTATGGATACATAAATTCAGGATTCATGAAAATTTTATTTTTTTTTAAGTCTGTTATGTTTTTTTTTCCGATTTCCCAACACAATGTTATTTTGGACATGTCCCTTTTTGTAAATCGACGACAGATTTAATTCTTCAAATTTCTTTAATCCCATAAAAAAAACAAAGAAAAGCAAACAAAATCCTTTTATAATCTTTTCGCTGCAAGAAAAATCCTAATGTAAACAATAGCACGTGACTGAAGTGAGGCTTCATTGGCCGCTGTTTGGCGCCATAGATTCTCAGTACGTGTTCCCGCCTACTGTTGTACATTCTGTTTCATGTTAAACATTTCCTGTTACTCATCAAGTAGGCCTAACCTCACTACAATGCATTCGTTTGCTTAGGAAACATTTACTTTATAATTACCGCAATTGAATTATGTTTAAGTCTTATGTCTTCACAATGGACAGTTGAGGATACAGAAGCCATACTTCAGTATCACATGCTTACGTGAACAACTACGAGCTCAAGTGACGCCAGCTTGTTACAAGAACAGACTACCTCGGTATTACTGTTGGTATTCATCCGCGTTCATAGTACATAACAAAATATAAAAGTGGCTTTTCTTCTACATAGAGTTTTACACATGAGTGAAGTGAAATGTTTCATCGTATTTAACAACTAGAATTTAATTTTTTTATTTTCAAATAATACAAGATTGTGGTTTCCAAATACGAACTATATTTTCCTGCGTCATGTGAGTGTTTCAACTGGGAGCCAATCACGGGTATGACAGCAACGTGCTTATGTTTACATTAGGATTTTTCTTACAGCGAAAACAGTATAGTTTCTAAAATATTCACATGTCCTGGATTTACGGTGTTCCTGCAGTTTTCAGCAATTCAAACTTACTGCCACTGTGAAATGTACACTGAGCACTGTACTTGCTGCACCACTTGAAAGGCCTATGTATGAATACTACAACCACATGAAAAACTGAATTTGAGAAAAATTATGATTTGCGGTGTTTCTGCAATTCACAATTCATTTAACGCCTTAGGGAAAGCACGGGGGACTGTACGCAGGAAGAACTGTACTAATTTAGGACACTGCGCCAATGTTTTAAACACATTTATTTATGAAAAACTTTTGTCACCGTAGTTTCTATTTGTAGCACTTCTTTTTAGTAGAGCCAATAGAAAACTTTCTGGATGCAAACATTTTACAAGCAACAATGTTTTTTCAATTAGCAGGACTTCTTGAAGGTTTCATTGACGTAAACGAGTCCATCTCATACTTACTATGGGTTGTAAAGACGAAAGAGACATCACCCAGTGTTGTGTCATAAACAGGATATCAATGAAATTAGAATCCCCTGTCTCTTAATTCTCTTAATATATCAACAAGTTGAAAACTTAAAGTTATCGGAAGCAGCAGAAAGTTTGGACCTTAAAATCTATATGTAAAGGAAGAAAAATAAGAGATTAAAAAAACGAAGAAAACACCATCACGTCCACACCCGTGGAGTAACGGTTAGCGCGTCTGGCCGCGAAACCAGGTGGCCCGGGTTCGATTCCCGGTCGGGGAAAGTTCCTTGGTTGAGGTTTTCTCCGGGGTTTTCCCTCAACCCAATATGAGCAAATACTGGGTAACTTTCGGTGTTCGACGACGGACTCATTTCACCGGCATTATTACAGCTTGTCCAAGTCAAGTCTGCGAGTGGGGATATAGGGATGGAATGTAGACGCAAAACACAGTTGCCACATAGGTCACCTGACGCTCAGATTTCAACGTGTGCACATCGTTTAAAATACACTACGGAGCGCACGCATTTCTTGTCCTTGTCTTCAGATAAAGGCAACAGTTACGCTGCCTCCCCTCTCATGCAACTTTCTCTCCTACGCCCACGCTTGCCAATCAGAACACCAAACCTCATTGTCAAGCAGAAGTAGAAGTACGGTCTATTTCAAAGCGTCTTAAATTGTTACCGCTCTATGAACTGAAGCGCAGTAGGAAAACTTTGCTGTCATATGAGACTCTACTGGTCTCCTCTCGTTACCGCCTCCTTTCCCTACAGAACTGTCTCCAATTTCCCCTCTCGGCTCGCAGACTTAACTTGGTCGAGCTGTACCTTCATCTCATTCAGACGCTAAATAACCTAAGATGTTGATGTTATGTTTTATTTAACGACGCTCGCAACTGCAGAGGTTATATCAGCGTCGCCGGATGTGCCGGAATTTTATCCCGCAGGAGTTCTTTTACATGCCAGTAAATCTATTGACATGAGCCTGTCGCATTTAAACACACTTAAATGCCATCGATCTGGCCCGGGATCGAACCCGCAACCTTGGGCATAGAAGGCCAGCAAGATGTTGATAAAGCGTCGTAAAATAACCTACTAAAATAAAATTAAAAAACACCATCACCTGTTCTTCAGGTTTTCATCTTTTCATTTAAGGTCCTGACATCATACACTGTACATATGTACGCTGTGAGTGACGCTAACAACTCGAGAATGTGGGAACCAATTTGCGCTGCATAATGTCCAACATAACCCACACACCCACTTCATGTAAGATGAAATTAAGCATTTGTCTTACTCATGAGATGAGATAGTGTCCGACCTGGCAAAGTGCCTGAGTCGCTGAATTCGATGCGATACAAAGACTGGAGTTACAGTCCAGTCGACTTCAGGCGACACCCGTCAACCATTTCTCAATGATACACCTATTATAAATTTGTAGAGAATCGGTCGTGCTATACTCAACTCTAACGGTACCTCGCAGCCAAGGTGCTGGCTTCGAATCCATGTTTAGGACATGAATGTTTCTGTTTTGTTACCGAGACAGGCCTATTTTATATCGGCTTAGGCGCTGAACCGCCGCAAATAAGAATAGGCTATTTACTGTAGCTACGACATTACTCCTGTTCTATAATGTGTAAAGTCAATGAATAGTCAAATATGTGTCGCGTCTGTTGTAGCTTAAGTATTAGACAGCTGATCTTCCATCTAGGCGGCACAGGTTCGATCTCCGGCCAGGTCGTGATGGAATTTCTGGCGGACAAAGCAGACGTTGTAGAGGTATTTCTCTAGGTACTCCCGTTTCCCTCTTATCTTCACTTCCTCCTCATTTCATCTATCATATTCAATAGTCAAAATAGACTGACATGACATCTTTGGGGGTAGTACGGGTTTCCGATACTGATACAGAATGGGCTTGAGGATCCGAGCCCCTGAGGCTTCTCAGGCCACTCGTGTGCGAATGGAATCTGGCTCTTATCAGGTTCTAAGGCAAGATGGCCTACCTGTCACCGTCGAATTCACTAATGTCACCTATGTCATCTTCCGGACTTGGATAATCATCGCACATACAGTGTGGGAAAAAAACTCTGTGCAGAAAATTTGAGGGTGAAAATAGTGTTCAAAATTAAGTATTCTGAGACTAGGAACCGGAAGTCGCAAAAGCCTTGTTACGGCGCTACACGCTTCAACTTTCAAATTTAATTTTTTTGTGAAATCACAAGACCTTGCTTTTATTAAATGCGTGGACAGCATTAAATACACAACAAATCTTAGTAAATGTTCAGGCACAGCATCACTGACATTGTGACAAGTAACAAAGAGTGGCGCAACAAAGATTGGCGTGTTCTTTGGGAGATCCCAGAATTAGTTCCTAAGATTTCTGCTGCTGTCATTATGCGTTGTATTGAGATTTGTTCATTTTTAACTAGCGTGTCGTAAATTGCTTCCTTCATGGCACCCCGGAGGAAAAAATAGCAAGGTGTCAGGTTAGGTGAACGCGGAGGTCATGCTAATAGTCCACTGTGCCCAAATACATACATACATACATACATACATACATACATACATACATACATACATACATACATACATACATACATACATACATACATACAGTACATACATGAATTGACGAACGTTTAGTGGATAGTCAGACAGACAGACAGACAGACAGACAGACAGACAGACAGACAGACAGACAGACAGACAGACAGACAGACAGACAGACAGATAGATAGATAGATAGATAGATAGATAGATAGATAGATAGATAGATAGATAGATAGATAGATAGATAGATAGATAGATAGATAGATAGATAGATAGATAGATAGATAGATAGATAGATAGATAGATAGATAGATACGGCAATGTAATCGACTGTTTTGCGAGGCGTGCAAATCAAGCGCAGTAAATCGTAACCGAGAGGTGCGCCGTCATGTGTAATGGCATTACTAAAATGAGGAAGGAGTCGTCACACGTCGAGCTCGTGAACATTTGCAATGTCGGATATAGGGGGCGAGAAGATCGCTCTACCGTACATCATCACACAGTCTGACTGCTAAATATCCTGACGGGTCTGAACGCTAGTACTCCATTCTCGAATAAATGTTTACGAAACTATAAGACGTAAAAGGAAGATGAATATTTTAAGCTCTTAAAGATAAGAACTTTTGCTCTTTTAAGTCATTTTTTTAGGCTTATGAACTAAGGTAGTCTATGTGATGCAAATATGGCCAATGAAGATAATGTGGCCACATTACTGTTATATAGGTAATTGATATGATAAGCAAAAGTTAATACCAGTATATCGAACCATGTGTTAGGAAGTGTACATAATCAGCGACATTAGTGGGTAATACAGTAGCTAAACTGCTTCCACAGACCTTCTTTATAATATTCCTGTTGGTAAGTTCGTCTTATATTTCCTTTCAAGCAATTGGTAATTATAGTTTCTATATAACATTTTATAACTTGTTCAATGCTGCCTTACAGACACCCATTGCTTATTTAAAATGCATTCATATTGAACTGAAAAATAGCTCATCTTTTGAGAGGTGCTGGAAACAGGTAATATGGCCACATGGATATATGTGACTGTGAAATTTGTGATGTGTACATGCATATATGTGGAATGTGTTAAACACACAAAACACATGTCACACAATACTCATTGATTTTTTTTTTTTTTTTCATTTCTGTGTTTGTTAACTTTGTCGTTCTTTTTTTTTTTTTTTTTTTTCGAATTGCGATGTTTCATAGACCTAGTCAGAAATTATTTTTGGGAATATTTTTTTTTTTGAAGCCAAGAACCATTATTTTCAATCCAAACTTCATTAATCACCAACAAATGTTTTTCTTTCCAAAATAATAATTTTTCTTTCTTTTGGCCATTTTACCTTCATATGGGCACATTACCTACACAATGTAACATTTTTCAAAGTGTAAAAAACAAAGCACTATGATTTAAAGAAAAGTCTTCAATTATTTTTCTATGCATGCATAAAGAATCAAAGCTCATGCAAAAACGCAAAAGGTTTATTTAGGGAATAATACAGTCATGAAAAAATTATTTCAAATTAAGGTGGCCATATTACCTTCAGATACCTTAGCCTTAGAATACGTAGAAGGACACCTGTGACATAGGATAAGCATAGTACATGTCCACTATTTAACGTAACATACGATAATAATAATAATAATAATAATAATAATAATAATAATAATAATATATTTATTTAATCTGGCAGAGCTAAGGCCGAGTAGGCCTTCTCTTCCGCCCAGCCAGACTCTAATTCTAATTAAATACATTTGCTTACATAGTTATTACCAGGGAACGGATTTATATGGACTAAAAATATATGAAATATATAAATATATATGTAGTTATTTTTACCAAAATATGGAATTAAATATGGATTTTTACCAAAATATGGAATTAAATATGGACTTAAAATTATAAAAAAATGACTATGTACGTTAAATATTGGTACATTTTAATCAAACTAAACAAAAAATATAATGGACGTACCTTATCTTCCAATGTAGTTTCAACAAAACACAATTTTTATTGTCTGTTACCATAACAATAGGTTACAAACATTTCTTTCAAGTGCTGAAAAGTGAATCTTCTTCTATTGTCTCTGAGGATAGATTTATACTGACTAAAAGAGCGTTCGACGTCACAAGAAGTAACTGGTACATAATTCAATTTCACAATGTCTGCTGGGGATAAGTCCAAGTTAATCTTCACTGTTGATTCACCACTCATCACAGCAACAACCTTTTGTAGTTCTTCATATCCAGGGTTTTTTGAAAGTACAGTGTCCACCTTAGCTCTTACTGCATCTGCAACTTTACCTCTACCACGATTCAGTTGTTCCACAGTACTATTTATAATTTCAAAACTTTCAGATAGTGAAAGGTGCCTATTTTGGAGACTTTTGAGCGTTTTTATGATGCATGAAAATGTATGCTGAATGTGAGCTAAGTCATTCTTCACACTTATGTCACAGGTAACTGTTTTCGCAGTATCAATTGAGACTGCATCTTCAGAGTCCAATGCAAGAAGAACATTGTTAATAGAGTCTATATGTTCGGCATAATATTCAACTGCTTCTAGCCATGTACCCCATCTAGTTAAAATTGGCTTTGGTGGCAATGGAATTTCAGGGTACATTTCTTTCAACACGTTAACTCTACTGGGAGCTTTGAGAAATACTTTTTTCACTGATGAAATCAACAAATCTACTTTAGGGAAATTGTCTCTGACCACTTCTGCCACACGATGAAATGCATGCGCCACACAAGTAAAATGAGTCAATTTAGGATATACAACAGATAATGCTTGTCCAGCTTTGACCATATAAGGGGCAGCATCGCTAATAAAGAATAACACATTATCGTACATAATACCCTTTGGCCACAGGATACCCATAGCTTCGTTGAACAGTTTAACTATAGTTTTGTTATTGCACTTTTCTAGAACATCACAATGTAAAAGAATTCGTTCAGAATATTGTTCACTTAACAAACCGATAACTACATTACCAACAAGTCTACCTTCTTTGTCGGGAGTCTCATCAATGGAAACCCAAATTGAACTATCTTTAATTTCATCTCTTATCTTCTGTATTGTCTCATCGTAGATGGATGGAGCATACGTCTTCCTAAGTGTTGACTCATCCGGGATTGTATGTTGAGTATATTTTTCAAGGAATTCCCTGAAGACCTTATTCTTTAGTTTGTAGAGAGGAATATCAGCAGAGATGAGAGAACGGCACAGGTCGATGTTAAACTCAGATCTTACATTCGATGTTGTTGGTTGTGTTAAAAACAATTGTCTCTGCTTGGAATTTAGTTGTTTGTTGGCCTGATGTTTACTAGTTGTAATGTGTTGTTGCACCAGGAACTTTTGTGTAGATGATACTGCACACTGACACAAATTACAAAATAATATTTTATTGTCAGTTGATAAACCATCTTCTTTAAATTCTGAAATGTAACTTGTTAGTTTTGATTTTAAATTGACTGAATGACGTACTTTTGGCATATTTACCGTCTTTATAGTATGATTTACAAAACTGAACCTATGTGTACTCTGACTGGCATTTAACTGTTGAGCTGCACAACTGAAGTCTGTTAAAAATTTTAAATTAAATTAATACAGTTTTGTAAGTTACTTTCCCATTGTTGATAGGACTGCTAATTTTCAAATAACTCTGATGTTAAAGGGATTACTGAACATGTGTTTAAATCTCTATTGTTGAAATGTATTTTTAAAAGTTAATGGAATTTTGTTTTGTTTTATTGTTAAACCTAATATAATATGGACTGTTTTATATGAAATATGGAAAATATATGGAAATTAACGAAAATATGTACTAAACTCTAAAATATGGAAAAATATGGAAAATAAAAGTAGGATTTTTCAACCCTACACATTGTGAAACATAAAGATAATGCAAAATATAAATTATATTAGCTTTATAAGTAAATATGTATTTACATATAAATCCTTTCCCTGGTTATTACATTAATATCTAGATCATAAAACAACATGAAAGTAAATAATGAAAACTGGATAACTAATGTTAGTGTGACAATAATAAACACTGGTAAGAAACAGTTATAATAATAATAATGATAATAATACTAATGGTAATAATAATAGTAATAATAATAGTAATAATAATAATAATAATAATAATAATAATAATAATAATAATAATAATAATGAGATAATTTAGATATTTATCTGTGATATATATAACCATTAAACATTGAGAAACCTGAAACAGTTATTATTGTTGACAATAATTGTTAGAAAAATATCTCGTTAGCCTATTCTTAAATTGATTTGATGTCTGACAGTCCCTGACATTACTCGGTAGGGAATTCCAAAGTCGAGAACAGCCACAGTGAAAGAAGATGAATATGAGGATGTTCGGTGGGAGAGAATGGATAATATTGAGGAGTGTTGTGATCGTGTGTCTAGGTTATGATGGGTGGATAAATATAACACCGACAAAGAATATATAATACATATATATATATATATATATATATGTAATAATGCTAGTTGAGATTCCAATCATGACTATGACTAGGGTGTCCTGAATGGACGGGAGCGCTCAAGAGAGCCCGCAGGATCCAATCTCAGTGGTAGCAAGATGGTCAGAAAACTATAGGAAATGGATGGACGAGAAGAGAGAAAATTGAACATTAAAAATAGCCAGTTATGAAATCTAAATTACCTTGCGCACGCATTCGTAGTTTAAAGCACTCGCTTTTATTGAATTGTTTACCGAGGGTTTGAGAAAACATGTATCGAACACGTAGAGAGAAGTAAAAAAAAAAACATAAAAAATAAAAATCTCAGTGGTATCCATTGCTACCACTGGCTACCCCCTGTGGGTGCTCTTGGGAGAGCTGTCGTGATGGAGCTGCCAGTCACCATTCCTCCACAGTTTTTGTTTTGCGACAAACAGTATCTCGCAGGCGACGAAGAAAAATGGTAGCTTTTGTTGATTGTTTGACCGTTAGCAGCGTATACTCATAATGAACCAAATCTTGATAGTCAAAAATCAATGCCAGAACATTCATCACTCTCAAGTGATGCTCGGCTATCTTCGAAGCAATGGTACTACAACTTAATTTGTATTTCCCCAAAAGAAACATAAAAACTTCTTAATGTTCTTATTAGTCTCTTTCAGTGTGTCATTGAGTTTGTGGCAGAATTTGATGCAGATTCTCTGATCAATGAATGCAGTCAGACATTGTGGCACGAAACGAGTACACAAGTGCAGACCACACAACAATAAACACGGGCTTATTGCCAGAGATTGAATCGGATGTCAGGGGTGCTAAAACTCTGTTATACTTAGGAAGATCCAAAGCTTTACGCCACAAATTTTCATCCTTATTCTGAAAATAGTTGGGGAATAATACTTTTTTATCAGACCTCACATAAACAGATTTTTTGAAAAGTAATGCATAATTAAAGAGGTGGATTCCAAAGTGTCATAAGTCCTTTTTATAAAATATTAACTTGCATTATTCACGTTTTAACTTATTCCTTTCAACCATATAATTATATAAATATGTAAGTTTATTTAACAGACTCTTCTAAGTCTTGACTTAGTGTTGCATATGTTTTCTCAAACGGATCTAAGCGCGTCAAATTTATTTTATCAGTTTTTGTAATTTGTCTCATAACTTGTCATTTGGAAGGCCAGTTTGGAAATTCATCTCTTCAATTGCAATTAAAACTGAATGAGAGGATTTTGAACTAAAACCTCAGACACGACAAACCTTGTATTTAGAAATAAATATTTTTATGGAAATAAAATTTTTTATGCCTATAGTTATGAGAGTTATGACATCAAAGAGAATATTTTTGAATGACACACTATAATCTTTTAATATCATCTGAAAGGGCATTTTTTCTATCGCTGTGCAATACTTCATTTGTTTTATACAGAAGCACTGTGGTTACGATTACTATGGTAACTATTTAATCGTTCATACATTTTGTTAGTCCCTGTATTTTGAAAGCAGTTGAAGACCTACTATTCTAAATGCGCTAAGTGCCAATTTTTAAAATTTCATTTTATTCAATCTAAGGAAGGAACATCCATATGAGAATGTAACACTAAAATGTCACTGAAATGAGGAAAATGCTAAAAAAATTCTGCATCTTACAACTAGGGCACAAATGCAGGTATATTATACTATACTTCGGGGCTCTGCACTTACATCTTATATCATAATTTTTTAACTTTAAAATATAACGTTATAACTTACTTCGAAAGCATGGCGTTGAGTTGCTGGTCGTCATTTTCATTTACAAAGAGTTGAAACAAGGGCTAAAATTATTAAATCGATGTTCTTGTGCTTCCTGTAAGTCCCAAGAGATGTCAGGAGCTTGACAAGCACAGAAAAGAAGTGATCGATAACGATTCCACCTAGTGGCAAATTTGAAACTAAATGCATGTATGAAGTATAGTATACTATACTCTAGGACCCAGGAAATTAAAACTAGAAATGAATAAAATATGCTCTTACGGATGATACTAATTAAAAAAAACTGCAGGTTCTACAATAGTATTAATATTCTCGATGACGACTACTGTACAACCATAGTAGCAAAGATATTCTATTTCCACAAAAATATTCCTTTCTAAATAGACTTCAAGGCTTGGTGAGCCTGAGATTTTTGTTAAAAGGCTTCTTATTCAATTTTAATAGTAATTAATTTTATTTATTTATTTATTTAATACTTTACACTTCAGCTACGTTAGGCATTGCAACCCGAAAGAGCAGAAGCTCGTGCTCGGGAGCAGTTCAGATCAGCTATACAAAATATATCACAAAATTAAGAGAGTTCATTGAGCACAATAACATTAATAAATGGTAAAATACATACAGCGTGTAATAATAGGGTCTGTGTATATATAAAAAATACAAAAGTACATAAATATTGGAGTATCAATTTTTAACTCAATCAGCTTAAACAATTAAATAATTAATCTGATTTGTTTCTTAAATCTATGTATGTTAAGTGTACTTAGCTCAGGATAAGCTCTAATTAATGCATTATATATTTTGGGTCCAAAATTTCTGCTGTGTTTTAATCCAGCAGTTGTGTGGCATTTGGGAGTATTGAGAAAGAAACTGTAGTTTTGTCTCGTATGGTATTCGTGAGGATCAAATTTAAATTTATTGTGGTTTTTATGGAAGTAAATCAGCAATGTTTGTTCATAATTTTGTTCTAGATTTGACACACCAAATTCCTGAAAAATTAATTTTGTTGGGTAATCAAAAGGTTTATATAGACAAATTTTGATAATTCTTTTTTGGAGCAAATTTAAAGGATGGAGAGTCGATTTTGCCATTCCTAAAATACAATACTGAATTATGCGCTACTTTTGAAAAAGTCTGTATAATTCTAATGATTATTATTTTAACACATCTTTGTGTCTTCTGACGAAGTTAAAATAAATTTTCATTAAAATTATCAGTCGCGGAATACAAGACTTAACACTTCTCACGAATAACTGGAAATGACTAAAATAGAGTAAATTACCAAAGACTGATTTGAACAGGATAAAATTTTCCATTATGATATATCTTTGCCTGAATTGATATCTTATATCAATAGTGCAAATCTTTTTCTTGGAAAATATTGTTTCAAAACTGAGCCTATTATAGTGGCCGGAAATTTAGGAAGGCGGCGCAGTATCAAAGAGATCCAAACCGTGCACTGTAACGAATACGAAAGGCCGCTTTGAGCTGGACCGACCGCTCCTTTCACTTAAGTTCTAAACTGTAATTTATTTTCGATCGTTGCATAAGTACAACAAAATGACCGAACTGGATTATAAGTGGTGCTGAAATTACTGTCCTTAGTCACGTACATGCGTGTGTGGGCGTTGTAAACGTTACCAGCTTCTCAGGAAGAGTTTTGTAGGTTAAGAAATAAAACAAAATGATAGTTGTAACAGTAAGGAGAGATGAGACTTCCCAAACTTCGATTATTTAATACATTTAATATTTTCGTCAAGGTAACCAGAAAGAACAAACAAAGGAAATTTATTTTAAGGAGATTAGGCCTACTTGTGTTACTAATACAAATTTATGTAGAAATCGATAGATCCTTCCATCCATCTATTCAACTATCCACTCATCCATCCATCCATCCATCCACCCATTCATTCATTCATCCACCCATCCATCCCTCCATCCATCCATACAAATATCCAACTACAGTATCTATCCACCTATTCAACTATTCATCCATCCAACCATTCATCTATACAACCATACATCCAGCCACATATCCATCCATTCATTTATCCAACGTTCCCTTTATCCATCCATCCAGGCATCCATCCAACCATCTACCTATCCTACTATCCACCCATTCATCTATCCATCCAACTATTCACTCCATCCATCCATCCGTCCATCCATCCAAACATCCACCCATTCATCTATCCAACCATCCACCTATCTATCCATCCATTCATCCATCAATCCATCCATCCACCCACCCATCCACCTACACACTCAGGCACGCACCCAAAAACCCGGCCACTCATCCATCCATCATGATACATTTTAAGACGCACAATTATTAATTTAGAATTGAACGGGCTATATCAGCTGCTTGTCTATGCGATGACGTGAATATGTTAGGAGAAAATCCACAAACGATTAGGGAAAATACGAGAATTTTACTTGAACCAAGTAAAGAGATAGGTTTGGAAGTAAATCCCGAAAAAACAAAGTAGGGCCTATATGATTATGTCTCGTGACCAGAATATTGTACGGAATGGAAATATAAAAATTGGAAATTTATCCTTTGAAGAGGTGGAAAAATTCAAATTCCTGGAAGCAACAGTAACAAATATAAATGATACTCGGGAGGAAATTAAACATAGAATAAATATGGGAAATGCTTGTTATTATTCGGTTGAGAAGCTTTTATCATCCATTCTGCTGTCAAAAAATCTTAAAGTTAGAATTTATAAAACAGTTATATTACCGGTTGTTCTGTATGGCTGTGAAACTTGGACTCGCACTTCGAGAGAGGAACAGAGGTTAAGGGTGTTTGACAATAAGGTGTTTAGGAAAATATTTGGGGCTAAGAGGGATGAAGTTACAGGAGACTGGAGAAAGTTACACAACACAGAACTGCACGCATTGTATTCTTCACCTGACATAATTAGGAACATTAAATCCAGACATTTGAGATGGGTAGGGCATGTAGCACTTAAGGGCGAATCCAGAAATGGATATAAAATGTTAGTTGGGAGGCCGGAGGGCAAAAGACCTTTGGGGAGGTCGAGACGTAGATGGGAGGATAATACTAAAATGAATTTGAGGGAGGTGGGATATGATGGTAGAGACTGAATTAATCTTGCTCAGGATAGGGACCGATGGCGGACTTATGTGAGGGCGGCAATGAACCTCCGGGTTCCTTAACAGCCTTAAGTACTAAGTAGCAAAGTGTGCCCTTCAATATCGGTAATATGTATTATTTCTGTACTTAATATTGAAATATTAATAAGTTAATAATAATAATAATAATAATAATAATAATAATAGGCTAAGTAATTAGTAATTAAAATTCCGCACAATAGAAAGAAATGTGGCTCTCTGCAAATTATTATTTCTCATTTTTGGCTCTCCTCTAATTTATAGTAAATACCACTGGGCTAAGAAATTACCGTGGTAGGCGATCTAGCAAAGATTCTCGCATAGTATAAGCAAACAATACAACTTCCGGAAGAACTTTTAATACCTATAGGCCTGTCGAGAGCCACAATTTACCAGATACAGTATGCCAACGGGCTATAGCGTGAGAATGTGGCTGGAGCAGTTTGGAATTAATTTCTCTACAGCTGTAAGTAACCAACAAATGCAGTTAATATTGTACATTTTATTACTCGTGCTAGTGAAATATTAATAACAGCGCTGATACAGCGACAGCCGGTGCAAGGTCGTGGTGATGATAATGGTATTGCGCAGCTCGTCGCTCGCTCATTGATTCAGACTGCAGCCCGTCAGGATACTCACACGCCATTAGTACGACCCAGTTCCAGGGCCCCGACGCTTCCACAAACCCACGCGCCGCCTTATTAAAGTACGCAAGGCGCCGCCACTGCATACGCGTTTTGTTTTTCAGCTTTTTTTCCAGGGCTTTTGTCTTTTTAATCCTCTCGAAAACATGCGAGTCTCTTCTGACTTGAATAAATACTAAGGTGGGTGCTCCTGTTATGGCCATGTTCCTGATATGGCCACCCCCCTATTGTGAGTTAGTTAACCAAAAAATCCGCTAAATTGCAGCAGCATCCAGTGAAAGGGCATCTGGTATGTCACTTGATCGTTTTCCATCCAGTCAGGTTAAGCAATATGGCGTCAGTTGCCTGTTTTGCGGTTTTCATGTGACCTCTTCTTATTTTTCTCTGGCAAGTCTCCTTTATTTTATGCATGTTTTTCAAAGACTTGTATCATGAAAAAAATCGTACTCCATTCAGTTTTTAATGTTCTGTTGATTGATGTTGTAGTTGATGGCGTATCTTTTACGAGTTGTTCATAATCAAACGATTTTCGTGAAAGCTTACCTGCTCCTGATATGGCCATTCAAATGCACCACGGCCATATCAAGTTCATTTCACTTTTACTTTTTCACCTGACAAATTTACATGTCTTATAGCTGGGATTACGCAACAATTTTTTATTTTAAGAAAAACAACTTAATTTTTTATGGAAAAAACTGTTTTGACTACACTTTTGAATTATAAAAAAGATTATTAAGTGTCATTTTTATTTATTTACACCAAAATTATTTAATTCTAGCACAACTGCGCTATAAAACGGAAAACAATCACGATTTGTAGAACATGGAACAAGGGTGGCCATATCATGTGCAGATGTTCCTGATATGGCCACTAGGTAGACTTTTGGAATTTGGGACTTTTTGGACAATTAAAGCTATTTTTATGGGGAAAGGAAATTGTTTTAAGAACGTCCATTAGACTGAGAACGAGTAAGAGAAAAGTGGTTTACATTTTTTTTCAAAATGGCGGCTAGAAAAATTCTCAAACCTTAGCATGGCCATATCAGGGACACCTACCTTACGTCATGGCTCCAACTGAGGCGGTCTGTTCCCTCACAAGTCCATTACCTAACGACTTCTTATATAAATTGACTAAAAAGGTAAAGTAGATCCACAGAGTAAGTATATACCGTCCCTACCAAAAGTTTCAGGACACTCCTCCAAAAGTGATGTTTCACTCCTGTACGTGAAACTCCTTGATGTTTATACAGGGACCATATGCCTGTAAAAAGTGAAGTTTTTTTATGCAAACCCAATGGGTCGATTTCTAAAACACGGACGAAATCGTGGTTCCAAACCTCGGCTTTTGAACCGCGATCGAGGTCTGAATCCTTATGCGATTTCTAAAACGAAGTCGAGACGAGATTTAAGAAGAAACCGAGATTCGTGGGTTTTATATATGGCAACGCAGATTAGAATCGATTTTTATTCTTGTAAACAGACGATATTGGTAAGGAATGAACGTCGGGATTAATATTTATATTGAATTGCACAAATTCACATTCTTTTGTTCTCAGCTAATGTATTGTTATATTTACAAATTTACAGAATATATGTGCGTTTAAAATACTAGTATTACCTAGTATTTAATAGGGAACGGATTTTTGGGTACCAGAATGATATTGCCCAAATAATTAGTATAAATTGAGCGTTTATATTGTAGTTTATCATTTGTTCATAACTACTACCAACATTAACTACCTGAAAACCCGGTTCTAAGGAATTAATAACCTAAATATTAACTGGATTAAAATTTCAATTGAAACTAAAATGTAGTGTGGTTCTATTTTCACATATACTAGGCTAGTACTATGTGGAAAGCCCCAGTAGCATAAAACTTAAAAATAAAAAGACAAAATCACGTTTGCTTTATATTTTTATAGGCCCACATCAATTTCGAGTATTAAATAAAATGTCCAAAATTACTGTAAAAACTAAGAATTAAGTTATATAGTCTTATGGGCATAAATTTATAATTAATATAAAATATTATATCTTACTTCCCTGAAATCAACAAGAAGGTGTAAAAAAATTGTCAACCCGCCGCTTCTTGCACTTCGTTGCAGATTATTGTTTAGCGTTCTTGCTCAATTTTGTGTTGATTCCTTCGAAAATCGAAATATTCGTCTGAAATTATCGTTGTTATATAGTTACAAAGGATTATCTCTGTCACTCATCACTCTAATCTGGTGATTTAATAACGTAGAGACAAATTTTCATTTGATAATTATCCAGCTGATCTACTACCCCCATCTTGAATACATGAAGCCATGGTTTAAACCTACCCCAGCAGTGGCCTCTGCACCAGACCATGGTTTCGAGCCATGGCTCAGAAAAATGAAAAAGATCTCGTTTTATAAATCCAAACGGAGTTTAAAGCCATGGCCGGGGTCTAGACCTCGTTTTAGAAATCGATCCAATCTATCTTCCAAACTGTGGACAATATAACACTTTTTCTGTCATAAAACTTAATGAAAAATTACATATGTTGTAGGAAAAAATTACGAGTTTCTATTACTTTACTAGGTAAATATTTACCTAAGAATCCCAGCTCTAATTGTTAATATTAATAAGACTGTATGTTTAAAATTTGTTAATAGACCTACTCGTATGAATATAAACTTTCCATTTCAGTTGGGGGATATATTGACCCAAAGCCAAAACAATACTAAATTTCTTGGCATAATTATGGATAATCTATTGACTTGGAACGAGCATTCTGATTTTATTGCTAAAAAACTTTGTTCTGCTAACTTTGCTATTTTACAACTGAGAGATATACTGAACACCAAAATATTGATTTCAATTTACTATTCACTTGCTTATGCATATCTTAGTTATGCCGTTTTCTTATGGGGTAACTCTACCAATGTTAATAGGATATTTATTGCACAAAAAATTATTATACGATCCATTTTTAAATTAAAGAGTTTTGACTCATGCAAACCTTATTTTAAACAATACAAAATGTTAACATTTTCATCTATTTATATTTACAAATGCCTAATTTTCATGAAACAGCATGAGAATAAATACAATAAGAATTTAGATTATCATAATTATAATACACGAAATGCACATCTGTTCTCAATAAAAAAATAGACTTGTGAAATATGAAAAATCGCCTGCATATACTGGCATTGTGGTTTTTAACAAATTACCATTGCAGATACAATATTTACCTTATGCAAAATTTAAAGTGAAACTTAAACAGATTTTAACTGATCAGACTTTCTATTCAGTAAAAGAATTCTTAAATCACAAATTGTGATATATGCAATACTACTCGATTATAGGCTATTATTTATTTTAAATGTATTTTAACTTGTAGTGTTTTTTAATTTTGTTGTGTTTTTTATTTATTATGTAATTGACGTGTACATCCATGTATAATGGCCATGTATGGAATAAACAATCAATCAATCTACTTATGAATGAAACGATGTTTCCTCCTTTACGTATTTTTCTTTGCATCCAAAGCAATAGCAGTAGTTCAATAGAAAAATTTATTTGAACAGACACAGCAATTGTTGAGCTACTTTTTCAACCGAACGCTGGTTCCGATCCCAGACGGCTGACTTCTATGACACAAGGATACAAAAATTTATTCCATGGTATGATAGATGTCTCAAATGCAGTAGAGGATATGTTGACAAATAGTGCAACAATTGTTATATCTGTTTCAATAAATCTTTCCATGCAATTATGCTTTTTTTCTGTAAACGGCCCCAGGGAAAATCACTTTCTGGACGGCCTCGTAATTGCAGTCGAGTGGCAAAAATTGATATAAGCACTTCTTTTGACATTATTAACATGGAGGAAGAAAAAATTTTAACTTTTTTATCTGCTCCCATCAGAATTTTTCTTGTAAGTTCTTGTCCCTCACAACGTTCTTCCGATGATCATCGCTATCTAAATATCTTGCGTCATCCCAATACTGTCCAGCTTCCAGTAGTGCATAGCGTTTTGAATCTTTCTTCAATGATGTGATAAACATCGTCAACTCCCCTTTGGATGGAGCCCAACTTTCTAGTCGGTCTACGCAAACTCATTATGTTCTCCCACGCCTATTCTTCTCTTTATAACTTCGTTCCGAGTAGAAAATCCAGCGCTCAGAAGGAGATAGTACATGTCTACTGTTTAGAAGTCTAGTGAATCGTGGACCGTGTATCTGTAAGACATTTTAAATTATACTAATGGAAAAGAATGTCCTGAGATTCCGTTACAATTTTCAGAAATTAATTCCATAAAATTTTAGGATATTCCATATTATGCATATGAACGTAATTGCACTTTCACTGTTATTATCATTTTCGGAGTCATTCCCAACTTGAACATATGAAACCGGATCACTATAGCTTAGCTGTTATTTATAACAATAAATTCAACAGTTATTTGAGCCACAGGTGTAGCTCAAGAATAAACTTGAGGAGCTGGATTCGTAATCTGAATCGTCAATTCGATTTCCTGTTATGTTTATTAACTGTTTAGGTTTTTTGAGATGTTTTCCTCAGCTGTCACCTCGCCAACTTCCATCTCGCTATCATCAATTCCATCAACGCTAAGTAACCTCGCATTTGATATAGTGTCGTTGAAATATATTTAAAAAGCAGTGAGATGATATTTTCTTCTTTAAAGTCAATTTTCTATAGTTTTTAATAAAATATTTCACAAAGTTACAAAGTAGAACACGAACTTTCATAAGCCAGCGGCTTGTTAGAAAGTTCGCGAACAATTGGAAATGTATTTTCAAGTTCTCAGCAAATGTAAGAAACGTTATTATATCAAGCTTTCCAGTATATATACAACAATCAATTTGTTGGCATTTAGAGAACTTACTGACGTCCTCAGATGGTGCTATAAAATTACGGCCTTACGAAAGAAATCTTCTTCCAAGTTTATTAAAGTTCATTCTATACGAGTGATCACCGACTTGTAAACCGTGATCTTTCGCCTTTTTTTTTAATTTATACCGGGTGGCGCGTAAGACACTTTACAATTTGCATTACAATTTATTATATTCTGCGATAGTTACTTAAACTCTGACACACACGAAGACACAGTTTAGTATTCCTGTCCAAAAACTCGAATAGGTCTTCAGTGTTAATCTTTTTTTTTTTTTCTTAGCTTTTCAAGAGTTTCTGGTTTTCTCGCATACATTCAGTCTTTCATCGCATCCCACAGGTAGAAGTTTATATTGGAGTGAAATCAGATGAACGTCGGATATTTCAGTGGCTTTACACCGTTTATTAATGTAAGATTAACAACTTGATCCAAGTACACACGAACATCTCCCTAGCATAATGGAAAGGAATTCCATCGTGCTAGAAGTAGAGTTCATCAAAGTTATCCATATGCATCATGAGTCCTGCTACCACATGTAAACAAATAGATAATAACACTAATCGCATGTCATCTGTCTGCTACGCTTGTGGACAGTCCACAGTATAAAGAAGATACAGTAGAGACAACTCTTGTCGGCACCTTTGATGTTGGTACTAAAATCAAGCTTAGGGAGGTCTAGTTCTCAATGAATCCAACCATGTCGCTAGTATCGGCAGCGCTAACAGCTGATTTTAGTGATCAGATGTTCAGACATGCTAAACTTTCAGATGAAACTTTGTATTAACTGTTGTAATTATTCCTTTGTTCTGTAGTGATATTTGTGTCTTATTATGTAGTTCTAATGAAAATTCACTTTTTCTTTTCAAAATACATATAAAATTGCAGTGTTTATGATTGAAGTAAAACATACTATTAGCGAAATGCTTACCGTTTTATTCTGTTTCTTCATATCCATTGCATTTCTTTCCATATAATGTTATTAGCTAGTCAGCAAAATTTTATTATATCCATTGTTGACGTAACTTCATCGAAACTAATGTCATGATCTATGTAGCTAATGATTCAATATTACGTTACCAACATAAGCATCTACCAGTAACTTTAAAATTAGCGTCAATTAGTGAATATTTTCATGATATTTACATACGGAAGTAATTATTATTATGATTATGTTGCCATTCCTTTGCTTCATGTCTTTCAAATTATTAAAAGATGAGTAATAAATCTTTTCAGTTAATATTAAATTATGCCAGCCTGTCGTAGATGGAGATCCATCTGGCGGAGGTACCAGACAATACACCCGGTTTCGTGACATGCGCACTCAGAATTTGTTCCCACGAAATGGGCTAGTTGACCTTACTGCATCTTCTTTATACTGTGGACAGTCTTTCGTTTGTTTTGTTTCTTTCTTGTTTCGTTACCAGCCTGCAAAACTTCGATTAATATGATGCTAGCCTAAATGTTTTTCTCTTGTTTCGTTGCCAAACTACAAAACTTCGATTATCCATGATACCAACTTTAAACGCCACTAGTAAATTACTAGTGTCAAATTACATGCGTTGTTTTCATATTGCTACACTTACATTTATTTTCAAGAGCGTAAAGTGGCTTTTGCACCACTCTGTACAGTTGCAATATACAGAGTGGACATAAAGTCTTTCCCTAAATATAAACATTTATTACTGAAAAACTATGCTAGATACAAGGATGCGGTTTGCAGCAAATGATACCTCAACTTACCAAGTGTTCATGTATACACCTCAACATGTTCTCCGTTTGTTACCCGGATAATGTATCATCGATACTCGATTTCATGCCATGTCTCTCGTCAACATCTCGCTCTTCCGACCCCAAAACCGAACAATATATCTGTTGATTTTTCCGGAAGTGAAAAATTTTGCACAGACGTCTACAGTTCGACGCGTACAAAGTGCAAATCATGCAAGTTTTGTTGTCAGACGACCGTCCCCGAAGTGCTGCATTTGCTGCGGAATTTCTGGAAGGAATTGAACGACACAATGACTATTTTAAACAACTTTGTCTTTCTCATGAGGCAATCTCTCACACCTCCGGAAAAATCAGCAGACACAATGTTCGGATTTGGGGATCGGAAAATTGAGATTTTGGAGAAAACATGGCATGAAATCGGATTTCGATCTGACGTTCTCCGGGCAACGAATGGAGCACAGGTTGAGATGTAGCCATAAAAACTTGGTAAATTAGATGTAGCCATAAAAACTTGGTAAATTAAGGTATCATTTTCTGAAAAACGTTTTCCTATATCTAGCGTAGGTTTTCAGTAATAAGTGTTTATATACATCCTGTATTACTAAAGTTATTAATATTTACACTAAATGTTAATTTTGTATTTCGCCAACGTGTTATTTGTCAGGCCATCCATTTGTACCTTGAAAGATGTTCAATGTTTTCCAAGACAGATTTCTAACCTGACGTCGATGTACAAACATACTATCTAAGAGGATGCCAATTATCATATGAAGGTGAAAAAGATTTCCAAGCAAAGACATTTAAATACCAATAAATATTGGGCACATCAAATCAAATTTTCAAGTCGAATAAAGTTAAAAAAATAATAAGACTTGAAGTTATGCAACAGTTCAGCTATATGGTAGCGAAAGTCAGAGACTTCGAAAAGATTTAATAAGGTTAAGAGATATAACTTCAGGAAAAATAGTTGAGTGCATTTTGTTAGATCATAAACGAAATGAAGAAATCTTAACAAGGATTAGAAATTATATCTACTTTAGAAAGTGTAAAGTTTATTGGAGATTCAGAGTGGGACAAGGTTGTCGACATTATTGTGATTATGTGCTGAATATGTTAAATGACTGTTAGTTTGCTTGAATAAATACACACATACAGTGGTGACGAGGATTTATGAACTTCAGATCGATACATGACAACTTCGGACGGAAGAGGTGATGCATCGGCTAGAGACATTTTGATTATTGAGAATGCTGGATTGGTTTGGTTACAGCCAGTAGTATTGGGTTGTTACTGGAATATTTATGAAGAAATGTTGGAACAATATTTTAAAATAATTATGTACAGGAAGATAGTAAAGTGGCAATGTTCTTAACATTAGTAGGTGAAGAAGAGCATAACATTTTGAAGCATAAGTTCTCTAAAATAACATCTGTTTTTAAGGAGAGAATTGAATTTTAAGAATTACATCTGTTGTCACATGAGACTGTTCGGCAATGATCCGCTAAGTTTAAGAGTAAAGGTAACGAATACACATTCTTAACCCTTTCAGTCACGAATTATGTTTTTTGTTTAGAAAAGTCTAATTGTTTGTTCTTGACTCCTTTTAATTTTTTGTGAATTGCCCACAGTCTCATTTTTACAGCATGATGCCTGGATTTCCAGATATGAACTGTCCACTTGAGAGAACAAGGTGACTAAAAAGACCTGTCAACAACTGTCCGTGAAGCGGCATTGAAGTTGCTGTCCTCGTAGAGGACGCAGTGAATGAAAGAGTTAAAACTTTGTTGGATGAGAAGTTAGAAGTTGTGTGTGGTCTAATTAAAGGTCCAATGCTGGATAGTCTCTGTGAAGAAAAGCATATCACATCTTTGCAGGATATTGTTGAAAGAGCCACAAGAAAGGAAGCTTCGATGGCAACAATTTTATCATCTTACCCAGAAGTCGATCGTCTTAACGAAGATTGTTGTGCAGAATATGAGTGATAGAAGAGGAGATGTTTCAAGTAAAGAGGACTGCAGTACGGTTGTGATTGTTGTGGTGGAAGTAATCGTAACAAGACTGCCTGGAAGTTTAAAAATTATTACAGTGCGTTCGTAGCTCGGCCGGACCTGACTGGCGCGTCAGCGGTAGCTACAGCGCTACTCTGGCGGCAGGCGCGCCAATCTTCACCGCGGAACGGTCCGGCCGAGCTACGAACGCACTGTATTATTATATAATCACATGGGTCATTTAGCTATTTATTGGTCCAATTTAGGCCATACTAACATGTAAGACTGGGTGACAACAGGATACCTCTACACACTTAACGTAAGACAAATTTATTATATTGTATTAATAAAATTCATGCATAAAAATCGAAATAATTTTGAATTGTATTCTCATAGTTATGAAACAAAAGGTATGAATTCTTTAAGATTGTTTGAAACCAAAATGCAACACTGTTACAGTATTTAATCATAGTAGTAATTTAGGCCCAAGAATATATAACAAATTTATATTTAAATATCCTAATCTTGTCAATTCGAATAGTTCTAGTATTAAATTTTAAAAAGTTATGTATGGATTTTATAAAAATTGAAAAATTGTAAATTTAAATTTATACACGTATACTATAATTGCAAATTGTATTGTATAATTATTAATTATCATTGTATTGTATAATTATTAATTATAATTGTATTGTATAATTATTAATTATAATTGTATTGTATAATTATTAATTTCAATTCAGGAATCCGCCCCTGAGCACGCGTTCTACTCTTTCAGGGGCGAGCTAAAGTTTCTCTGTAAATTTTATGTTTTATGTTACGATTATTAGCAAAATAATAAATAAATAAATAAATAAATAAATAAATAAATTTGAAGACTACAGGAGAAAAACCTAATAAGTCACATTTTGCTGTTTTTATAGGCGAGCACGATAAAAGTTTCAAGACTCATTATAGGCCTATTCTATTGTCTTTGGGTTATCATTCTTCATATTTCTTTGGACTAATGAGGTTGTTATTCTGTACAGTTAAACTACACAAATCTATAGGCTATTGTTTGAGCTATTACATGACATCTAAAACATAAAATCTATAATAATTTTGGACATATCAAATTTTTCCCTTGTACTCTTCACTTTTAATCACCGAGAAGGAGAAAAAAGAAGACTAGGCCGACGGTTAAAACTGCAAATTTTATTTTGTGTGCCGAAACGGGCCTCCTGGTCTACAATAGTTAATAAGTTATGAGAAGATTTATATTGCGGTCTATCAGCTACATATCTCGAAGACTAATAGTGATCTACGGCCCACAGTTCGAGAAATTATGTTATAACTGGTAAAAGTAAGTCATCCTCAGCCGTTGTATCCTCAGATACCATCACTCGGGTTGGTGATTTTTTGCAAGAGCGATAAAATGCGAATGACTGTAAAATGCTTGTCCTTTTATATTTTCATTTTACATACATACCTCTTTTTAAATAATTCTGAATATGCGACAAAATGCGAAATTTATAGTAAAATACGATATAAATGCAAAACCGATGATTTTTTAAATTCAATGTATCTTATATAAAGTTAAATTTATTTTTATAAAGTAATATAGACACCGTGTCCCAAAGGGTTCTTTACAACTTCAAAGTCATGCAGCACGACTTATAATATCATCGAGCAGGGGTTTCCAAACTTTCTACTGCCACGGACCTTTTAAAGTTCATAATTGATTTGGCAGACCCTGTAAAATATGTTGTATAATTTAAACAGGTAAACATTTTCCACATATTAAATATTTGCGTGATTGAATTAAACATCATTAATAAACTGATAGGTATATTAAATATAATTTAACATAATCTGAAAATACATAAAATAGAACGTTGTTATTTTACGTTATATCATATCTTTCCTGTCAAGAATGAAACTAGTTTTTCAGACTTACAATAAGGTCATCAATGGATTATAGATGTCGCTTTGCAGCTGTCGGTTTTGCAAAGTCTAGCTCATTTGTAGATATTCTAAGTCACAAGTCCGGTTTAACATTAACTTTAGTTATATATTCGTTGTTCGAGAAGACTAAAGCACAAAATAGGCCTATGCATAATAATATTAGTAAATAGGCCCAATATGTTGATGTAAATGTACAGATGTGTTTAATGATTTCTTTCATTGGTGTCACTGATTTATGAACATGATTAACAAGGTAATAAATAATTGAAGATTGGAGATAAAATGCTATAAATGCCAATATGTTTGAAAATTAATTTTTCCAAAATACAGTCTATGTTCCTGGCTCGATCCAGTAGGCAAAGAGGATAAGTCTCATTGTAATTTTATTTAGTTTCTAGCTTATCCTAATAGACTATATGTGAAAAATGTATGACATTAAATTATTAGATATAAAAGCCTTGTTTTCTAGGGTCTTTCTCTTTAGCACTTACAACTCTTTTATGTTCAGCCTTCAGTTAGGATCTCTATGTAAGTACGATTTTGATTCCACAATGATATTTTCAATAGGCATTACCTAGCTTCTTATATTAAGGGGAGAGGATGGTATTTTTAAACTTTTTTCCTATTTGGTGTTAATTACTAATTTTTTTTTGTATGTAGAGAGCTCATAGCTGTGGCAACTCATCCAAATAAAAATATTTTGAAAAAAATTATTTGGGGACCCAAACTTGAAAAAAATATACCCAATGCAGGATTGTACTAAAACCGATATATCTAAACCGTTTTTAAAGATAGATTCAAACAGTTTTTGCAATGTATTTGCAAAAGTATGCTGTACAAACTGTCTGTAACAGAATTTTGATATTAGTCCCTACGTTTGTAAAATAAACAATTAAAATTTTGTAACAATTTTCTGATTTCCTTTCTTGCAAACAAACAGACGTATTTTTTTAATTAAGTCAATTAACAAAATTCTGTTACAGAGAAAAGTGTCCTATTAGTCTAAAGAATGTGTGTTCTAAATTTCATGCATGTATCTTTAATAGTTCAGAAATTATATCCATTTTGTCTGGCAATGTAGCAAAAACAATGAAGTTACTGGAAACCGATAAAAGCGGGCGTGTGATTTAAAAATCCGTAGCGCAGGGAGTTTAAATTGACGTCTCAACATCCGATAAGGGCACAAATACCCACAAAATGTTATGCAATGCATTCCAGACATATCAAAGGGTATTTTAAAGGAAAAGAAATTTGAAAATTTATTTTACTGGAAACAACAATAAAAGTGGGCGAGTGATTTAAAAATCCATAATGTAGGAAGTTTAAAAATGGCGATCCACACATATCACAGAGTATTTTAAAGATTTTTTTTAATTTAGTCATTTTTCATCAAACATACCATCCTCTCCCCTTAACCTAGAGTCCATGTTTTCCTTCAAAGCTCTTTCAAAAACTCAAAATGATGAATGTATAAACGCTACAAAATGCTAAATTTTAAAATAAAAACGCTAAATTTCTCATTTAAAATTTCTAAAAATCACCACCCCAAACAATCACGATAACCACTTTGTCGACGACAGTCGAGTTAGCTGAAAATACGTCTTTGTAAAGGGAATTTTGAAACTATAAATTTAAAGAAAAACATTCAGCGCGGCAGCAGAGGTTTTAGTGGCTACAAAGTAAGCAACAGCGATCGTTTACATCCCCCCCATTTTTAAGCAATGCATAAATTCCGTGCGCCATAAATTTCGCTGAGTACAGAATGCATGCACTTCTCAGGGACACATTAAAATAATCTGAGTAAGGAGGGAAGGGCCATGTCTTGCGACTTGACGCCATTTCGCTGTTTTATGACGTGATTAATTCGTTTTCCTTCCCTTTTATGCTTGCTCGCCCCTGTGTGACGCCCGCCCGCCCACCGCCTTCACCTGGATCAGAAGCTCACAAAGTGGCGCTTGCTCCAGCTTTATGGTCCGTCCCAAGATGCTCATTTAAAGTGTACACTCACTCCCCTGAAATAAATGTCACAACTAGCAGTCCAGATTTCGGGACTCGAACGAAATCCAAACCTTTCAATATGTAATAAGACTTGCTATAGTACAGTCGATGCGTTGATTTAATACCCGGTCGGAAGCCATTGTTTTGTGATATACAGTAGAACCTCTATTATCCGTGGTAATAAAGGGGGTGGACTTAACGGTTAATCGAAAAAAATCGGATAATCCGTACCATAAAAATGTTTATAATTTAAGTGCATAAAACACAATTTCGTAATTTCCTTTGTGGTCTTGTGTTAATGTGCTATGTAGTGGATCAGGGGTTAATTAAAAATTCGGTTGTCAACGACGGGTGCTTAAGGGCCAAGGATTGATGTTTGATGATTGTCTGCGGAAAGACAGATTGTGTTGTAGATGTGTTGTAGATTTACGTACTTCATACTTTTTATCCTTTTTATTTCTAATTCGCTTACAGTTGTAACGCCAATTTTCTACTCTGAAGCAGCATTAACCACAATTTCTTCTTTCTCAAACTTCTCAATTATCGGTATTTGTATTTTTTTATAATTAACACAATACGTTTTCATTGACAACTGTGGAAGACATTTGCATAGAAGTTATACAGAACGTCCACTCGAATAGTAGGAATAATTTAAGGACTGAATAAGTTGTACACGGGTTTGTGGAAATTCTTGGGGTAATGTCTTTGGAAGCAAGTAGTCATTATTTTACAAGTAATTATGTTTGTTGCCGAGAGCAAAGCATTTCTACTACATACTTTGTAGTTAGAGTAAAGGATTGTAATAATCTTCTGTAGGAACATAACTTACAGTACTTAATATTTTTTCTGCATCAAAAAGAAAATAGGAGCTAGAAAAAAAGTCGGATAATCCGACAATCGGTTAATAGGGTGACGGATAATCGGGGTTCTACTGGATCTTTTTTGCATGCATCAATACTTGCAATATCACGCGTTGTCACTTAACGCTGTAAAGATCGTCCCTATCTAGTTACGATTTACATTTAGCGATATATTTTTTCAACTCGCGTCAATTTTATTTATTTATTTGGGTTATTTTACGACGCTGTATCAACATCTAGGTTATTTAGCGTCTGAATGATATGACGGTGATAATGCCGGTGAAATGAGACCGGGATCCAACACCGAAAGTTACCCAAAATTTGTTCGTATTAGGTTGAGGGAAAACCCCGGAAAAAACCTCAACCAGATAACTTGCCCCGACCGGGATTGGAACCCGGGCCACCTGGTTTCGCGGCCAGACGCGCTGACCGTTACTCCACAGGTGTGGACAACTCGCGTCAATAGACTCGAGATACCGCAACGATGTTTCGTATTCCATTTGGAGTTGATATCGGCAAATCAATTAACGCATCATTGGTAATCAAATGTTACCGCTTCTTGTGACTGAAGGGCATCTGAGAAGGCCTAATCAGTAAATAAACTCTTATCCTATCTATTCAAAGAAAAGCGTCGTCTTTGATGTCGGCTGGGTATTAATAAAATGCGGGCACTATATTGTACTACCAAAACTTTTGTGGCTTTGATCTAGAAAATACAACTGGATCGGATTTAAGTAAATACATACTGATACGATTTAGGTACATAATGAGATCAAAAGAGGTAGTTACATAAAAATTTACCTCATAAAATAAAAATAAATATAGTGGAATAGATATTAATGTTGTTAGAATCAAATACGAATCACACAAAAACAGAAGCCGATAATTCAATGAAAAATGTACACAGTAAAAATAAAAATAAGCACATTGGAATACATACTAGTATTAGATTACAAATAAGTAGGATTCACAAAATTAAGCCAGAAACCGACAATTGAATAAAATTACACAATAATAATGATAATAATAATAATAATAATAATAATAATAATAATAGGGTAAAGTCGGATGAATCGGGTCAGAAAAGAGAAATGTCTTAATTATAAAACACATGTTCATACCAACGTTGTTTATTGTACGCAGTTACAAACTATGCACTTTAACTGTACGTATCACTAGTTAAGATTGCACAAATACTATTTAGAGTCTTTTAAACTGCATTTTAGTAAAGCTCTGCATGACCCTATTCGCCTTTCTCTAGTTGGGTGAATCGGGTCAAAGTAGTGGTTTAATAGGGTCAGTTGAAAAGCACACATATCACTTAAGAAAAACGCATCTTCAACAAACAAATTTCTTCCTTCCCTCTGCCTCAACACATTTCTCATGATACCATTCCCTTCTTTTTCCTTTGCACTGAATCCAGTCATTAAGACGAACAGATAAAGCATCACTATATTTGATCTTGCATAGTCCACATGATGTATTATTATCTTCTTCGCTGGATTCTGATTACTCACATGGTGATGACGATGATGTGGTTAATTCTGGATTCTCTTGTTGGTGTTTCCTTTTGCAGAACTCTGGTTCACATCAGGAACTTTTCCTCGTTGATCCACCATGATTCTGTCATTGTTGCTAGAGACCCAGTCGGCAAACCATCTCCGAATTCAGGTAGATGCTTCTTACCTTTAAAAATGACCATGGGAGGAATGAAGTTTCCTATGGCATTAGTGCAAGCTAAGTTGGTGACAAGCTCTCATTTTTCTACACACGTCTGGGCATATACAGTTCTGCTTCTTTTCTCGGCGAATACCTTCCTTGTTGATTCGTTGTTTAACGGGAAACCAGATTCATCCGCATTATAAATCATCTGCGGTTTGTCCATCAAGTCAAATTCTTCATTGGTCTTCCTCAACAATGAAAAATACTCCATCACATCTTCTTTATTAAGATCACTGCAACGAGCTGAAGAAAGTCCTTCCGCTTTTCTCAAAGAAATATTTGGGTTTCTTCCCATGAATTTTATTAGCCATGCTTTACCAGCCATTTGCTTTGCTTCAGAGAAGTTATGCTTTACATTATTGGATTCATAGGAAGCTTTACGCACATCGTTTGAGTCCAATGGAAAACAACAGGCAGAGAGTCTCAATATTCTAGAAATAAATTCTTTTTCCTGGTCTTTATTAAATACAGTTTGCCCACCCCTCAATTTTTCTGAAAGATCTTTCCCACTTTGGAGTCTTCTCTGATGGCAGGAATGAGGAACTCCAAATAATTCCTCTGCATGGCGCTGGCTTCTACCTTCCCGGAAAGCTTTAATAGCTTTCTTCATATCGTCCCCTGTCCACAAATAGTCATTTTTCTTTTATACTTCCCCATCTGTAATCATAACACGATCCATAAACTAAAATGGAAAAAAATGAGTACAGAAAATTTTGACCCGTTTCACCGTTTTAGTGACCCTATTCGCCCGAAACGCAATATTTCATTTTAGAGGGTCGGTTCTAATGCCAGAGGACATTAGAGCGCTGGCAATGCCATAACCTTACTTCAAACACATGCATGTATTATGTTACAAATCCCGAATAAATTACAAGACGAATTACATCACTTAGTTGAATATCATTTCAATAGTATTTTAAAAAGTAAAATATTTGCATGCCTTATCTCAAAAAGCACAATCTTCAACTAATAATAACACAACAACGAACATGACTTCCGATGCTTTGCTGTTTTCAACTTGTAGATGAAGTTCTCATGGTCGACTCTAAATGGCAGAACTTCCTTATGTACTTGTTATTTGGCGAGAAGGAGGAAATTTCTAAAAATGACCCGATTCGGTTACTGACTCGATTCATCCGACTTTACCCTAATAATAAAACAACACAGTGGAATACATATTGGTGTTAAGTGATGAATAAACACGATTTACATGATTACACAATAAAAATAAGAAACAAAAAATAAAAATAAATACAGTGGAATACATTCAATTAAATATTTGCAACGCGTTAGGTCTGGCAACTCATCATAAGATACTTTTCTAATTTACATTTAAAAGAAATTAAAGTTCGGCAGCCCTTGACTTCAGGCGGCAGAGAAGAATTCTAGTGACGAGAAGTACATTTAAATTATATATATATATATATATATATTTTTTTTTTTTTTTTATTTTAGTAGGTTATTTTACGACGCTTTATCAACAGCTTAGGTTATTTAGCGTCTGAATGAGATGAAGGTGATAATGCCGGTGAAATGAGTTCGGGGTCCAGCACCGAAAGTTATCCAGCATTTTCTCATATTGGGCTGAGGGAAAACCCCGGAAAAAACCTCAACCAGGTAATTTTCCCCGACCGGGAATCGAACCCGGTACACATGGTTTTGCGGCTAGACGCGTTAACCGTTACTCCACAAGTGTGGACTGTAAATTATATATGATTGCGTAGGAAAATTAAAATCACTTTGAGGTATCGAAAAGTCGAGTTATGGACGTTCGGCTATACATACATACATACATACATACATACATACATACATACATACATACATACATACATACATAAACATTTTATTTTCCATCGGCCGAAGAGGTGCAAAATGCTGTTATACATTAGTTCACCTCCAGGCCACAGAGATTTTTCACTTGGTGTCGCAGTGGAAGTAGTGTGTTAACCGTGGAGAGCATTAAGAGTAAGCTTAATTTCTTCCTTTCTATTAGCAATGACCGGGTTTGTTTTGAATGACGTAAATGCATCCCAGAAAATGTCATACAATGTCCATCACTTGGGTATATAAATCAAAACGTAACAATATGGTAGACATTGCAATGTGACAGGTGTCTCGTACTATTGATTTCATTGTGCAGAGCAATTGCCGTCGCGCTCGCAGGCATCCAGATGTTCAATTGTGTATTTTGGGACTACTGCTGTTGCCTAAGTGACGGTAGGTCTGATGACGATTCTCTCTGTCAAATGTATTTGAGCTCTTGTGCGAAACGTTAATATTTGTTTACTTCGTTGTTTACATTCCAGAGCTTATAGCTTAGTGATCTGCAACGTATATTATCTCAACTTGCTTATTGTTTTGTCAAGAATCTGTGGGAAGCCTTGGAGAGGACCATGATGCCAGACTATTCTACCTAGCCTATGAGATTTAATATTTATTTATTTTAGAACTAGCGATGGTTGGTAAGTTTTGGGAAAAATTGCAACATTATTTTCCTGAAGAAAATAAGCGAATTTCAGCCCCTTAGACTGAAATCTTTTGTGGTAAACGGGTAATATGTGCAATACTTGGAGACCGGAGATCGAATCCTGCCTGATAGCAATGTTAGTTTCGTAGGTGTATAGCAATGGCGGGCATTCCTGCGGCAGTGTCGCAGTGATGTCAGACCTCAGCGAAGCATCAAACTTAACCCCTACCTTCCCCTTCTCCCACTCCATGAAAATACTGCGCGTGTACGTGGCGGATTATACTGGATTGCTGTACTTCGGAGCTTCATTAGTGATACAATTTCTTTCGCAGAATCATATGAATCGAGAGGATATCAAACTTACAAGAAAGGGGATTCTTTTATTTCTCATGTTTAGGATCAGTTACAAATATTCAGGACGCGAACTTAAATATGTACATTCTTAAAATAAATCACCTGTTATACGAGTTCAAAGAACACAGATTCAGTGATTTTAAAGGGATGGAGAAAGATTTCAATATTTTTGCCACTCCTTTTCATGTTTAAATTGAAAATGTTATCCCAGAAGCAGTTCGGGGTACTGAATTTGCAGAATGATAGCCTCTTGAAAGCAGAATATGAAGGTCTGCTGGGGGTTAAATTTTTTTAAAAGATGTCTAGTACTACATATCCACTGCTTAGACAGTTTGCTTAAAAATAATGAGTACCGTCATTTCCCACAACTATGGTCCTGGAACATAACTATTGTCCACGATACAACTATTCAAATTTTGTACTCCATAGCGTAGTACCTCGTTTATCTATATTTTTGCTGTACTGCAGTTTGAATTCAAGTCACTGCAGCTATCTACGAACGGTCTATGTTATTTCAACAATGATCTTTGAATGGTTGTATCGTGGACCATAGTTGTGTTACAGGACCATAGTTATGGGAAATGCCGGTATGTATTCATCAACCTACCAGTGCAAACAGCTGTTTTCTAAAATTAAATTTATAAAGTCCAACCACAGATCCCGCTTAAGCGATGCTCATCTCCTTGCGCAACTGAAAATAGCATGCACAGATATAAATCCCAATTAAGAAGAAATTGCTTTGAAAAATGATTAATTAAATATCACGTGAATGAACTCTTCTAATTACATATGGTAGGTAGGAATATTGTGGCGCAACTGTCTGTAAATCCGTCACTGCACTGTAGAGTGCAACCCCTCCCACAGTATGTAGTTGCCATTTAAATCCTGTCTTGTGGGTTGCGTTCATTTTGCCCACCACTGGTGTATAGAAATTCGGCAACTTAGACCTATTCATTTGCGTACGAATCTATCAAAGAAAGATGCTAACTTGTAAAATTTACAAAGTTCAATCATTTCTTTTGGCAAGATGTCTGTACAGTACGTTTTATTATTATTATTATTATTATTATTATTATTATTATTATTATTACTACTATTATTATTATCATTATTAAATTATCAAATTTATATAAACATTATGCATAATTTATTATTATTATTATTATTATTATTATTATTATTATTATTATTATTACTACTACTACTACTATCATATTATCAAATTTATAAAAACATAATGCATCATAAATTCAGTTTTGAAACCATCATTAGCCCAGAGACATATACGAATCAAAATTTATAAAACTCTTGCTAGACCAGTTTTATCTCACTGACGCGAGGCTTGGACCATAAGAACACCTGATTCCTCAAGAATAACCACTGCCGAGATGAAGTTCATGAGACGGTACTGGATGTCTCCGCTTCAACAGGTTGTTGCGCCTGAAACATATGCTTTCCTTCACACAATAACGTTAAGCGTTTGATCACGTTCGCGACATGGAAAAGACCCTCTTCTTTCCCAGTTTAAGCACTGCTTTTTGTGCGGTTTGCCTGGAATTCACTCTTAAGTTCGATGTGAAAAGGTCATGTGATGATGGCTACACCTCTTGGTACGCTAATGAATTATTAAAATCTTTGTTGTGTTTCAGAGCTCAAGTCACTTGCGGCAATACATTTCCAAGGACAAATCTACCTTCCACGTTACTGGAATACAGAGTAAAAGCACTAATCATAATTATATAATCTATCAGCTAAAATAAATAGTGTGCTCTAAATTTACATTCAATAATAAAATATTTTAATAACTGTACTTTTTAAATACGTACTCTTTCAGAGAACCGTAGATAAAGAAATAAATAGCTTTGTTATCTGATTGAGTCCAGACTACAAATTAAAAATCCCGCGCCGTGGTGTCGTGGTCTAAGCATCCTGTATAGGACTCACGTTACGGAATGCGCGCTGGTTCGAGTCCTCATGGGGAAAGAAATTTTCTCATGAAATTTCGGCCAGTGTATTGGACCGGTGGCCACCCATCAACGTAATGCACTTGGAGAGCTACGATAGGTAGCGAAAATCCGGTTTCGCAAACCAGCTGTAACGGCTGGGGAGATCATCGTGCTAACCAGACGATACCTCCATTCTCCACCTCTGCTTCGGCAAGTGGACGTGACGCCAGCAGCCGGGTGGTCGGTGTTGACCCTTCACGGGCTGTAGCGCCATGGATTTACTTTTACATTTACAAATTAAAAATAAGATTGTTCACAAACTACTAGCTCTTTAGAGCGTATTGTGAGGATGATCTTTAAAGGACTGCCTAAAAATGCATTTAAAAGCAGTAAAACGTAATTTTCAACTATCACATTATAGATCAAAGTAGATCATGTGATTCAGAACACACACGGGTTGGCTTTCCACGGGCTGGAATCGCCTTGCGACTTGCTTTGGCCTGTACGCCCTATTTATGTCATGATTGTCCAAGTTCGATAGGCAGCACGGGCCACATTCATGATTCCGATAGTGACAGGTGGGTCATCCTGTCTCAGCCCTGATACAACCAAATCCCAGAAGAGTAGCCTGATAAGTCCCAGAGTCCGGAGTTCCAAACCCTTCCTGGGTCAGCATCGGAAACATATTTTTACTATTGCAAATAAGAGGTTAAAATGAAAGAAAGGTGGAGAGTGTTGTGGAACAATAGTGAAATTGGAGTACCCAGAGAAAAACCCTCTCCAGCGTCTGTGTTGACCACGATAAATTCCATCACGAACATGGGCAGCCTGGATGGAAAACCAACATGCTAACGGTGAGCCACAGAGAAAGAATAGGCCTATACGAATTCAGATGAATATTAATAGCGAACTAATACAACAAATTACCAAGCAAGTGGCTCATGCGTTTCGCATGGGACAGGAATTCGGGAGGTCCGTGGTTCGAACCCCGGACCCACCAACTTTTCTGTGGTTTTCCACAGTTACTTAGGCAAATGTCGGATTGGATTTTCATTGCCACGGTCCATTTCCCTTCCCCTCCCGTGTAGAAAAAGAATTTAGATTTCATATCATTCATCTTCTTCATCTCATTCCATAGACATATTCAGGTCAAGACGCATGTCTTTGTTGCTTTCTACGTAACCGCTCCTGGGTTTCCAGTTCTTCCGCAAAATCTCTGCCAAGATTCATCCCTTAAGAGCACTTCGAAGGACGCTTCGAAATCTTGGAAAGGCCGTTGGAATGGATCCCATGCTGCTTGGTCACCTTGGCGGTATGAACTTAGGGCGGTGGGTAGGGGGCCCCTGATTGGGTGAACGAGTGACGGTTCACATGCGGCCGATGGGCTGGTACACCTCATCCTCATTCATCCCACAAATTCGGGGTGCGCAATAGACCTCAGTATGGCCGACGTGCAAAGGATCGTCCCTAACCCGTCCCTAGCAACCGTTACCTAACCTAACCTAATCTAATAGAACGACTTCAAATATTTAAGATGCACTATAAGTCATATTTCGGCTTGTCATAAAACATAAGAAGTACTACAATTCTAACGCCTATGTGAAACAAAAAGGCGAAACTTCTATAAAAAATGAAGGATGAGTGGAACGGAGAAAAATTCTCTCCGGCACCGGCCTTTGAACCCGGGTTTCAGCTCTACGTGCTGACGCTCTATCCACTAAGCCACACCGGATTCCCATCCCGATGTCGGATCGAATCCTCTCAGTTTATGTTCCACCTCTTGGGTTCCCTCTAGTGGCCTACCCTCATGTATGACAGTGGCACACTGTCCACACATGTGCAGAGGCGCACTCGTTATGAGTGACTAAGTGACCGGGATCCGACGGAGTAAGCGCCGTCTTAAATCACTAGGTGATTATTTATCGCGTATCATATATTATTACGATGTACCGAAGTACATATGATATTCCCATCCCGATGTCGGATCGAATCCTCTCAGTTTAAGTTCCATCTCTTGTGTTCCCTCTAATGGCCTACCCTCACGCACTGCGTCATAGATGTATGACAGTGGCACAATGTTCACACATCCGGTGTGGCTTAGTGGATAGAGAGTCAGCACGCAGAACTGAAAACTCGGGTTCAAATCCCGGTGCCGGAGAGAATTTTTTTCCGTTCCACTCATCCTTCATCATATGATGACGCAGAATTTCTGCACGGAAATATCATATGTACTTCGGTACATCTTAATAATATTATATAACAAAACCAAAACCAGACATGTCGCACAAATAAAATAATATCAGTCCCAATCTTCTTTAACCATAAGAATATAGGATTTTAAGGAATTCAAACATATGAAATGAAATTCCTTGGGCTAGGGTTAGAGACTGGAACTTCTAGGCTAAGTTCAGATGTGAATTCGAATCGAACGGATGTAAACTGTACGTTGTAAGCAGATATAATTCATAGGCTGCTGTTTTTATACGCCTGGGATATGTAATCCGCCCACACAACAAAACCCAGATAAGGAAAGGCAGCATGTAAATAGCAATTACAACAAAACTCGGATCAAAAAAGTGTACATGTAATTTGTATACACCTCGAGCTTCAGGTATACAATAACACACATTTAAAGTAGGCTATAGCTGATTACGTAACACGCCAAGTCAATATCAGCAGTTCAATACTGACCACAGTAGGGAATTCTACATACATAGGTAAAATACCTCGTGTCAGCAGTTCGTCATTGACCGCCGTACGACATTTTACCGAATCAGAACATTTTAGTGCTTTTAGATTACTGAAAATTAGTGACAGTGGTAAAAAGTAAAGCTATTAGACAATTTTATATTTTGTAGATTTTGAGAACTTAAATGTGTGAAATTGTCTATCCATTCTATAAAATGTTATGTAACATTGAATGTACTAAATGAAGATGTGAGTTCAAATTTGAACCAGTAACACAAAATTACATTAAAAAAATCATTCCGTAAATGGTAAATGTAACGTGCAAGAGGAAAATTTCCTGATATACAGTATGTGAAAGATCATGCAAAAATTAGGAAGGTACGATTCTACTTTTATATTATTATTATTATTATTATTATTATTATTATTATTATTATTATTATTATTATTGTTAGGGGAAACTCGACTAATTCCGCAGTACGGGTAATTCCACAGTAGTGCATATATGATTTTACTGCGGCTTTACAATAGCGTAAACGTACGTTTTGAGAGGCTGTCAACAGGAGGCATGTCCTCTGCAGTGCTATAGAAAAAAATCAAGCATATTGGTCGACACCTCTGCCGGCAATACAATGAATCATCGAAAGTTGGCTATTTTTCGTGTTTTGCTACACAGCTGTCAAGAAAGTGAGCATTGTTACATATAAATTGTTCCTTTTATGTTACTTTCATAATGTATTTCATAATTATTTACTACTGCGAAATTAGCCAAGTCCTATCGCGGATTTATCCACAGTGTTGCGGAATTATCCGAGTTGTTCTTTTCCAACTGTAATATATGTACATCTAAATATATTTGCATTTTAATAGGTCTCTTTATCTCAGGTTTCAGGTTTCGTCCATGTCTACATACCTTGATAATATTTTTCAATAAACATTTGCATAAAAATATGATAGATTTACTTCTTAACATTGCGGAATTAGCCGAGTCACCCCTACTACTACTCATTACGACATTATAACTAGTGTACTAGAAAAAGGAATTGGGTTGTGTCATTGGCTGAGAAGAAACTACCTATTGAAAGATGTAGTGGAAGAAATGGTGAACAGGAGAAGAGTTCGAGGCAGAAGAAGATATCAGATGTTAGACGACATTAAAACATATGCCTATGTATCATATGCGGAAACTAAGAGGAATGCAGTAAATAAGATAGATTGGATAATGCTGGTTTGCAGTGAAAGACGTGTCATTTGTCAGAACACTATGTAAATATACCCTATTTTTTATTCATTCCTTTCTCATGTAAGGCCTATATTACACTATTAAATTTCTGTGTCACGGAATATGATAAAATTTTTGATCAAATAAATATGATCGAATATAAGATTTTGAGTATATTACACTATGTCAAAGCTTTTATCATATCTTTCATCACAGTTCTAATAATAGATTCACAACATTTCTATACCTGTTACAACTGTAAATGCAGTAAAGGTTATCACATTACTAGGCTTACAAAGAAAAAACGTATTTCATCGGCTTAGAGTGTAAACCTGCTAACAAAAAAGGACATTTTACAGGGTAAACAAAAAACTGAGTATAAGTAAACTCTGAAACTTTAGGAGCAAATCCAAAGTAAAGGTGGTGAAGTTTCAGAGTTAATTTATACTCAGAAATCCATCAAATTCTACTGAGAGAACTTCAGTGTGAAGATGTGAAATCCTATATAGCATACTCGTATTAAGTATTTAATAATGGATGGTGAAAAATTTCATGTGTCTCATAATGTAATATTAAACATTTTGTAGTTTTCACAGACCATGTGTACTTAATGTCCGCCATTTTCTTTCTTCCCAGTCACAGATTTTATCAAAGGTATGATGATGACTATAACTTTTATCACAGAACTATGTCACAGCTAGATGTGATCAAAGATGATATACGAGTATTATACTGTAAAAGATTTTATCTGATATATTTTATCAAACTTCTGTGACACAGAAATGAGATAGTGTAATATAGAGCTAAGAACTTTTTTACATCTCGCTGACATAGATAGTATTGAAGCTGACAAATGTCTTCACTGTAATGATGGACAATGGACATAAGAAAGACCAAGGTAATTTACATATATGTATATGCAATATGCGTCAAGGCTACTAAAAATATATTGTTCATTGCCCTCACTTCGCTGAGAGAGACTACGCGGCGCCGCAAATGCTGGCTGGCTCTCGCGAGAAGAGACCCATTAATCACAGACTCCATGCTGGCTACAACGTACCTTCCTCTACATGTTCATCGAATAATTTCATAAAAACACAACGGAGCAGGGGGCAAGGACGGAGTATAAACACATATATTAATTAATATGTATACCCACAGCGAACCAAAACAGAGCGCACTCAGCCTGAAGGGACTTTGGGAATAGGGCAGGGGTCAAACGCAAAATCTACATCAACGCTAGATAAGGTCAAACGAATTTATTCAAGAGTAGCTGTAAAATGCTGATTTCACTTAAAGGTTGCCTTTTTCAAACGAGGAATTTACAAATGTGGAAAATTTTATTATAATTAATGACAGGCAAAATATGAAATTTCATATTCTAAATCATTCCTGCTACAGGCATGGGAACAATAATTTTTTACGAGTCACGATATATGTATAATGTGATTAACACCAAACAATGTTTCATATTTCATAACTCTTTGGTAAAATGTTCAAATTTCATAAAATCTTCATATTTTGTACGATTCTCTTCCCTTCGTTAATATTTTCATAACTACCACTGAACCCCGCTCTCCAGGTATTTAAGGGAGAAAACAGAGATTTTTCCAGAAAAACACTTGAAAAACTCAAGCCAACCATTCTACCAACATGTCCAATATTCCGGGACTCCCATGATCATGTGAATCTCCAAATTCCCTTCAGAGTCATTGAAATCGTGGAGTCAATTAATTTGAGAGGCCAAAACAAAATAAGTGGCTCCTATTTATGTAGCTACGTGTAAATTCATGTTTTAAACGGGTTTCGACCATCAACTGAGGATAATATTAAAATGGATTTGAGGGAGGTGGGATGTGATGGTAGAGACTGCATTAATATTTCTCAGGATAGAAACCGATAGCGGGCTTATGTGAGGGCGGTATTGAACCACTGGGTTTTTATTAAATGCCATAAGTAAGTATTATTATTATTATTATTATTATTATTATTATTATTATTATTATTATTCTCACCTCCATGCCACCCAAATGCCTTCATGGCATGTTACGGGGATAACTTTTATTATTATTAGAGGAACTGGAGGGTTTCATTCCATTCATTAGACACACATATCTTACAGCAAATTGTAATTATTTATTTATCTTAATTTCATCAACATAATTCCTGTAAAGACGTTACACGCAGTCATAGAGGGTTTCCCAAATCATCTGTCCTTTTTTTTAAGTTGAAAGAAACAGGGAAACTTCACAGCCCGATATACACACGCGCATTATTCCAGACAATTCGAGTTTGTTGAATGATAATTTCGCATACTATTGTCAGCGCATTTCCAACCGGCAGATCAAAGTCAAGCAATGGACTGCGTTTGCCACGCGTGTTTACCCCATTCCTGGACCATTCTCCTCAACTAAAATCAGCTGGCACAGCCGGGATTACCAATGCTTCAGTTCACAGTTTTCAGTTCAGGGACTCGTGCGTGGTTTGTACGTTTGTACGTGACCTTGATCCGCCAGTTCGAAATACACTGAGTATAGTACAGAATTACCGAAGATACCACACTTTTTCATAGTCAGATTTTGTGCCATTAGACCAGGGGTACTCAAACTTTTGAAGATTGTGAGCACCGCCCACATGTAATAGAAGTGAGCGAGCACCATGAAACGGAATGGGTTTAATAGGTCTATGTAAATACATAAATAAAATAAATAAATATATTTTTAAAACACTCTTTTTGAACTTGAATGTTACTCAGAATTTCAGTAATGTCCAAGGACAAGTCGCCTTTAGCTACACGTAACAGTTCTGCAGATGTGAACTAGTTAATCATGATCATGCTTTGTTCTTGAGATATCTTATAAGCAGGGAAAGGAAGTTCATGCCCTAAAAACGTGAAGAATACGTATGAATTTATGCCGTAAAAATAGATAAATATGCTACAAAATATGCATTATCAGTCTGAGATTATTTTAACAGAATAATAAGGTATAGACAATTTACGTTTAGTCTATGGATTTTGAAGAGCTTGCCTCATTGCTGAATGCTCCATTTATGCTGTTACAGTTCACAACTAAGCAGTGACGTATGCTTTCTGTTGTAATTCTTCGCCTGTTGTCTCTCAGCATAGCATTTTAGCGCGAAAAACTTCGTTCTACGTCACAAGAAGTAAGAGGGGCTTGCACAAAAACTGTGAGCTGTTCTATAGAAAATTTTGTTGGTTTTTGGGGTGTTTTTCCTTTGAGAATATCTTGAATTTCTTTAAGTTGATAATATCCAGGTTTTTTGGAAAGAATATTTGCTTTTTTCTCTTTCACTGTATCTCCTACATTTCCTGGAACTGATGTTAAACTGGATATTGTTCTATCGAAATCTGCTAAAGACTGCAGTAAAGGAATACCAATTGCTAACTTGAGAGGCTCCCTATGAGGGCGTCATCGTTACGTTCAAAATTCATAAACATAAATTAGTCGTGTTTACGAGGTTACACGCTTTTAAAAATGAGGGAAAGACAAATAAACACATACAATATGCAGTTTCCCTGCATAAATTTTAAAATATGATGCTATTATAAATAAAGGCAAAATATGCACTTTCATGCACAATGAAAGTAATATCATTGTATTCAGAAATTTGTGATTCATGTAGATAATCTTTCAGCATATTCACACAACGATAGAGAATAAATATGCAAATGCATGAACTTCCTTTCCCTACTCATAAGTGATATATTTTTTTTCGCCTAGGTAGATTGTCCCGAACGTAGCCAGACATTCGAGAGAAACACTCAATAGTAGCCTATTTGGAGTCTTTTTGTATCTTCTGCTCACAATAAAGCTACTAATTTCTCCTTTTGAAACAAATATTTCAGCGCTAAGGAGGAATGTAGATTATCAGCTGAAGTTCCGCTTGAGCAGCCATATTATTGTCTTGAATAATCTTATTTTTTCTGATTAAGTCCACATTGAATTGAGAGGGGTTATACACCATGAAATACGAGAAGAACTATCAGGTCTCTAAGATATTAAAATGGATGATTTGTTCCATTTCGTATAACAAAATTTGATTTGAAAAAAGACCTCAGGAGCGTTCGTGCTCGCGAGCGCTTTCTTACTCGCATGTCATTAAAAGAGCACCATGTTGAGAACGCCTGCGTTAGACGATACTTTCGGACAGTGGCGGTGCGTCAATTAGAGCACAAGAGCACGTGAACACCTTGTTTCCAAGAATGCACGACTAGTTTTATTATTTAATACCATACTGACGTAATGGGGATGTATAATATCAGAATCCAGTATTTTAAACTTCCCGCATCTTGTGTAAGCTTCTTATGTAAACTTGGCAACGTGCGTTCAAGTACAAGCTGTGCTCTTTTCAATGAGGTTACAGGAATTGTATGCATGCGTGGGACAAAATTGCCTTTAGCTGGCCGCTTATGACTCGTCAAGAGCACAAAGCGTTAAGTGAACAGTGAATCTATTCTACAGATGTCATATACATCGATGCCTATCGTTCAAATGCTGTATCTCGAGGTAGGAAAGTTTAATAGTCTGTATTTTAGCCTGTAGGTGTCAGCATTTCTTACTGCCGGAACGTTTACATTGTATGGGTGTGTGTACAGTGCTGCTACGAATGTAGTTTGTGAATTATTATACTTCAGTATTAGCATAATAGAATAGTGTAACTTTCAAACACTGCTGGCTGACTGTGATAGTGGTGTGAATTTAAGTATCTGTATGGTGGTGTATAATATTTACTGGCATGTATTTATAGTAATCAATCTATGCGAATAGGATTACAGTAGGCCTAGTGGTATAGGCTATAGTGTATCATTATGTTGTGAACCAAAATATATTACTGAACACACGCTTTTGTAAATGACGGTACTGTGGTATGTATTAATTTTAACAAACGTAAACAATGAAATCTGTTCAAGCAATTTTGAACAGTAAAGAACTGAGTAAACTGACTTACCGGGAAAAGTTTAAAATAAAAATATTGGTTTTTACTATTATTATTACTAATGTTGTCATTATTATTATCATTATTATTATTATTATTATCATTATTATTATTATTATTATTATTATTATTATTATTATTATTATTATATTTTGAATTTATACACGGTTTTTTTCAATAATGAAACATTGGAATCATGACATTTCATATTTTAAATTATCTTCGGTTTTGGAACACAAAATTGTGAACACGCGTTATATTTTATCACGAGCCGCCACTGTTTTCGGATACATAAACAATTTGCAACTTATTTATGGCTCCTTATTTTTTTTTCTCAAGGCTTCAGATAGTCACATATAAATATAAAAGGTAAACGTAACTCACTATGCAAATGTAGGACGCGTCTTCCTCCCACACTCGAATTTTGCAATCGCGTACATTGCGTCTTGCGTAAGAGGCCGTACCGTGCTGAGCAAACAAGAATTGAATGTAGTGCAGGATGCTGGACCAGGGTCGCTCGTGACGTGGTCCCCATCCCAGACGGCGCACCCCCGCTTCGTCCCAGTAACACATTGACACGCGTTACGCCGGTCAGGGTCACTCAATGTTTCACGGTACAAGACTCATCCATATCTGAAAACCACCACCCGATATCATTTTTAGTGGTTTTATCAACACCACCGTTCCATTGTTGTCAAATCGTTCCTGAATCCAATGCAGGTCTCACGTTTTCTTTTTACAAATCTTGGTCTCTCTTATGACAGCATCCACTCGCTTCAGTATTAAGCTTTAGTACTTCATCGCATAATAATCAGCTTTTGTTTCATCTTCCAATATTTCTTCTCCCGTTAATGTTACATTAGTAGGTTTCGTTTGGTAATTTGGCGTCATCCATTCATAATAAATAGTTCTATATGATTATGTACTTCCAAATACACGTTTTCTTGTAATTTGTTCGGCGAAATTTTATTTATAATTTTATTAATTCCCAAAATTACTTTCAAAGTGCAACTTTTGCATTTAGTAGACCAAGTGTAATTTCCGCTCTATTCAACGGCTCTTAAGTTTCTATACATCAGAAACACCATCTACTATTAATACAAAAGGATGTGCTGATGAGTATTCGATGGATAAAAAGTGATTCCTCGTATCTACAAAAATTGTCCCAAGGCCCAACCAGACTCTAATTGAATACAATATTTGCCTTACATAATACAGTAATTATTATAATACCTAGACCGTACAAAAAATAATATAAAAGTGAGTAGTAAAAGTAAATAATAAAAGTAAAAGTAAATAATAGTCAGATAAGTAGTATTAGTGAAACAATAATAAATAATGATAGTAAATAATAATAATAATAATAATAATAATAATAATAATAATAATAATAATAATAATGCAATTAAAATATTTATCCTATAAAACATATAACCATTAAAAATTGAGAAAATTGAAAAATAACTACTATTGTTAAAGAGAATTATTTGGTAAATACTTCCTTAATCTATTGGTTATTTAACGACCTGTATCAACTACTAGGCTTTTAGCCTTCATGGGATTGATGATAATGAGAATAGACTGAGGATTCGCAATACAGTACTCAGATTACATGGCGATCGGCTTACGGTTGGGGAAAACCTCGGAAAAAATCCAACCAGGTAATCCACGCTCGAGCAGATAACAGACAGGATTAGAAGGCAACACATCTGCCGATTGAGCTACGCAGGTGGCGTTGTTAATGTTGATCATGATGATAATTTATATGACGATATATAGTGATGATTAGACTTGTAATGTTGGATACCTATTGTAATAGTAGTAGTAGTAGTAGTAGTAATAGTAGTAGTAGTAGTAGTAGTAGTAGTAGTAGTAGTAATGGTAGTAGTAGTAGTAGTAACAGCAGTAGTAGTTCTATTTTGTTGACAGAGTTAAGGCCATAAGGTCTTCTCTTCCACTCAACCAGGTTTCAATAATATACATGAAATACAAAATTATGTGATAGATTACAAAACAACACAAAAGAAGCAACCTTAGAAATTACATAAAATATAGTAGAAAATTACAAATAGTCAAGATCAGTTACATAATATAAGGAGAATATAAAATAAAGTAGAAAACTACATATAATCAAAATCAGTTACATAACATACACAATTTATAATACATAAACTGCTCGAGATAATTCGATGATTAATTCACTTGAGATACAGTATACAGTTAATATACTGATAGGAAAATATATGTGGGTTACAAGACATAAAAAGTTGAATAGCAAAATCGTACTATATAGCATACAGTTACAAATGATTAAGTAATATATCAAGATAATGAAAAAGGGGGGGGGGAAGAAGAAGAGAGAGGAGAAAAAAATAACAACTTGGTCATTTAAAACTAGTTAGAGACTTCCGCAAGAGTCCAGTTCTGTTCAATAAAAACATTTCTAAGTAGAGTGTGCTTAAAAGATTTTAGACTCCGACTGCTCCTGATTTCCTGTGACAAGGAATTCCAGGAACGGGCTGTGTGTATTGTGAAGGAAGCAGAGTAGAGAGATGTTTGATGATATGCAATTGATAGAACAAAGTTATCCTGTGAACGCGTATCACGGTTGTGGTGGTATGCGTTACGGTGATTTCAAGTAAACAGTGTACCTGCTGAATACTCCGTTCGCCAGTAACTACCGTAGGATGCGTAAGCAGTGTACCTGCTGAATAATAATGCCGAAGGTTAAAGGTTCTCAGGCGCATATTTTTGCAGCGGAATTTGGTGAGTGTTTTGAAATGAATGACGGGAACAGTACATGTAAATTATGTAATAACATACCAGGTGACAAGCGATATTATATACAGAGACATTGTAGCACAAAAAACGAAAGGATACTCAAACCCACGAATAATTCTATGATATTTTTCTGCACGTAACGAAAGGTACGTAAAAATATATCTTTGTAATGCTATGAAGCGTATATTTACTTTTAGAGCTGTCCAGATTTGTTTATGTGCACCTTGTTATTCCCGTAATCGATCGCAGATGTCCTCGTAATAGCTCACGTCCTCGGTCTATGTGCATGCTGCAGTCAACTTGTGTAATCGGTCACCAGCATTACAAGCCTAGTGATGACCGTCGCATAATTCAACACACAGCAAAATCTCGTGCAAAATAATAATCACTTACGTCAAGCATATGCATGGGGCTGTATTTACAGAGGATTTACATCAGGATTAACCTTATGTGAGATTATGTACACAGCTGTGACGCAGTCTTAACACTTAATTTAAAGAGACAGGGAGTGCGTCACGTTTATAATCCTGTGAGAAGAACAAAAGTAATAAACACGGCGCGGCGGCTGACTGTCTACAGAAGTGAAGTACTGCACCAGTATTTGTTTTTAAATTAGAATCCCATGTCTACCTCCTACAGCAAGATATTGTGACTCATACAAATAACAGACCAGCAACAAGGGCTGGGACCACGCACACCTACTTTGAGAACTTTGTCAAATTTATTTTCTCATTATCAAATGTAAGATAGAGTCAATATGACCACACTAAGCTGTTCCCACACACCTAATAGTAAACGCAGGGTCTCCACCAGTGAAAAATAAAAGGAACCAAACTTGGCGGAAGAAAATACCAGATCTGGGAGAAAAGTATTACATTCACTTTTCTCCAAATTTTACAAATACTTTTTTTCCCCTAGTTTAGTCTTTTATATAATACTTCGATGTAACTTACTGAGTTTTTTATTTTACTTATCCATAATGGCTTTACTGGTATCGATGCGTTACATGAAACATAAAACACTAAAAATAGAAACTTTCCATAACTTGATCAGAATTGACTTTCAATCGACTGTTTTAACCTTTCTAATGTTTGTAATATGATATGTATAATATACAGTATTATGTACAATACAGGGCATATCAAAAGTCCGGTAACACTTTCACTATTTTATTACACAAAAACTACTAATGATAGCACTTTCAAACACACGTCAGTTTAAAGTCAAACTCTCAAAGTTCATTTTACACCTTAAAGTACGGTCACACGTCGCTACTTTTGCAGCGCTACTTTTATACTGCAGCTGCAAAAGTTGCGTGTCGTGTTCACACGTAAGCCAAAAGTAGCGCGCTGCACGCTACTTTTCGTGCTGCGCAACCCGAGTGCAGCAAAAGTTGCAACTGGAGGTTGCGAGTCTGTTCACACGCAAGGCGCTACTTTTGCAGCCGCAGTCTTGCTGCAAGTTCCCATCTCAGTGTTGACTTCTCAATATACATTTTGTGGTTATGTTCGCATTATTAAGAAACTTATGCGAAAGCTTCCTTATCTATTATTTGCTTTTCTGTCGTATCTAGTATTCAGAAATTGACATTATTTTTACTATAAAGCTTTTAAAAACGCTTATATACTTAAATGATAACCAACAGTATATTCACGTAATCAATGTTGGCAACCCTCCTGTTTGGATCTACGCTACGGAAAATTAAAAAAATGAATTATATCCTCAGCAATTATACTCAGACTGTGTTGTGTATTTAATAACTGTTACAAATAATTTATTTTCATCACATTTAGCATTAAAATATATCCAAACGATAAAAGTATCATTGGCACATTTGGGTGGTGACACTGGTTGCAACCGCAGCAAAAGTTTCAACAAAACCGATATCAAGAATGCTGCGGCTGCAACCCTGAGAACCCTGTTCACACGTCGCTACTTTTAAGTTGCGCGCAGCATGGAAAAGTAGCGGGCAGCAGGTTCGGCAGTCGCTACTTTTCGGGTTGCACCGTTGTTCACACGTCGCAGTACAAGAGTTGCGCAGTCTTTTGTACTGCAGCGCTGCAAACGTAGGCGACGTGTGATCGTACCTTTACAGAGATTCAATGTGTGAACCACGAGTGCCTCGGCAGATGTCCAAACGGTAATCAAACTCTTCCCATACCCTTTTCAACATATCCTCTGTGACCGTGGCGGCAGCTTCTCGAATTATGGTTTCTAGTTCCCCTAAATCACGTGGCAAAGGCGGTACAAACACACGGTCCTTTAGGTACCCCAATAGAAAAAATTCACATCCAGTCATATCGGGTGACCTTGGTGGCCATGTCATGAAACATCTGTCCCTTACTCCAGCACGTCCTATCCAACCATCAGACATCTCCGTATTCAGGTAAGCACGAACTGCATTGTGGAAATGTGGCGGAGCCCCATCTTGCTGAAAGATGAAATCTTCATCGAGATCTTGTCTAAGTTGAGGCACCAACCATTGCTCCAACATGTCCAGATATGAATGTCCAGTCACAGTAGCCTCAATGAAGAAGAAAGGTCCGTACAGTTTTCGTCGTGACAACGCGCAGAAAACATTCACCTTTGGTGAATCACGCTCATGTTCAATGATTCTGTGAGGTTTCTGTGTACCCCAAACACGACAGTTGTGCTTGTTAATTTTTCCACTCGTATGGAATGTCGCTTCGTCGCTGAAAATTAAGTTTTCGCTACGAATTTTCTTCCCAGCTACAACAACAGGCAGCAGACGACGATGACTTATTCAGCCGTATAAAGTACTCGTATTTGTTATTGTATTGCATTAAACTAATCTTATTTTTATAGATGGCATTCCCAAAATTAAAGTTTACTGAAAACAAAAAGAGAGGAAGAAAATTACAATGAAACAAAAGTACTCCTGATCTACTACTGTCCTTCCTGGATTACAATGTCTTGACAGTTGCATTGCAATGCACAATCATATTCATACGAATATTCTCAAAACGAAAATTCCTATGCTGATAGTCACTTAAGGGGTTAGGTACAGGTTATAGCAGTAATATTTTTGGAAATATTCAACATTTTTTTCCTCCATTACTGTATCTTGTACAATAATTAAAATTGGTATGTGTAAAACACTGTTCTTCTGCTATATGAAAAAAAGTATTTTTACGATTTATAAAAGTTATTTATATATATATATATATATATATATATATATATATTTTCCAAAATTAAAAATAGTGGCAGTTCACTGTGCAGTGTTGAAGCGTTTCCCTCATAACTCATAAACTTGTTAACTTTTCATATTCTCTCTCTTCTATTTTATTACTGAAACTCATGTTTACAATATCATGCTCTTTCACCTAATTCCTTAATAAATAATATATTTTTTTATTTTGTGTTAAAGAAAAGACTGATATTTGACCATTTCTTAAATGACTTTATTTTTAATCAGACAATCTATCAAAGGTATAAAACTGATTTTGCATCATATTGTAGATATGACATGCATAAATGAACACAAAAAATTTCATCAAAGAATGTTGGATAGTTTTTGAGTTATGACGGAAAAGTTTCATCATTGCACACCATTTTTAATTTTGAAAAAAAAAAAAAAAAAAAAAACATAGCCTATATCAATAATTTTTTCAATCGTAAAAATATTTTTTTTTTCAAATAGCAGAAGGACAGTGTTTTACACATACTAATTACCATTTTTGTACAAGATACAGTACTGGAAGAAAAAATTGTTGAATATTTCCAAATTTTACTGCTGCAAGCTGTATCTAACCCCTTAAGAGAAGGTCGATTGTTTATTTGATAGTGATGTAGATGCTGTTTCTTCTTTCGTATTCATGGAATGCATATTTAAATGCTTAATATGTTTTTTTTTTTACTGCAGTGAACTTTTAGTGCATAGCCTCTTGTGTCCTTGTATTTCTACATTACATACTTCACAAGTAATTTTATCGTCATTAAAATAGAAATGCGACCAAATTCTTCTATAAATTGCTGTATCTTGTGCCCGTTTCGCTTTGGCATTTTCGTACTGGGATACTCTTCATCTGTACTGAATGCAAATACTGTATATAACTGACTATGGTATTGCTATCTACGGTCATTAGTTTTATAGGCATACGCAAGTCCCTCATGCATTTGTATGTATTCAATACCTCCCTCTGCAGTGTATTACGTCACAGCAGACGGAAGGCTGGTTTACTGCATACAGTTCTATAGGGGAACAACTTACAAAACTCCGTTGGTCTGCCCATGCGTCAATCTTAAAGAGTTACATAATATACTATTTAACTCCTCCTTCCTGTCAACCAATAGTAGCGCGTACTGATAGCAGTAATGCGTCAGATGACTTGTCAATCTGTAGCGACAATGGTTTAGATTAAAGGAGGGAAAATCCAAACTCCGCCTCCAGCACAGCGGTAAGGTTTAGTAACTTCCTACAACGGAGTTTTGCCAGTTGCAGGCCTATAGCAGTGCAGAACATAACTTGCGTACACTGCTAATCACCACCACCACCACCACCATCATCATCATCATCATCATCAAAGTTTGAAAGCTGAACTAACTTTTAAATTCTCAAACATGGGGTCTCCTTAACCGTATAGTCGGCATGGAAACAAGCTAACTCGAAGAAAAACATAAAATACATGAGTCCTATGTAAGTGGCATAAGAAGATGAAATATCTGAAAGCATCAGAAGCCTAATTAGAAGAAGCGGATGAAATAATAATTTCGAATCAGGATACAAAGCCAGTAAACATAACGAGAGTTCTATCAAAAATGGACATTCCGGCTCTCAGATAGACCTACAGATTTTTCCACTTCATTAACAGGTTGTCAGAAATCTTGTGCTTCGCTTCGAAGGTCAGCTCTATTACATTATCCACGTTCTATCCCTAGCCAAAAATATCAACTCATCTCCTGTCAGTGCTGACATTCAATCTATCTCGTAACGCAACACACAATACACGTATGTCCCACATTCAGTGTGAGTGAGATATGTCTGAACCCCGGGGAACCGAGTGACTCAAGCAGCGAGTATAAGATACACGTCACCGCTCACTTTCACAGGTCAGGGTCGCAGGTTACAGGTAAGTTCATTACTATTCAGTGACATTTCCCAGAAATGAACAAAATTGTTTTCTGAAATAATTCTATCAACTTTATCAGCTATAAAGCGCCACAATGTCAGACATGTGATTTCTATCAGAGTTATCACTAGGACACGGAAGTTCATGCATTTGCTTTTTTTTCTTAGAGGTTAAAAATGTATGCTTATACATTATGTGCACGAATTATGGAATTTTCAGTTATTTGAACATGATTTTATGGCGCATATAACTGTATACTTTCGTGATTTTGATTAATCCATCATATTTCAATATTTTAGTGCCTATATGGCATATTTTAATAAGTTTTATGGTATTTTTAAAATCTGGAGCTTTGTATTATGCTCGGCACATATTAATAGCCAACGAGGTTGTTAATTCATTGGACTCGAATGATGCTACATCAATAGAAACAGTGCAAAATATTTTGTCAGGCACTGGGTTAGAAGAGAATCTTGTTTTCATATCTGCCCATTTTTCTTTCTAACAACAGCCATAACGTCACTGGAAGATGTAGATCTTCCTTAAATGAATCACTTACTGTTTAAAAAAAAAAAAAGAAAAAAAACAATATGCAATTTAAGTTCTGTTCAAAAAATGGCGGTGTTGTAATTTATGTTAAAAACATCTAAATTACAAACAGATTGATGTAGGTCATATATGAGATGAAAAAAAAATTGAGATGACCGTAATTGAATTAAGTGATCATACGCTGATAATTGCTGCGTTGTATAGATCACCAGATGGCTGTGTTGATATATTTTTAGAGGACATGGAAAAATGTCTAAATTTCCTAACATCTTTAAAGGGCGAGGTAGTAATCTGTGGCCACATAAATGCTCATTTTGACATAACTTCTAGTAGGCAGTCAGCCTTTTGTTTACAAAACCTTCTAAGTCAAGAAGGTTTTCATTGCGTAAATCGAGAACCTGCAAGAATTAATGCATGCCTGGATAATATAATAACAAATATGAATCAGAACAATTATATGTGCTCTTTAGTTAAGAATAACATATCTGACAATGATTACACTAAAGTTTGTAGTTAAGTGTAACGCTAATCTAAATCTAAATAGTATGATATTAACTAGATGTTTTACAGATTTGGGTATACAAAATTTTTCAAATTCATTGAGAAGTATTGATTGGTCTAACATCTTAGATAAAAATAAGTATTCCGCGGAAACAAATTTTGAATTATTTTTTTTAACTTTTTTACAGGAGTTTGACATAAGTTCCCCTGTCGTAAAGAGGTCTATGAAATCGTGTACTTTATTAGGCTCTAAAGGTAAAAGTTGGTATTCCCCTAAATTACATGCTATGAAAGACAAATTAATGTTACTACAAGATATGTGTAAAAAAAACTTGTGTGATAACAAAATAGTCAAAGATTATCAGGTTTCCTATAGGAAAGAGATACAGGCTGAGAAACAAAAAGCTAATGAAATGTTTATAAACAAAGCTGATAATAAATGTAGGGCAGCTTGGTCAATAATAAATTCTATAGCTCAAAAAGGTGAAAACAAAAATAAGAATTGTAGGGATCTGCATCCAAATGTTTTAAATGATTATTTTACAAAATCAATAGGTAAAATCATCTCCAGTATACCTACATCATTAGAAGAAGCATTAAATAGTCTTCATCAGTCAAACATTCGAGTTAATGTCAATTTCACCTTAAGTGAGGTATCTTGTGAACAGGTCTTTGAAGCCATTTGTAAGTTAAATGATACTAAGAGTAAAGATTATTATGAGGTATCAGCCAACCTTGTAAAATCAGTCGCTAATAGTATAGTTATGCCATTGACTTACTGTATTAATTTGTGTATACTACAAGGTGTATTTCCAAATATGTTAAAAATAGCAAAAGTTATACCTATATACAAGAAGGGTGACATTACATTGCCTAGTAGTTATCGGCCTATCTCCTTAGTCCCAATATTTAGTAAAATCTTTTAAATCTTGATAAAAGATCAATTCTATAGTTATCTTGAAACTAATAACTTAATCTTAAATCAGCAGTATGGTTTCCGTACTGGAAAGAGTACAGTGGCTGCAGTAAATTCTCTTTTGGAAACTGTATATCATGCATATGAAAATGGTGAAAGTACAAAGGCAATTTTTTGTGACCTTAGTAAGGCATTTGATTGTGTTAATCATAAGATCCTGTTGGCAAAACTTGAGTACTATGGTGTGAATGTAAAAGAAATTAAACTGTTTAAATCGTATCTTGAAGAAAGATTTCAGATTGTTTCTGTAAATGGTGTACAATCTGAATCAACACACGTTTTAGTGGGGGTTCCTCAGGGCTCCATTTTAGGTCCTTTACTGTTTATAGTTATGTTAAATGATGTTGGACAATTTGTAAACTGTAATTCTAAAGTTATTTTGTATGCAGATGATACAACTTTCCTAAATGTCAATAGGTCACTAGATATTCTTACAGAACAAACAGAAAGCACATTACATCAGTGTAAAGTTTGGTTTCATAAAAATGATTTTTATCAATGATGAAAAAACACAAATGCTGACATTTACTAAAAAAGATATTAGTGAGGGTAACCAAGAGGATATTAAACTGTTGGGTTTCCTCATAGATAGACATCCATCTTGGAAATCACATATTAGGTATGTATGCAGTGTTATCTTCTGTAACCTATTTGTTAAAAAAATTGATGAACATTGTTAGTTTTGAATATGTTCGAAATGCATACTTTGCCTTTTTTCAAAGTGTATTCAGATATGGACTTATTTTGTGAGGAAATTCTAGTGATATTACAGACATTTTATTAATTCAAAAGAAAGTTATTAGAATACTGACAGCTTGAAAAAGTAGAACACACTGTAGACCTCTGTTCATACAGGCAGGTATTCAGACCGTCATAAATCTGTACATATATGATGTTCTAGAGTTTATGAAAGAACATTTGCAAGATTTTAATATGAGAAGTGAGATACACAATCATACAACGAGGAATAGGCAATTATTAGATTATCCACTTTGTAGACTTAGTGTGACAAAAATACTATAAATTGATTGGAATCAAATTATTTAATAAGCTCCCTGTAAACATTCAACTTCTTCCTGTTGAAAGTTATAAAACAAAATTGTACAGTTGGTTAATTAAAAACCCACTTTACTCAATAAATGAGGTCTTTGAAATTGACATACATTTTTAAACAATGCAGTTTTAAATGTTATGGTTGTTGTTTCTTAACTTTTTTTTAATAATGAGACTTTAAATGAAACCTAGTGGTAAATCAATTTACATTTAAATTTCAATGTATTAATGAACAGAGTAAATTGCACTACCTTATGTTGCATTTTTAAAGTTTATCATTAGCCTCTGTTTGTAGTATTCTTAATTAGTTATTAAACATATCACAATTAGTACTTGATACTGTCTTTTATCTAGTAAATATAGTACTTTTAACTTTATATTATGTAATTTGATAAATATCTACATTGTTTTTATAATTAAATTTTTATTTTGTATATCTATGAAGTGTATTGCAGTAAGATTGTAACATTTGACAATGTCTATAGTGAAGTTTTTCATTCAATGACAATAAAGATTATTATTATTATTATTATTATTATTATTATTATTATTATTATTATTATTATTATTATTATGGGACAAAAGTGAAAGAGAAAGTGAATTATGTAATTTCAAAATATTCTGGTTATAAACAGATCTGCGATATTCGAGACATCCTCGAAGCAAAAATCGTCTGTCACACCAAGAGACTTGCTTCTCTCTGTGGAGCAGTTAACATCATTTAAATATGCCCCAATAACATCTTGTGACGTGGAGAGAAGTTTTTCACGTTACAGAAGTGTTTTGCGAGACAACAGACGAAGTTTTTCATTTGAACATTTGTGCAAAGTGATGGTTGTGAACTGCAATTCATCAGTCAACATTGGCAGCGGGACCACTTCTGCTTCAGCCTCTTCTAAGGAATAATGTAAGTTTATTATTATTAATACTAACTCGTCTAGTCTACTGTCAAGGGACATTAATTCTTTTAATTTAATAGTGCACATTTATTGGCATATTTTCAACTTTTTAAGAGCATATTCGCATGCATATTTCATAATATTTTAGGGCAGACGTCTCAATAGGGCCTCCTAGGAGCACTTCCTCCTCTCTCTATTTTTTTTATGTAAAAGTGAAACAAGATGCGGGAGCAGTTCGTGTATCTCCGTATGACGTCATTGACCGCGACGTTTGAATAAACATCTGCAACCGCTACGATGTTGTGTCCATCTCCGAGGAAAGAATGTTCTTATTACCGCAAATGTATGAAGAAATAAAAGCTTTCATAGGGCAAGTGAAATTGTGGGAGTCGCAAGTTTCAGTGGGTAACTGTTACCACTTTATTAATCTAAAATTGTTACCTACGTATTCTGAATCTAGACCAGTGTAACAAATATAATGAAGTACTGAAGGTCTTCAGAAAATAATTTGAGACCAGATTTAAGGTTGTTTGTGAATTTCTAAGATGTTTCGGTTATTTTTAATTATTGAAAACATTACGAACTATATTATTTAACTGTTATTGTAATTAATATATTAATATTGACGTATCATAAAAATACGTACTTTAACAACCAACAAGTTTAATTGTAATTTTAGTATTATTTAATTGAATTTTATTTCATTTAATACAGTATAAACTTAAAAAAAAAAGAGAGATACCAAAAACCATTTACTAGAAATGAAGTACTGTTGTTGTTTTGTCAACGGTCCGAAGCCAGGTCTGAACGTCATAAGTGATACCAACAAGGCACCACTTATGAGGCAACTAGGCCAGGAGATAATGGAGTAAGGTGGCCAGTTCCTTGTGCTTAAATAATTACGTAACATGTATGGTTCTTCATGCTTCAGATGTCTTATTTTTACTAATTGATATATATATACTCAGAAAATAAATTTATTATCATTATTATTATTATTATTATTATTATTATTATTATTACTGCAAACTACTTAAGAAATTTTAATCCTTTCGAAAATAACCGTCTATTGTGACAGTACAACTCAAAAGTGCAGATTTGTGACATTTCTCCCTCGACAGTTACAACTTAGCTCGCTCATGCTTGTAACATGAATCAGCGATCGGCTATCTTCGGGTATTGCACTGATCTCTTCTGCTGACCATGCTATCTACACTTGCTCTCTGTAACAACTTTCATGCGTTGGCCTTGAGACGCCTGTTTTAGCGCATGGACTTCCGGACCCTAGTTATCACCCATTTTGATAAGAAATTTCAAAATTCAATACAATATTAATTACAATAGAGCACTTTAAACACGTAAATGTGTAGCCTGTACGAAAGACGTGAAATATACAATAAACTAAGCAAGAAGAGGTGTGGAAAAATCCATAAGATAATGAACAAGATTATATACAGTCATTATATAGAACATATATGATTGTGAAGGAAGGGTCTTAACAGGGCGTCAAAAAATCTGAGGTGTATCAGGCCACCTGCAAATGGAATACGTCACCAGCTTCGGGAATGAAACTACAGTTGTGTTAGTTCGAATGTTTTATTTTTGTTTAGATATAAAAATGGAGAGTACGATCTATGATGAGAGAAATAATTAATGAAGGGCATGCAAGCTAATGCGGTACTTGCGTTCTTATTTTAGAGTACAAACAAAAAGAGAGAGAGGGAGAGAGAGTAAGAGAAAAAATGTAGCCTATCTGTTTTCTAGACAGATCACGTGACCTGGTTATGAAAGCGATACCTACTGAAAGGGTCTACTCTATGACATGTCGTAATGCAATTTATGTTTGGGATGTTTTATTGACGTTCACTGCGTATCTGCAAGGTGGCCTTGTACACGGTTACGGACTGCTAAATTCGCGCTGAGTAAGGAGGAATGTCAATTTGTGTGACACGTGGCTTCATAACTCAAACCCGTGCCCGAGATTCTGGAGGATGCATTCACACAACTTGTCTGGTTATCCAGAGCAATCTCATCTCGCGAAACAAAAAGGAAAATTTAATTAAATCGCCAGACACGTGCTGTCTCCACCCAAGTGTCATGCCTGTGCGCTCCTCAGTAGCTGTTGGTTTCTATCTGTGACACGTATTACATCATGGAGCTACAACAGCCTTTCAATAAGTGACGACACAATCCCCTTTTACAATAAAATAAAATAGAAAACCAGTTTTTTTTAAGTTGACAGCAGTGTGCCATATTACGTTGTTTCATCTCCAGATTTCAGCAGAAACATTCCTTATATATCATAAGCACCAAGTAAGTGCTATAGACATAGGCAAAAGTACAAATATTTTAGTCAAATACCGTACAATAATTAAAATGTTATACAGGACATATCAAAAGTCCGGTAACACTTTCACTATTTTATTACACAAAAACTACTAATGATAGCATTTTCAAACACACGTCAGTTTAAAGTCAAATTCTCGAAGTTCTGTTTACACCTTACAGAGATTCAGTGTGTGAACCACAAGTGCCTCGGCAGATGTCCAAACGATAATCAAATTCTTCCCATACCCTTTTTAACATATCCTCTGTGACCGTGGCGGCAGCTTCTCGAATTCTGGTTTTTAGTTCCCCTAAATCACGTGGCAAAGGCGGTACAAACACACGGTCCTTTAGGTACCCCAATAGAAAAAATTCACATCCAGTCATATCGGGTGACCTTGGTGGCCATGTCATGAAACATCTGTCCCTTACTCCAGCACGTCCTATCCAACCATCAGACATCTCCGTATTCAGGCAAGCACGAACTGCATTGTGGAAATGTGGCGGAGCCCCATCTTGCTGAAAGATGAAATCGTCATCGAGATCTTGTCTAAGTTGAGGCACCAACCATTGCTCCAACATGTCCAGATATGAATGTCCAGTCACAGTAGCCTCAATGAAGAAGAAAGGTCCGTTCAGTTTTCGTTGTGACAACGCGCAGAAAACATTCACCTTTGGTGAATCACGCTCATGTTCAATGATTCTGTGAGGTTTCTGTGTACCCCAAACACGACAGTTGTGCTTGTTAATTTTCCGAGTCACTCGTGGTTTACACATTGAATCTCTGTAAGGTGTAAACAGAACTTTGACAGTTTGACTTTAAACTCACGTGTGTTTGCAAGTGCTATCATTTGTAGTTTTTGTGTAATAAACTATTGAAAGTGTTACCGGACTTTTGATATGCCCTGTATTTACAGAAGTTCGTGATTATACTACTCTGTTCATTTTCAAGCGTTCCCGATATGCCTTGTCGTATTTTAGCTTTTTATGCTTCGTCATTTCACTGAAACTAACTGTTGAGCACAACTATTTCACAATTATTTCTCCCTAAACTTAATTTTTTTTTATTATACTAGCAGAACTTGTAATTCTGGATCGAATGACACCAAAACTAACGCTGTACGATATATAATTCCAGAGTTATAGGCGTTTATTGGCGCATGATTCAACGTTTTATCTCTCTATATCGTCGCTAGGCAGCCGGGTAGAACAGCTGGCTACGGACTGGAAGGTCCGGAGTTCGATCCTGGATAGTGATGAAATTTTCTCGTTGCCCAACTTCCAGAACGGTCCCGAGGTTCACTCGGCCCCTATAAAATTCAGTACCGGGTCTTTCCCGGGGGTTAAAGGTGGTCGGAACATGGTGCCAACCAAACCACATTCTTCTAGTGCCGAGATAAAGAAAGCATTGGGCTCTATTTCCATGCCTCCTCAAGTGCCTTCATGGCATGTACCGGGGATACCTTTACTTTTTTTTTTTTTAATATCATCGCTAGCTCCACCACTCCTATAAGAAAGAAGTCATTTTTTAAGCTTAAACCTCAAATCGCGAGAATTATTCTCTCTAAATCTGTAGATCCAAAAGACTGGAACTAGTAGGGGAAACTGGGCTAAGTCCGCAGTAGTGCATAGGGTAAACATTGGTAATTTCGTGATAATTTCATGAAAACTAATTTAAAATGCAAATGTGTAAATATATCCTTATTCCGATTTTTTCATCTAAAAGACGAAAACTTGCTGTACAAATCTGAAGACATAAAAGATTGGATACGTTCTTGAATATATGCCAAGAACCACTTTTATAACTTAAGCTGAAAGGTTGGTTATTTCGTGATAACCTTGGTAATTTCGTGAGAGGTAGAAGAATTGTGGAAAAATTCATTAAAGTCAAATGAAATTCTCATTTATTGTTACAAGACTTCAAACATAGTAATTCCGTCTAATATTCATAGCAAGAAAACATAGAAATACATATCTACACATAATAAGAATGAAATCAAAGTAAAAATTGAAATTGAAAAGGCATCTTCTTTGCCCTGAAAGGGTGAACACTTTTATTACTGACTTTACTATAGCCTATATTACTAGGGTAACTCCAAAAGTAATGCATAACATTTGTTTAAAAATTATATTTTTATCCTACAGCTTTGCTATATTCACAGAATGTAGATCATCCTTAAGGAACAAAATGTCACTTTTCCATATAATCCCTGCCCCTTTCAACTGCCTTACGTAACCTAGGAACGAGGGCCTGTAGACCAGCACAGTAAAAGTCTGGACCAACACGTCTGAGCCACTCTTTAGCAGCGTGCACAAGGGAGTCATCTTCTAACTTCGTTCCGCGAAGGGATCCTTCAGTTTACCAAAGAGATGGTAATCGCACGGTGCCAGTTCAGGACTGTAATGCGGATGTTTCAGTGTTGTCTATCCGAATTTTCTGATCTGGTCTGTGGTCTTGTGACTAACATATGGCTGTGCGTTGTCGTGCAATAGCAGAACATTCTGCTTCTCTCGATGTCGTCGAACACGACTCAGTCGAACTTGAAGTTTCTTGAGAGTTGCAACATACGCGTCAGAATTAATGGTGGTTCCGTGTGGCATGATGTCCACAAGCAAGAGTCCTTCTGAATCGAAAAACACAGTAGCCATAACGTTTCCTGCCGAAGGTGTACTTTTGAATTTCCATTTCTTTGGTGAATTTGCATGATGCCACTCCATTGTCTGCCTCTGTCTCCGGTCCAAAATGGTGGAGCCATGTTTCATCTTCTGTCACAATTCTTGCAAGTCATCTAGCACTTATCATTGACACTTAGCATGATAACAAATCAAACAGAAGCTACACTGAACCCATTGCGTCTCCGTTTTCTTTTCTGTTATCACATATTGTCTTCAGATTTCTAAAATTCCTATTGTAATACATTTTATACTATTTTAAAAATTGTAACACTTAATGCTCAACAAAATTTCGCCTCAAACAGCTAAGATTTCTATCAGTAAGTCTAAGCCTATATGGCGACTACAGATGTATCTAAAATTCCAAAAACATTTCCTAAAATTTCATGAAGATACAATAAATCTTTGTACCAAATATCATATGTTTACCTTTAGTAATAAGCCTGTAATGTAATTACAAAACTCCACAAAATTTGTATGCCAGAGAAGTCGACGCAAACTTGCTCTCTCCGAACATAAAAGCTCACTGAAGCAACTACAATAGTCACACAAAGCGTAGCTGTATGTTTCTGGAAACTGGACAACATATGCAATCCCTTGGCGGAAATTTGGATCTCGTAACACCATTGGTTAGTTCACAAAAGAGCAAAGAAAAAGTATCACGAAATAACCACTGCCACGAAATTACCAATGTTTACCCTATATGATTTTACTACGGCTTTACAATAGCGTGAACGTACGTTTTGAGAGACTGTCAACAGGAGGCATATCCTCTGAAGTGCTATAGAAAAAAATCAAGCATATTGGTCGACACCTGTGTCGGCAATACAGTGAAACATCGAAAGTTGGTTGTTTTTCGTGTTTTGCTACACAACTGTGAAGAAAGTGACCATTGTTACATATAAATTGTTCCTTTTATGTTACCTTTATAAAGTATTTCATAAATATTACTACTACGGAATTAGTCAAGTCCTATTGCGGATTTATCCGCACTGTTGCGAAATTACCCTAGTTGTTCTTTTTCAACTGTAATATATGTAAAACTAAATATATTTACATTTTAATAGTTCTCTTTATCTCATTTGGTAATGAAAGGTTTCGTTCATGTCTACATACCTTGATAATATTTTTCAATAAACATTTTGATAAAAATATGATAGATTTACTTCTTAATATTGCGGAATTAGCTGAGTCTCCCCTAATTATATAAAATTCGGGCATTATTGACGACAGACATGTTATTCTATTGAACCTGACGCAAGTTGCAGAAGTTTATTCTCGCAGTTTTTGAGCCCAGCAAATGTTTGTGTCATGGCCCATGAGCTGTTTGTTCTACTGCAGTCTGAAATTACGTATTTTATATTGTTCGAACAGGAGATACGTGACAGCAGAGGAGTGATTGTTTGGCGATAACGTGATCGCAATTGCAGGAATCTGCTCCACTGTTCCACCTTCCCCACGGGCTTCGCAAAACAAAGCAATTCCGCAGATGCATGAAAATCGTTCTAATGAAAACAACGGCTGATTAAATTCTTTCTATTTTTATACCAAGTCATTAGAACAGAATTCTGCAGTACGAAGTGAAGCGATTCATGTATAAACGCCAATTACATAGGGCGAGCGTTCAAATCATTTCAAAATGAAAACTTTTTCAATTTATGTGTTAGCCTGAGGAAATTCGTCGCTATATACCTCGAATCGGATTTTATTAGGTAGTTCCGAACATAACTTACAGACAGCCAGATTTAAATTAAATAAAATGCCATGAATATAATTTTAAAATGTCGACAAAATTATATTAGCCTTTAATTGTTGGGAGCACTTAGAATAAACATTGTTTTGCAGGAAAGAAGTATAAAGAAATGAGTAAGTTCGATTAAATCGTTATAAAAAAATTCTGGCCCGTATCAGGCATACACTGGCAATAGGCATTGGAATACGTCATCCAGTTACGGAAATTAAACTACAGTTACATTGGTTTGAATATTTTATTTTTGTTTCGGTTTATAAATGGAGAGTATGGATCTATGGTAAGAGAAGTAATTAATGAAGAGCGTGCAATATATTTTCTCTTCATAGGAAATGACATGACATTCCGAAATTAGTCCTAGATCACAACACATTTTTCACTGTGGTTCACTCAAAGTGTATCTGTGTGTCTATTATCATTGTAATATTGCAGAACTCGAAACAGACAAGTTGTACCTGAAGTCCGTAGCTGCTCCCGTTGCTGAGATATTACTAAGAGAGTCCGCGGAATACGGCTAATTTTATACGCAAATTCGACACCCTCATGTCCATGGCGACGTGGATGTGTTCACACAAGTTATATTGGTTCAGACTTAATTGCTAATAATATCATAATTTGGCTGCGGCTCGTAGTCTTGTTACAGTAAGCATTTGGAATTCGCTGTCATTTTTGTTTCACTACTGATCCCCGAACGGTTGTCCATACTCAGTGCGAGGAAAGACGTTTTCTACGTTAGAAATCCAATATCAGAATTGAAGACTGGACATAAGAAAGGCTGTAAGCGTCAAGGCGTTGAAAATTAGTTAAAGAAAATCTATGTCCCTGGTCCAACCCACTATGAAAAATGATAAGTCCCATTGTAATATTACATAGGCCCTAGATTCTCGCATAGATGTGCAAAACGTATTGTATTACATTACTAGGCGCACAAGAAAGTTCTGTTTTCTACGTTTGTCTCTTTGGCACTTAGGCCTACAGTCTTTTATATCAAGTCTGCAATATTGAAGATACTCAAGTGAAATAAATATGGAAATTCATTTGTTTATGTTGTAGTATACAAAGAGTTCTTAAGCACACAAGAAAGAAAGCAAAGCCGAAATGACAGGAATAACAACACTATCAATATTACGGGGGTCATCCTCGACGACCATAATATAGACGTATACGAGGATCTATAGAAAGAATTCTTTCTTCTTAATATTTTGCTTTAAAGATCCTCTAACGTGGGGCTCAAAAAAGTATTGGTTATAGGCTACGCTGCATCGCACGTAGAGCTCTGTCTTTACAAAATGCTTGTGTGCACGTGCGACTAGTTACTGTAGCGGCTGTTTTTACAGTCCGCTTCGTGTGAATGAACTCATAATAGAATTTACATTTACAGGATTACTTATGTTTCAAATTAATTTACTCGGGACAAACAATAATTATAATCAAGCACTACAAGGGCTATTCTTCACAGTTGTATTAGGTATCTACTTTACCGTCTTACAAGCTTATGAATATATAGAAGCACCTGTCACCATTGCAGATTCCGTTTATGGTTCTACATTCTTTATTGCACATTTACAAAAAAAATATAGCCTAATTATCAATTCTGTAGTGCTCGGGAAAAGTGGCACAAGTCAAAAATGTTAATTTTACAGAAGAAGGAAAAAACTGTCTTCACACTGGTTTATGTCGATTTGATTTTCTTCTGTATGAATTATTCTAATTTTGAGAAATACTTATGTCTCTTTTCCCAAGCGAGCAGACGTTCCATAAGTTGTCAATAAATTAATAAAAAATGTTTGTGGAAACTGACTTATGCCACTTTTCCCAAGCACTGCAGAATTAAGTCAAACACTATTTCCCCATGCAAACCTGGCTTTCAGGTAAACCTCCCTGTGAAGCAGACTTGAATAATATCAAGAGAAAAATTTTTCCGGGGCCGGGTATCGAAATATTAAAAATGTTATGTTTTATTTAACGACGTTCGCAACTGCAGAGGTTATATCAGCGTCGCCGGTGTGCCGGAATTTTGTCCCGCACGAGTTCTTTTATATGGCAGTAAATCTACTGACATGAACGTATCGCATTTAAGCACACTTAAATACCATCGACCTGGCCCGGGATCGAACCTGCACCGGGTATCGATTCCGGGACCCTTCGCTTAGCGCACGAATGCTCTACCGAATGAGCCATCCAGGAACTACACCCGACACCGTCCCAATTTTCCTTTTACATCCACACAACTCAAGTGGGCTGACAAGGCGCCAGAAACCCAACTTTGAGTGCACACAAACTCTGTGTGACGTATAAATTATGCAAATCTGGCTTTCAGGTAAAGCTCCCTGTGAAGCAGCCTTAACAATTCAGACAGGCGATCCTTTTCTTCAAGAAATTTTAGAATTTCCTCTCGCAGAGCAAACAATTTTGCCAATGTGTGGCTGTATCTCAGGCACCTTACGTCTGCGCCCATGTTGCTCTGTGGAGACATGCTGAAACTGTCGTGCTCAAGAAATAAAACTCTAAAAGCGCTCGTACTTTAATATTCAATGTTCAGTTTTTACAAGAGAAAAGGCGAGCCACGCAAAAAGCCATGACGGCCCGGATGCGGCTCGCGAGCCGTAGTTTGGACGACCCTAGTTTAGGAAGAATTTTTGTTTATAGAATGAAAGACGGTATGCCCAAACCACTTTTCTTTTAGTATCCCGAAAAGACAAAGTACATGATTATGTCTCGTGACGAGAATATTATACGAAATGGAAATATAAAAATTGAAAATTTATCTTTTGAAGAGGTGGAGAAGTTCAAATATCTTGGAGCAACACTAACAAATATAAATGATACTCGGGAAGAAATTAAACACAGAATAAATATGGGAAATGCCTGTTATTATTCGGTTGAGAAGCTTTTATCATCCAGTCTGTTGTCAAAAAATCTGAAAGTTAGAATTTATAAAACAGTTATATTACCGGTTGTTCTTTATGGTTGTGAAACTTGGACTCTCACTTTGAGAGAGGAACATAGGTTAAGGGTGTTTGAGAATAAGGTGCTAAGAGGGATGAAGTTACAGGAGAATGGAGAAAGTTATACAACACAGAACTGCACGCATTGTATTCTTCACCTGACATAATTAGGACCATTAAATCCAGACGTTTGAGATGGGCAGGGAATGTAGCACGTATGGACGAATCCAGAAATGTATATAGAGTGTTAGTTGGGAGGCCGGAGGGAAAAAGACCTTTATGAAGGCCGAGACGTAGGTGGGAAGATAATATTATAATGGATTTGAGGGAGGTGGGCTATGATGATAGAGAATGGATTAATCTTGCTCAGGATAGGGACCAATGGCGGGCTTATGTGAGGGCGGCAATGAACCTCCGGGTTCCTTAAAAGTCAGTAAGTAAGTAAGTATAAAGGATGCTGAAAACGTATAGCCTATTGCTGGGAAAATATATAAATATATTTTTAAGCATCAGACTTCATATAACGAAAAAGGCAAAAACAAAGTAAGCTTATGGATAGTTCCCTTAAATAACGTCTCTAAAGTCTGTCAGTGTAATTCTGAAACACACTATATAATACGATTCATTTTAAGCAGTTCCTTTTTGCGACAATTCTACCAAGAGCGGAACTCTATCGGAAATTGATGGCTACCTGTATTCGTTTTGTTCCAAGTTGTACAGGATCCGCTAACTGCGAAAACTGATTGAGCTCTAGAACTATCCCGTGATGCACGGAACGGTAGGCTAATCCGTGCACGCTATATTAATTTGCAGCGTATAAGAACTTACAAATCCCACATTCATGCGTTTTATCTACAGACCTATGTTGCACGCCTCCAGCAAAATATGACATGTGTTCAACAAAACGCTCGCTTTTCGATTGAAATAATAAGTGTACAAAAGCGAAAACAACATATGAACAAGAACGGGCAAAGGTCAGGTCGTTTGAAGTCGGTATAACATGCAATCTGCTTCACTATTCATTAAAAATACCAAATGCCTTTTTGCGTAGAAAAAGTACAAATGAACAAGCTCTAATATGTTTCAAGAATGGATAACACAACAAACTACAAGCCATGAGAACATCGAATACTTAGGAGACACCTAAAATCTTTTAAATCAGGCAGGAATTGCTATAGTATATCTATGCCTAAATTATGATGCATGATGATCAAAAAGAAGTTTTTTTGACAATTATTAATTACTGCTTATCCCGAGATCAACTAGATGTTAATGACTTTTAAAGTTTTCATTTTTTTACTTTCTGGCATACTTCCTCCTTTGAGCTGAAAGTAGACCACCATATTATGGTAAGGGCTGGCATGTGATCGCTGGCAGTGAATGTCATACAGAGAAATTTTTTATTCTGTATGTAATTGAAATGTCTTTTGTGTGCGCAATTTGCAGTCTGGATAGACTATTACTATTTATCCCTTGCTCTATAGGGTAAAGGTTGGTAATACTGTGATACGAGTAATATTGTGATAGTTATTTTTGAGAATTTATTACAATTTTACTGAGTAAGAGAAGGTCCGGTTTTGTGCAGAAACTTGTCCACGAACATTCCCTTAATATGTTGACACAAAAAAACATCTTCCTCTCGCTCAGTAAAATTCTAATAAATTCTCAAAAAGAACTATCACAATATTACTCGTATCACAGTATTACCAACCTTTACCCTAATACCTATTTAGTCTGCTTTCAAAAAAACTGAAAGAATTTATGAAACAGTTATATTACCGTTTGTTCAGTATAATTATGAAACTTGAACTTTCACTTTCAGAAAGAAACAGAGGTTAATGGTATTCGAGAATAATGTGCTTAGGAAAATACTGGGGTTAAGAGGGATGAAGTCACAGGAAAATGGAGAAAGTTACACAACACAGAACTGTACGCTTTGTATTTTTTCACGTAACATAATTAGAAACATTAAATCTAGGCCTATATGTCTGAAATAGGCAGGGTATGTAACACGTATGGATGAATCCAGAAATGCGTATAGCCACCTGAGTACTGAGAGTATAGTATACTATGCTATTTTTAATACATGATTATGTTATAAGATGTATGTACAGAGACTCGAAGTATAGTACAATATTTGTGTCCTAACTGTAACCTGCAGAATTTTTTCAGCATTTTTTCCTCATGTCAGTGACTTATTTTTTTAAGTGTTGAATGATATTGAACTTTAAAAATAAAACAACAAATGTCTCAGGACTCAGGAGGATAGAGTATTAATTGGAATATCGGAGGGAAAAAGACCTTTTGAGAGGACGAGCCGTAGATGGGAGGATAATATTAAAATGGATTTGAGATAGTTGGGATATGATGCTAGGGACTGGATTAATCTTGCTCAGGATAGGGACCTATGGTGGGCTTATGTGAGAGCGGCAATGAACCTGCGGGTTCTCTGAAAGGCATTTGTAAGTAAGTAAGTTATGTAAGTAAGTTCATAAATGGTGACACCGTGTTTCAAAATTATGGCAACACTTTCATACTATTAATATTAAGAAAGTATTAATTATACAATATTCGTGCATTATATTTGTAAAAAAAGACTCTCAAAGTTTTTATTGGTAGTTATATACCCTCAATGTGAGGATCCTTTGTTATAACGCATACATCAACACTACAGTCAAATTCTTGCCACAGTCTCTCCAACATAAGTCTATTTCTGTGTATAGATGCATTCGCAGCAATGATCCGATGCCTTACTTCTTCAAGCTCATCGGATAGAGGTGACACATAAACAGCATCCTTCACATACCCCCAAAGAAAGAAGACGCATGTGTCAAGTCTGGTGACATGGGAGGTCAAGGACGATAAGCTTTATCAGCGGCGGTAGAACGACCAATCGAAAGATGTGACATATGGTCAATTCGAAAATGACTAAGAAATAACTTTTGTACATTGTTACTAAATATGTTCTCCCAAGCTGCAAAAATCAAAACTATTATGTGTGGAGTTGCCAATATCTGCTATGGCAACAGAGGTATGAAATACGTTTTCCGATACTTAGAGCTTGAAACTTATGGAGTTCAACTATGAAATAACGTATAACATGTTAATTTCTCATTATTACTGTACAGTATTATTATTATTATTATTATTATTATTATTATTATTGTTGTTGTTGTTTGTAATAGGCCTATATAACGAAAACAAGTCAACTTCAATAAATTATTGCCATGGTAACCGAAATAGCTGAAACACAATCAAAGACAGCCATGGATTCAATGAAAAGATTAGACTTTTGTGGTCTTACCTCGGGACGAAAGCACTTACGGACACTACTTTATTCAGAAAAAATTAATTACCGGTACATGCCCTCTATCATATCTGAAAAATAGGAATATTTATTCTGAAACACCTTGTATAACCTCGTTATTCCAGGTCTGGATTGGCAAGGGTTGTAACCACATAACCTTGAACTTTTAACCCCTCTTATTCACTTTAAGTTCTTGTAGAAATTCATAAACAAAGTTTGACTAAACTTGTGTGTCTACTGTCTATATTACATTCTGTACAAAGTTTCAAAATTTTGAGCTGAATTGTTCCGTATTTCTCCTATTCCAAGTTCCTTTCTTCACCTTGCTGAAAATAAAGGTGATAAGTATTTCGTGGAAAATACTGTATAGGAATTAAGGTTAATACAGAAAATAAATATCTGGAACAAGTGTCTTATTTCCAATAACTGGGTTGTGATATCATTTCCAGCAACTGGGTTGTGACATATGTCATATAACACAACGGCAACGTGGAAGCTACTTACGTAAGTTAGTAATGGATCTGTGGTACACTCGAAAACATAAAAAAAGTGACAGGAAATTCACGAAATTCCAGTGATTACGTGAATAAATGTTCATATTGCTTTGTCATTTTTACTGTTATATTTTAATATTAAGAATATCGCTTTGCCAGACACTTACTCACTTGCAAGTAGATTAGGTAACACTCTACAGATCGCAGCAGCCGTACGCTTTGGCGTGTGCAGTATCTGGCGGTGACTTTTGAACTTCGTGTTACACTAAAAATGATACAGATTTTCTCATCAATTGTACCTTTAAAAAGTATTCACCTAAAAAATACGATACATGACTGCGTAGCATTGATTCCCTTATATTGCACTACCAAACTTACAATGTAGAGACGATTGTGCACCCTACATGTGATGATTTTCCAAATACGATGAGTGGTCCAGAGGGCTATCGTGAATCCGAGGCTGACAAGCGGGTCATCCTGTCTCTGCCTTGACAGAGCCAGGTTTCATGCCCAGGGGAGTACCTGTTATACTCCAACACCAGAAGCTCCAACCCTTTAAATTATCGGGGACTCTTCGTACTACTGCCCAAGACTTAGCTCCAATGTAATTTATATTGTAAATGGAATGTAGGGGAAGTACGGAGTGTTGATAGAATGAAAGAGGGAAAATGCAATATCCCAAAATATTATTTTTCATATGATGTTAAGGAACTTTAGGCTGTAATTATTAATGTTCTCGATGATGATGTAACTCGCAGAACAATAGCCACAAAAATTGCAATACTTCATTTGTTTCATGGAGAAGCACTAAGGTTGGTTGTGGTTACTATAGTAACAATTAAACTGTTGACACATTTTCTTAGTTGCTGTGTTATGAAAGCAGTTTTATTGGTGAAATCATCACGAAACAACATGTTCTTAACAGACACTGAGAGAAGTGAGATAATGATGATAGCATTTTGTACCAACAAGATGCTTCTTCTCATTTTGCTGCTCCTTTTCGGGAATATCTGAATGAAGTACCAATATTTCAAAATAATTGGATCGGAAGAAGAGGACACTAGAGTGGCCTGCAAGATCACCTGATCTTTCTCCATTTAATTACTTTTTATAGGATACTGAAATGTAGAGTCTTTGCTACGAGACCTGGTGATATTGATGAGTTGATGATGAGAATAAGGAAGGAATGTTGAGAACTGCAATCAGCAGCAATTGGAAATGTTAAAAAGGAGTCCATACAGCGCACTAGCAATTGGTAGACTGTGAATAAGGAACGTTTCGAATAGCTATCTAATTAAATAAACTGAATTTAATGTCTAAACTCGGAGAAGGCAATTTAGAACTTCAGAGAAACGCCGTTTCAATTAAAGACTTGCATGAACGCAAATTTAAAAATGTAATCTTTCAGACGATATTAAAAAAGCCATTGGGCGTAATTTAAAAATATTCTCGAGTGCATCGCAACCCGCACTATAGTCGCAAAAATATTTTGTGTCTATAAAAATATTCCTTCCTAAATAAAAGTTTTGACGTGTCTGAGCTTTTAGTCCAAAATCCCCTCATTAAATTTTAATTGCAACTATGCGTTGTTGTTGAAAACCTCTGTAGACCTATATTTAACTTACACCTGCGTAGAAATTCGTTCTCGTAATTCTAAACACAACTTCTCATTACTATGCGGCAAGCTTGTAAAGAAGATGAGCACCTGCGAGACAGATAACTCTTCAGTCATTACTGTTTGGCGGGATTTCTAGCATTGAATCTTAGGCGTCAGTAACGAATATTACTCTTTACTGTTTTTGCAAATCTATATGCAGACAAAAGCAATCAAGTGCACTTCTGTTAATAGATTAAAGTATAAACCTGACATGGCCATGTAACATATCAAGTGTTCCAATTTAATAAAAGTCAAATCACTAACCAATCCTACACAGAATTGTGTTAATAGGAATACACTTTATGTAATACATCTGTCATCCCATCTTTAAGGGGTTAGGTACAGCTTACAGGAGAAACATTTTTGGAAATATTCAACACTTTTTTCCTCCATTACTGTACCTTGTACAATAACGAAAATTGGTATGTGTAAAATACTGTCCTGCTGTATGAAAAAAAATATATATAATATATATTTTTACGATTTAAACAATTTTTTTTTTTTTTTCAAAATTCATAATGGTGGTAGTTCACTGTGCAGTGATGAAGCGTTTCCCTCATAACTCACAAACTTGTTAACTACTTCATGTTCTCTCTCTTTTATTTTATTGCTGAAACACATGTTTATAATATAATGCTCTTTCAAATACATTCCTTAATAATTAATATTTTTTCTTATTTTGTGTTAAAAGATAATACTAATATTTGACCATATTTGTTAATGAATTTATTTTTTATAAGACAATCTATCTTGCATCATATTGTAGATATGACATGCATAAATACGAGTACATACAAAACATTTAATCACAGAATGTTGGATAGTTTTTGAGTTATGTGGGAAATGCTTCATCACTGCACAGTGAACTGAATTTTGAAAAAAAAAATAAATAAATAAATAAATAATTTTTTTAAATCGTAAAAATATTTTTTTCACATAGCATGCCTTAAATTTAATTAAATTGTTTTGTATTATAATATAGCTCAACTTATAAATGATCGTTTGCGTTTGTAAATTTAATAATCTGATTGGCTATGTATTGTATACTATTAGTAGAGCCATCGACGTAGCTCAGTCGGCAGACTCGCTGGGCTGTTGATCCGGAGCTGCGTTCGCGCTTGGGTTGCATCCCCCTTTGGACTTTGGTTTCTTCGGAGGTTTTCCCCAGCCGTGGGACTGAAGCCGGATGGTCTATGGCGAGTCCTTGACATCAACCCCTTTGATTTGATTACCTGGTTGGGTTTTTCCGAGGTTTCCCCCACCGAAAAGGCAAATGCCGGGTAATATTTTGGCGAATCCTAGGACCTCATCTCATCTCACTACATCTCGCCAAAATGTAACAAAATTGTACAAAATTGTAAAAATTGTAGAAAATTACTAAATTGTAAAACTATAAAAATTTGTAAAAATTGTAATTGTAATATTGTAAAATGTTGACATGTTCCACATCTTAAAGCTTCATTGCTCATGTAAGATCTATGGAATAAAATAAATAAATGAATGAATGAATGAATGAATGAATGAATGAATGAATGAATGAATGAATGAATGAATGAATGAATGAATGAACAGTGTTTTACACATACTAGTTTTCATTATTGTACAAGATACAGTAATGGAGGAAAAAAAATTGAATGTTTCCAAAATTTTACTGCTGTAAGCTGTACTTCTTCTTCTTCTTCTTTCCCTTAGTTTAACCTCTCCCTTTTAGGTGCATTTACACGAGCCACGCCACACGGGCCTTACAGGGCCGCGACCTGTCGGGAGAGGAATTAAGCTATTGGATCACATACATACTTTTTTGACCACACAAGGACATGGAGGGCCTCCCCGGATGAGGGATCAGCTCAGTGCCAGGGCCACCTCCGATACAACACAAACATTTAAGACATTACACAGCATTCACTCACACATATGTAAGGATTAAGGGAAGGATCGCCGTCCATGGCCGGACTTTCAAGAGGTACAATCCCGGCATTTGCCTGGAAATAACTGAGGAAACCATGAAAAACCTCAGTTAGGGTTGCCGGCCCCTGGGATCGAACCCCGGACCTCCCGAATGCAAGGCCAGCCCTCTACCCTTCCGCTAGCCCGCTCGGTAAGCTGTACTTAACCCCTTAATACAAAATACGTGGACTACGGAACAATAAACCATACGAAGTAAGAGTTTAATAGACAGTAAAATAGTATAACAAGCTAGTTATAACTGTGTAGAAACTTTAGGAACATGTAATTGAATATCAATAAATACACACTGTCTCTAAAAATGTTAACGCTTACAAGGACAGTGATTCAGTTAATGTTTATGTTACTGTACAAAGGATCTTGGAGAGGAGACATGTTTTCATTTCTTTAAAATAAGGTACGTCATGGTATTTAAATAGCTACAATGAATTTGTTTTCATCCCTATTGTAAAAATAGCTACAAGATTCACCTTGGAGCAAAAACGAAAGATTGAGACTTGGATGAAGGTGTTTCAGTCCCCCACAATGATTCGCAAAACATATGAAGCAATTTCAACATTGACCCACCATCTAGATTAACCATTTACCGCATTTATGACAAGTTCGTCGAAACCCAGTTCATTTGCTGACAATTACAAAGCGAACAGGCCGATTCCTTGAAAACACAGTTGCTGTACAAGATGCTTCCTTACGTAATCTGAGCAAATCAACAAGACGGTACAGTACAGAATCTGGTCTCCCCAGGTCAATTGTTTGGAAAATCTTGGATGGTGCTCCACCACACTTTGCTCGGGAGGTCTGAACGTATCTTAATGAAATATTTCAACGAAGATGGATTGGTAGAGGAGAACCAATTCAATGGCCAGCACGTTCACCGGATCTTACTTCCGACGATTGACCGTGGGGTATTCTGAAAGACACTATATATATATATATATATATATATATATATATATATATATATATATATATATATATATGCAACAAAGACACGCAATGATGATGATCTGCGAAAGAGAATAACGGATGTAAATGCAGCAATCTCACAAGAAATCCAAGCTCTGCATACCACATGGAAAAGATTCCTTACATGTGTTGACCACGATGGTGAACAAATGGAGACATTTTGAAGTTGTATTTAAGTGTGAATCACTACCCATGGTACTATAAAGAGATCTCTAAAAATACGAGACGAGAAACTAAATTAAAGTTTTATAAAGTAATGGCAGGTCCTATATATGGCTGTGAATTTTGGACTTTAACTAAAAAAGAAGAACAAATGATTGAAACAGCTGAAACGAATTTTTTAAGATATTGCTCGATATAACCTACTAGATACACAAGAAGTGAAGATATTCGAAATGAACTGAATATCTTTAAATTAACAGACAAAATAAAACAATATAGAAACAACTGGAAGGACATGTGGACAGAATGAATGATTCCCGCATTCCAAAATTAGTTTTAAATTATAAACCGACAGGTAGGCCTATAAGAAATATTGGCAGAACAAGAAAAAAATGGATATAATTTTTGACTACAACCAATGAGACCGGAACGAGCCTTGATGGCTTAAACCGTGAAATTTTGATGATGATGATGATGATGATGATGATGATGATGATGATGATGATGATGATCACTATCCATATAGAGATATTAGATATGTTAAGTCAAGGCCCATCCAAATTAAAAAAAAAAGGAAAATACGTTAAGTCCGAAAATTAGTGGAAGGCGAGAGATATTGGATACGTCATAAACAAAACTTACCTACAATAAACATATCAGCAGGGAGAGAACAGTTGGATGCATATTGGTAGATAAAAAGAAGTGATGAAGTTTTACAGAACTATAAATCACACTTACTTTCGACGATCTTAATAAAGACAAAATTTATTGGATATAACACGTCAAAAAAGACGTGTGTACAGATATTAACACTGCTGAACCACAGATCAAAAGAGAAGGAAATTTGTTTGCCGAAACATACCGCTTGGTGTAATAAACGTGAATGATTATTATCATGACGAACCGCCTTGGTAGCTCAGTTTGTCGCCAACAAACTTATGATGCCTGCAGATCCGGGTTCGAATCCCTGTATTGACGCAACCGTATTTGTGGTGGACAAAGTCAACAAAGTCAAGGTTCATGAGGGTTTTTCGCTGGGTACTCACATTTCTCTCCATCGTTCCACTATCCATTTCAATATTAATTTATAGCATCAATATTACAATAGTATAAACTAAAACTATGTCGACGTGATGTAGTATTATGACTGGCTTACAGATGGCATTAGTCTGAGGACTCTGAGGAGTAGTACTCTTTCTGAGGGAGTGAAAGGGCAATATAGTGGGACTTCACCGGAACATTAAGTCTATATGACTAAATCGACAGATGGCATTACATAACTGAGTCACTAAATCTACAAAAAAGTGGCCGTTTAAGCTACAGGAAATATTCTAAAGTAAAGGAGT